>NC_139949.1:24873131-24945288 GCF_963454915.1 Gymnoscopelus microlampas | reverse complement strand
GAGCTATTTAAACCCAGATGACACTTTGATCAATGTATTGTTTTAACCTATTTCAGCTGATGTTTTATGTAGCACTATTATCTTGGGTTGTACTATCACCTTAAAAAAATGCTTGTCATCATTTCACAATAAACCCTATGAGGAATTACCAAAATGCAAACACATAGCAGCGGCTTTTAGAAGGCCCTGATCAGAGCGCCTTATCTGGCCGAATGGAGCACTTATAAAAGCTGTATAGTCACGACTGCAGAGCTGTCCGTCCGGGCTGATGGTTTTGCCTATGCCCCGTTATCAGCCACTGAGGCACCCATCCACACTGGACTGCCACCAGCATCCTTCCTCTAACTCTTAATTAATACGCGAGCTGTGGTCCAGCAGTGTGAGCTCCAGGTGACTCAAAGCAGCAGCTGTTGCACAGCAGCAGAGTTGACAGGGGGAGGAGAAACACATACCTCTGTGCCTTGTCCCTTGCAACTTTTTTATGGTCTAGGCTATAAAAGATTGATAACTTTTAGGCGATACATATGCCATACAGTTGCTCAATCTTGATTACTTCCACCTACTAGTTTAAAACTTTGTTATTAATGTTCGGCACATTCCATATGTGATTTGCACCGAGCAGGAATCGAACCTCACTCGATAAACTGACACACAACCCACTGTTCCAATAGAGTTGAGCTCAATTGGAAGATTGTGTTCTTGTCTGTGGCACTACACATAGGGCCCAATTTTTGCCGGTGCCTTACCCATTATCCTTAAACTTCTTTGCCATTTTTTACTATTTTTAAAAACATTTTCAAATGGTTCAAATAGCCAATCTACAAGCTCACAACGTGTCGATGTAGTTCGGCTAGATGAACTATTTGAAAAATGGCAAAGAAGTTTAGGGATAATGGGTAAGGCACCGGCGAAAATATGGCCCATGCCATGGAGTTATATTGTAGTCTCAGTCGCAGGATCCTGCGACTGCCCCACGCAGCGCCACGCTCCTTCTTTTTCTTTCTTTTTCAGAGTCAAAGTTCTCTGGACAACGCTTTTTCTTGGGCTGCTGGTGTGAACATACCTTTGGTGTTCTTTACAATGAGGGATTTGAGCACACTACAACAACACAGAGCCACAGGCCTCGACAATATTCCCTCCAAATTTCTAAAAGACTCAGCTGCCTCCATTGCTCCAATCATCACTCACATAATAAACCTCTCCATCAAACAGGGACGGGTCCCTCATTGGCATGGAGTCGTGCTCTGGATAGGGGTTCTACTGCTTTTGGTGCAGTGTTGGGTGTGGCTGAATAGACCTATGAGGGATTTGCATTCCTTTCCGCACTTCACACAGAGATAGACTGATGCTGGTCTGTCGGGCTTTGGGCCTCATTTTTTTGCCTCAGTCTCTTCGCCACGGACTGCTGGGCAAGCGTCTCTTCGAACTTGGAGAGACCGTCCTGAACGATCCGTCTCCAAGCCGTTCGATCTAATGCTGCAGCTTCCCAGGTGTCCAGGTTGATGTTCAGGGCCTTCAGGTCTCTCTTGCAGATGTCTTTGTAGCGCAGTTTATGTCTGCCTATAGGACGTTTTCCCTGAACTAATTCTCCATAGAGGAGATCCCTGGGAATCCGTTCATCATCCATCCTCACCACATGACCGAGCCAGCGTATGCGTCTCTGTTTCAGAGTGCTGTACATGCTGGGGATTCCAGCACTTTCCAGGACGGTGTTGTTTGGCACTTTGTCTTGCCAGGTGATGTCCATAATGCGTCTAAGGCAGCGCATGTGGAAGGCATTAAGTCTACGTTCCTGCCGAGCGTGTAATGTCCAGGACTCGCCATACAGGAGGGTGCTCATGACACATGCTCTGTAGACCTGGATCTTGGTTTGCTGTGTCACCTTACTGTTGGTCCACACCCTGTTTGTAAGTCTGGACATGGTGGTAGCTGCCTTGCCAATGCGCTTGTTAAGCTCCTGGTCAATACAGAGCGAGTCAGAGATTGTTGAACCCAGGTATACAAAGTCATGGACAACCTCCAGTACATAGTTGGATATCCTGATGTTAGGTGGTGAGTCCACATCCTGTCCCATGACCTGTGTTTTTTTCAGGCTAATAGTAAGTCCGAAGTTCTGGCGTACCTCGCTGAAGCGGCTCATGAGTTGCTGTAACTCTTTAGCTGAATGGGTGGTGATTGCTGCATCATCTGTGAAGAGGAACTCTCTCAGGCGCTTCACCTGAACTTTGGACTTTGCTCTTAATCTGGAAAGATTAAAGAGCTTTCCATCTGTCCTGGTCCAGAGACAGATGCCCTCTGTGGCAGATCCGAACGCTTGCTTCAGCAGGACAGAGAAGAAGATCCCGAACAGGGAGGGCGCGAGGACACAGCCTTGCTTCACTCCACCTCATAGCTCCAATCATCACTCACATAATAAACCTCTCCATCAAACAGGGACGGGTCCCTAGTGACATCTAAATAGCAATACAGAGTTTTGTTCAGAGTGACCCCTCTGTACAAAAAAGGAAGCAAATTAGACCCCGGCAACTACCGCCCTATTTCTATTCTTAGCTCCATCTCGAAAGTCATGGAAAAAATAGTTTATGAACAGGTTGATAAGATATGTCATCAGCTTGCGACTGCAACCTGTTCCTGTTCGCAGATGACTCGGCTCTGCTGGTCTCGGACAGGGACAGGCTGCAGGTTGAAAAAACTCTCAGCTCTGAACTCGATACGACCTGCATCTGGCTCTCTGACAACAAACTATCATTACACCTGGGTAAAACCAAATCCATTCTCTTTGGGTCTAGCATAAACATTAGCAAGGCTGAGAGCTTCACAATCAAAGCGGATGACAATGTCAAGAAAGGAGGAAATTACCTACCTGGGTTCCATCTTGGAGGCAAACCTCTCTGGTGATAAAATGGCAGAAAGAGTCATCAAAAAGGTCAATCAAAGAACACGTTTTCTGTATAGGATTAACTCTCTAGTCAGTAAGAACACCTTGAGGATTCTTACAGGGACCCTCATCCAAGGTCATTTAGGCTATGCATGCTTCTCATGGTATCACAACATCACTAAGGCCTTAAAAACAAGGCTCCAGACATCCCAAAACAAACTGGTAGGCTACTTCTTGGCCTCAAACATACAACCCATCTAACCCCTGCTCATTTTGCTAGGGTTGGATGGCTCAGGGCTGAGGACAGAGTACATCAACTTGCAATGGGCCTGGTCTAGATACACCACAACATTGGGATACCCATGTACCTGTCAAAATACTTCAAAAACGTAAATGAAGTCCACAATCATAGCACCAGAGGCAGCTCCACTGATCATGTTCAACCCAGATTTGGCACAAACAAGGGATTGAACTCTTTCTCATGCTATGCAAAAAAAATTGGAATGCCCTACCAAAAGGAGTAAAGAAGCGTAAAACCCCTACCCTACACCTTCAGGAGGATGCAATTCCAAACTGGTCCCTGTCAAAGTCTTAACCTAACCTGTCCTCCTGGCTCCTGGTGAAACTCATTATCCATGATTATTTTTTGTTATTTTTTTCTGCTACAATACAGAGGAACCAAAACCAAAAACGTTTACTCTTGTGTACTCATACATACTGTATATAAGATGTAAAAATCTTTCATCTTGAACTCAAGCTGTGGATAAATGACTTGTATTGATGCTACCTGCCCTGGTGTTGACCTGCTGGTATCATGCTAATATCAGGTGACATAATGTGTGAATATATTACAATTACAAGTTATCATATGGTTGTAATGTATCAGCTTATTCACCCCTCCAATGTTTGACTGAGTGAATATGATTTTTCTCACAGCAACAGTTCACTTATTGTAATTTCATACTGATAATGGGAATAAATGAGCTAACCATTGACTGGTGGCCTCATCTCCAAGCGCAACTAATTGCTTCTTGCCGTGAAGGGTCAATGGTCTCAAGAGGCAAGACAGAAGTACACTAACCAAAGTATATGAGTTTGACCTGTAAATCTGTGTCCTCTGTTGTGTCCTTGTACAAGTTGGACTATCACACACCATAGCACTTGATATAGTGGGAAATTACACAGTAAAATCATCAGAGTTAATTGAACTCTGAGAGTGTGTATACATGTAACTAAATGGACCTGTTAGGTCCATTTGGTTAGATTTGTACACTGAGTTACAATTGCATAAATGAACACTGGGGATTTCACGGTGTAGTTGAAAATATAGCTTATGCATGGTAGACTAAAAACAATCAAGTATCAGACCCTGTGATTCTATTAAATAAAATCCTCAATGCAAGGTTCAACATGAATTCTCAATTTCCAGCGGAACACAACAATTGATTCTTCAACGGTTTAGAAAGTCTTACGGTACGTTTTAACAGCGGGCAACTCTGGGCGATGCCGGGCGACATCGCCCAAAAAGATAAAGAAAATCCATCTTTTGGACGATGTCGCCCGGCATCGCCCGGCATCGCCCGATCGCCGGCTCTCATAGACTTTCATTATATTTTTGGGCGACGTCGCCCAGTATTGCCCGCTGTTAAAACGCAGGGTAAGCCTCTATTGTGTACAGAAAAAGATAAGCATCATGGATTATATGATGAAAACACACTTTTTATACTCTTTTGTTGTCCGAAGTCCCAAAGTTAACAGGAGGCAGTTTACGTCACTGGCTAATTTGCATGTATGTCACTGTGAACTTAATTCATCTTTATGCATATCAGTTATAGATGCATAGTATCTCCAACTCTTCCACACTGTCTTTTACAATAAGAATGTTTTAAAATGTGACAAAGATGACAAGGGGATGGCGACCTCTTCCTTTCAACAGCTCATCTGGATTTTCATGAATTGCTATCTATTGCCATCTCCAGGCCAAACTGGTACATGACATATTTCCTCAATAAATGCCCTAAACTGGAACCCCTGTTCTAAGTTATGATTATAAATAAATACATAAAGAAAGAAAAGAAAAGAAATGCAGTTACGTAGCTATTCAGAAAAATGTCATATTTCATTATCATCCTCTGAGAGTTTTGGCATATACATACATTTTCAGTTAATAATCTTGCATGAGCCAACAATATATTTTTTTAAAAACTCAATTTGAGATTCACAAAATTCCCTACATACGGTATATGGCATAGTTCAGGGTTGCATTGCATGAAATGTAGTTCCCCTTGAGCAAGATTTCAATGCTTTTATCAAAGGCAATTCAGCATAGTTGGCACCAGATGTTCTAACAGAAGCCCTCAAATTGCAAGAATGACATCTGAATTAGACTCACCTGTCAATTCTGGGAGTTCAATTTAACCAACAACTGTTTTTCTTTTCTATGGTCTGCTTCATTTTGTCTAGGAGAGCCAGATGCTTAACCACACGACACCTAGCGTCCCTATTCTGGGTCGAACATTCGTCGAAAATAGCCAATCTACAAGTGTCGCAACAAGACGCGTTGTGACAAATTATAGACCCCGGACAACAAATTATATTACTTTATTAACAGGTCTCAAGCACATATTTCACTCCAAATCAGATATAGTCAAAGCTGAGTGGCAAATGACAGCCAGTGTCCCATTTATTGTTTCTTTTCTCCAAAATATGTAAACATACAAGACTGTGACCTCAAAACAATAACATACAAGACATGGTGTTAACCAATAAAATAAGAAATATATTAATATACTGAAACGAATGAATGTTGCAAGATCACAAAAGCTGGAATGCTCAACATCAATATTCTTAAATATATATTATATATGTACTGTATATATACTGTAGATTTTATATCCATATAGACAAGAGTGAACATTAATGGATTCATTCAATCGTTCCAAAATCCATTGTAATTCTTCAACCACACAGTCCTTTCCTGGCACATTGCACATAATCTCAGAGAATGTATTCATAAAGTACCAGAATACTGCTCTAGAGTTCAGCTCTAATTAATTAATAGTGATGTTTTTAGTCATAACCTGACTAGACATTTTAGGGCTAATGTACACTTAGTCCAACAAATTATAAATTAGGTTTAGGTTTTCTGAATACAATCCACAAAGTTAGTGTTTGTGAATAGCATACTGGACCTTTATCGGTTTTCCCACATGCACTTGAGGAATGCATGTCCAACCAATCAATCAGATTTCCCCTTTCTGCCAGACTGATGCTGGGCTTGAGTTGACTGTAAACAGAGGATCATTTAACTGAGGTGCAGTTCACCTATACAAAGAGCCTCAGTGACCTCTGCATACAGACTAGGCCTGGGCAACTTGTAACTGAAAATATATCGAAACCGACATTTAGAACCAATAACCGACTTAATCTGTCGGTTATATGTGTGTGTGTGTGTGTGTGTGTATGTGTATGTGTATGTGTATGTGTATGTGTATGTGTATGTGTATGTGTGTGTGTGTGTGTGTGTGTGTGTGTGTGTGTGTGTAAAACATCTCCTTAATCTGTATATCAATGAATTGATACAAATAGTTCTAAAATATATTTTTAATGGATTAGTCAGACTAACCACTTAAGCCCTGTATAATACTTTGTTGTACAATGGTGCAGTGCAAAAAAAACAAACAAGCTCACAACGATGTGTTGTGAGCTTGTACATCTGCTATTTTCACCATTTAAAATAAATATATTAACCGTTCCTTAATAGTAATCGAGGAAAACGTTTGAAATAATCGTGGTATTGATTTGAAGTCATATCGCCCAGACCCCAATGGCCTCCTTGTACTGCTACACAGAACTTAATACATGTGCAAAATGCAGAGGCATAAAACTAGCCAATAGTCTTAAATGCTTTATGAATACAGACCTAGACCTCAACAGTCAAAGAAAAGGCAGTTTCAGTGGAAGTACACACTGCCTCAGCTGCACACCCTACTGAGGTACATAGATGTATACTGCACAAGTCACCTTACCATTCCCACACTCCCTGATGAGGCAATATTCGCTGATACTAGACGAACAGCGCCACTCTTGTAGTGCACATAGTAGCAGGAATAATTAGCACATATTTCTTGGACAAAACATACTTTGCAATACTGAAGCCAGTGTTTCTGTATTTGCACACAATGCATTAACCGCACTGTGTATAACTATAGCACACAAGAATAAATGATGTGTGCAAAGTATCAAAATTGGGTTAAGATGGCTGACAAGGCAGAAAAATTGATTTGACAGATTTTTGCACATATATCCACGCTTATAACAGACTGGACAGGTTACCCACATCCTTCAGTCAAGGCAATCTAAAAACATTGGACAGGTAGTTACAACGTCTCTTTGTTGTTATACTTTAAAGAGTAACCGATGGCGATTTCTAGACACTCCACCAGGGAGCCTGCTGAGAGGAAGTCCAGCTCCACCTCAATGAACTTTATGTAAATAGCTGAACGCTGACACAGGCCTTCAGCTCCTTCTCCTTCCTGCCCCCCAGCGCCAGGGCGACAGTTCTCCTGCAGGAAACGGGTGACAGCTGAGGGTTCCCCATGGACGCAGTGCTTGCCCGAGGCCTGAAAGTGCTGGAACAGACACTGCTGTACGGTCCTGTCCTCAGCTATGCCTAGATAACAGTAAGTAACTTTAGCCCCAGTCCTTTCCCCCATCCCCTCTCCTTCTCCACCATCCAGGCACGCTGCCATGCCATCTGACTCCGAGTCACACTGTTGTAAGCTGTGGTCGCCATGCGGCGACATGTGAGCCGTGTCTTTCAAAGGCGTCACCACCTCATGGCCGATGGCGTAGAGTCCGTATGTCTTGGGTGTATCCCCTGGTAGGAGGTAGTGGGAGGTGCCCTTGTTGCAGCCGGCCACCCTGGACTGGGCGACAGGGATCCAGTCCACTTCCATGTGCAGCTCCAAGCAGCGAGCCTCACTGATTGTGATATCCAGGAACTTATAGTAAACATTTTTCCAGTTCATTTTCTGCACTTTGGTCATGATGATGCGGCCCTCTGGCTTTTCTGGGTTGAAGTACTCACGGAGCCGCTTGCCCAGAGGCACCTGGGAACTGATCTCAGCGTAGTGGTAGCGCACATTCTCACACCAGCGTGTATTGTAGCCTACGCCAAAGATAGCCAGCTTGTTGGAGAGGTGCAGCCGCGAGAACTCTGTCCAGGTCTGGAAGTGTTCCCATTTGAGCTCCACCGACTCAAGGATACGCATTACATTCTGCATCATGTCCCGTTTTCTGTACAAAATGCAGACAAATTATCATTAAACACAACACCAACCGTGAGAGACTCTTCTAAAATCGAAAGTCATCACTTTATATGTTTTAACATAAGTTTAAAACAAATACAAAAATGAATTAATGGCTCAAAATTGAATAAGAAGTACATTATTCATTCATACCTGCTTTGTTTTTCATTCTACAATAGATTAAGCCCTTAGCCATGTCAGGATTACTTGAATGCACAATTTACATATCCTGGGTGGAACAAAAAAAAAAAAGCACTGATAATGCATTGAAAAAAAATCATAATCTAATTGGCTTATGTCCAAACTTACTGTGTTTGTTCTGAAAGCTCTGCTTGGTTCTGCAGAACTGTAGGCACCTGGATTTCTTCTGAAAGTAAAAGGAGCACAAACACAAGACTAGAGATCAACTCACTTTTAATGTGGCACTCAATCCTGTCTGCCCACTCTCACTCCTCTGAGTGCTTTAAGACTCTCTCACGAATGCATGCACACACACACACACGCTGGCGCACGCACACACGTTTGTAATACGACACATTTTAGGACGCCAATTTTCTGAATCCCATTTTAACAATTTGCTTGACATTTGTAACCCTAACCCACGTAAATAGCCCATCTACAAGCTCACAATGCGTCACAGTGAGACGTGTTGTTGTGAGCTTGTAGTTAGCTATTGTGAGCTTGTAGATCTGCTATTTTCAGTGAGAGACACCGGCGCGCAAATAAATCAGGCATAACTCCAACCCTAACCCCTAAACCTAACCTCTAAAAATGCAGACTCCTAACACTAGAAATATTTTTAAACCATAAAAAAATCACGTCTCTTGTGAGGACCAGGAAATTGGCCTTGAAAAAAATATTTATTTCTCTCATTCTATAATACTTGTGGGAACAATCACCCCTCACTAGTGATACAAGTAAACACACACACACACACACACACACACACACACACACACACACACACACACACACACACACACACACACACACACACACACACACACACACACACACACACTCACCAGCCTCCATGTCTCCCTCCTGGAACGCAGAGGCCAGAACCTGGTTACACCAGTCCTCCTGGGAGAAGTCTTCCAGAGTACTGCTGTCGGACTCCATCTCCTGATACAGGCCACTGCTGTTGATGAGCACTGGAGCACAGCTCTGGGAGTCCCAGCCTCCCTGGCCGAACACCTTCTCAAGCTGCTCTAAGGAGTAGCTGCTCTTCCTTTTTCCGATACCGTGCTCCTTCACACGGCTATAACACCGCCGCAGTGTCTAGGTGACATGAGAGGATATGTCATCAACTCAAAAGGTGAAAATACACCAGGCTAGTACCCCTTAACTTTAAGTAATGTAGTTTGGAATTTTGTTAGGGGACCGTTTACAATGGTAGTGGAACATAATAGTGTTTGAATTGGATTAGATCATTACTATGTTATAGAATATTGTTGCATATGTCCTCATTAAGGGTCATTCATTATATCTCTTATATCTCATATGTTGGTGATTAGTCATTACCATCCCTATTAGCAAGTACCGGTACACATTTGTAAACAGTGCTACAACAAACAGACAAATACAGTACACTAGACTATGTGATACACAACTAGGGACCGGGCCAGGACTTAAACCAGACACTGATGAATGTGTTCCTTCTCACACCGTTTTCATGTGCTTGGGCTTAGAAAGGAATCGCAAAGGATACGTAAGCTATTTCAGGTATCGTTATATGCTTATTGGCAGGCACATTGGAGCCATGCTGTGGGTCCGGAAATCCACCTACTTGGTTTCAAAAGTGTACAATGTTTGAAGCAAGAATAGGTCTCCCTTTTATGATCATTTAAATCTAAACACATTCCCCCCTTATGAACACATTAAATGCATTATTGCAACAGAGATAGATCAAATAATCTGGTTAATAAATTGTTTTAAGCCCAGACAAATGAGACAAGCAAAAGGTATGTGTGAATTGTGATGGAACTGAGTAGCTATATAGAAGTTAATTGATTATCAGTGTCAGCAGACATCATTTGGGGATGGGTGACACTGATGCTCCATTTATGCTCATGCACATTTTTTAACACAAACCATAAACCCTGAAATCATCTTTGCAAGTATCAATAGTAACTGTTCAGTGCTGAGCAAGTGTTGCCTAAGATCAGTCAACAAGCTGAAGGGGTTGAGTGAGATGTTGCAAGCGGGGACAGCAGCAGCCAGCGGTGTAAAGTAACTAAGTACATTTACTAAAATTCTGTACTTAAGTACAATTTTGAGGTATTTTTTTTACAATTATTTGAAAACTTTAGTCACTAGTTACTTTATAGATTTTGATTATTATTTCAAAACAATCATTACCCACTTCAGCCCTATACACATTCTGGCCATTTGAAAATAGCGATCTACAAGCTCACAATGAGTCGCATTTGTAGATCTGCTATTTTCAAAAGATTTTGACACATTTGAAAACTTGTGAAATGGGACATTCTGCATAATGAGTACTTTCTGCATTTGGTACTTTAATTACATTTTGATACCAATACTTTTGTACTTTTACTTTAAATACATTATGTGTTTTATACTTTTTCTTGTAACAGAGTATTTCTACATTGCAGTATTGATCATTTCCACCACTGCTGTACAGTGCTGTGCTGTGCAAGTGTTGACTAGAAGATCAGTCAACAAGCTGAAGGGGGGTAAGTAAGGGTAAGATGCTGCAAAACGGGGACAGACAGCAGCAGCAGCAGCAGCAGCTATGATGTTCATCATCACACCTCTATTTACCTTCATCCTCTCCCTGCACTGGGACGGGGTCCTCTCGTAGCCCAGCTCCGCCAGGGCTCTGGAGACCCGCTCGTACATGGCAGGGCCGGGGGCCTTGCCCGAGAACACGGTGCCCGCCACCTCCAGCTGCTGCATCCGCGCCTCCGTCAGCCTCTCGTTGCCCCACACCGCGATGAGGGCGTTCGTCTCGGACGGGGTCCACGACATTCCTCGGCAAGCGGTGAAGCTGTTGGAGGATGAGGCCAGGCAGCTATTGCGTCCTCCTCCGCCGCCACTCCCCGAGCTGACGTTTAGAGGCGAGAAGCGGTTGGGCGTGGAGGAATTGGAGTGATACTGGTTGCTGTCGCTCAGGTCCTCTGACTCGGGGGACGGCACCTCTGTTTTGGGTATCTTCAACGGCGTCGATACGTCAAGAGACTGCTGCTCCGCGTTAGTGGACGCTGCCATCTTGCTTCTGTTGCTAAGGGGAGGGGAAAGGAGGAGGGGAGCCTCCTTCTTCTTTGGATTTGAGCTTGGGCGGCTGGTATCCTTCAGTGTTGTGTTACTGCTGCCACCTTCTGGAGTTACGTTACTCCTACAGCAGGGAGTCTTCAACGTTTTTCAGGCCAAGGACCCCCTATAGCTGAGAGACATATGAAGCAGGGACTCCCACTACATGTTGTATACAATTGTGTTGCAGATTAAACTTTTTCATAGATTTCATAGATCGCTTCATAGACTTGTTTGCAGGTTTAACAGCACTATCATTGTGTAGCGTTATGTTGGATTCATTAAGTAAATTAAGATGTAAAGGTCTAAACCTATGGTCTAAAACATCTGCCAACTATGCATTAAATAGGTCAAGGCCCTACCAACTCAAATGCGGTTTAGTCTAGAGTTTATTTTTCATAGACTTGACACAAGTTGAGAGCACCATCAGTGTTGTGTAAAGTGTTCCCAAACTTTTCAGGACGCGACCCCCCAAAATAATCATATTCAAACTGGGGACCCCCAACCTGACAAGCACTTGGAATTGTAGGCATTACATTTATTTTGACTCTGTTCCACGGATAAATATTGTGAAAATAGCCGAAAGACAAGCTCGGCTATTCTCACAATGTTTGCCTCTTTCTTACGTAATGACAATTTGGTATTAAAAAGGTCTTAAGTCCTTAAATTGTAACTTTAGAAATGTGCATAAACCCTATACAACATAGCATGTTGGTTTGTTTACTGTTAAGTGAGAAAACAATTGTTGCACATCTAATCTGGGGACCCCCAAAATAATTTGGGAATCCCCAGGGGGTCCCGACCTCAGTTTGGGAACCACTGGTGTAAATTAATGTTTTTGTTTGCTCGTTTGTTTACCCATTATCCTTTAATATGTTGGATTCATGTTTAACCACAAAACCCACAATGCTTAGTAAACTTGACCGTTGTTCAGTGTTTGGTCGCTATTTTATCCCTCTAGTCTACACACCAAAGCCCTTTGCCAAAAATGGCCGATCTACAAGCTCACTGCAACACGTGAGCCTGTAGATCTTCCATTTTTGTCAAATGTTCCTGCCAGAATGGGGAAGTTCCTATCACACAAGGATTTGGGGGCCCCCAATGTAGTAACGCTGAGGACCCGATAGGCCTAGGGGTCCCAGACCACCTGTTGAAGACCCCTGTAGTAAACCCAAAAAGAATGCCACGCTGGGTAGACTGCTTGAGTGTGTTGCTAATGTTTATTATAGTTATTTGAGCAAATAAAACCGTTACACTATAAACTAACACTGATCTACAGTAATTGTGGAAGCAACTGCAATAGAATCTGCCACCATACCATTCACTATCAGAAAACCCATTAAGGACAGATGATGAAAGCACAGATGATGAAACCGTGTGAGAATGTGGACTTTAAACACTTCAGGTGCGAGGACTTAATTCAAAGCGAAGTGAAAACAAAAAGTAGCTTTATGAGCAGCAAGTATAGGCTACAGTGCGTGGGAAATAAATTACTTCCAAACACTGAAATAGGACATTGTTCTTTCAACTGAGGACCATAGTTTAAAATGTGGAGTTCAGAACAGCTTAAAACAAAAGTCACTTTATGCCTTCATTACAAACACAAACAAGGTACACATGTGTATAAGAGAAAATATCATTTTATTTCAAATAAAAACAAATTTCTATAAAAACAAATTAGGTAGGCTATAAAAATAATGTTGCTCATTATGCTCCTGGTTGCAGTTACTGATGAGTGACTGTTGAGTTCAACTGTCCCGACTTGGTTAATTCTCGCTGCAAGGGGGGGAAAAAATAGATATCGTTCAAACAACCGTTCACATACAAAGAGGCACTGCTAGTCTTCTCTAGACTAGGCATTTCTGCAAATTCAAATATCCAAGATTTTAATACTGAAACAAGGTACATGTCACCTGTGAAATAACCACTAGAGAAAGATGAGAGCCAATACTAGAAGGTACCCGTGGGCCGTGAAGGATTTTATGGTAGGTACCATTTAGTGCAGGGGTAGCCAAGAATTCACAAGATTTAAAAAATAATGTTAATGGTCATATCTAAAGCAGGGGTCCGGGTCTTCAACGTTTTTCAGCCCAAGGACCCCTTAGCTGCGAGAGAGATGAAGCACCCCCATACATATTGTATACATTTGTGTTGCAGATTCAACTTTTTCATAGATTTAATATTGTAGATGGCTTCATAGACTTGTTTTTTTTTTTAACAAATATTTTTATTATTTTCACAGTTTTTACATGAAAGCAGTTAGACAATTTGCATTTTTACATTTTCTCCCTTTTCCCATCCCTCCCCCCTTATTGTTATTGTTGTTGTCACATTTTTCCTTATTTTAAAGAAATAAAGACAAAAATTCTGTATCAAAAGCATTGGAATCAATGAAAAGTACCGGACATAAAAAACAAAACATGATTTAGACTCGACAGACAATGAAAATGTAACAGAAAATAAATAATAGACATCATAGACTTGTTTGACAGCACTATCATCAGCTAGTTGTATCAATGCATGTTTTTTGTTTGATTAGTTTACACATTTAAAATGTTGGATTCATGTTCATGTGTATTTTCAGAGAGTTAACCTTTTAAACCCTCAATATTTAGTCAACTTTACCTTTGTCTCTGTTCTTGGTCTGCTCTTTTTCCCTCTACAAACCCTTTTAAAATAGAGTAAAAAGTACAATATTTTGACTCTGAGATTTAGAGGAGTAAAAGTAAAAGTATTTAAAAATGTAAATACTCCTGTAACAGTACAGTAGCCTACTTAAGTAAATGCACTTAGTTGCTTTCCACCACATGTGACAGTCTTGAATCAACGCTACAACAGCTGATGCAACCCTCAATAACTGGCTGCACCGCCCGGCTACCACCCTGTAAAGTTAAATACTAATCAATGGAATAGGCTGCAGCTGTGAGCTGACACCAGCTGGTAGGTTTTAATTGGGGTTCACGTGTTATGGTGTTTTATGTTAAATTGTTACTCTTCATTTATTTTATATTATAAGTGTTCAATGAGAATCCATGACTGTTAGAGACGAGCTATGCACGGAACACAGCTTTAGAGACGCACATGTAGTTGTTTTGCAAATGCCGTACCCCTACGCCCGGGACCACACTAGGGGGTCCTCAGAGTTAAGGGGGCCGCCATATCTTTGTGTGATGGGGGCCGCCATATCTTTGTGTGATGGGCGGGGGGATTCCAACCTTATCCATATTTTGAGAGGAACATTAGCCGAACATAGAAGACAAGGCTACAACAAGGCAAGCTCACATCGTGGCTCGCAATGTGAGGCATTGCGAGCTTGTAGATTGGCTATTTCGGCAAAGAGGTTTGGCATAGCGGGAAAAAGAGCGGACCAAGTTGAACCAAAAGTAAAGTTTAACAAGTAGGGAGTGTTTAAGTGTTTAAATATCTGAAAATACACATGAACTTGAATCCAATTTTAACAGTGTTTGTTGAGCAGTAGCCCCTAGGCTAACTTGTAAATATTGCCATATGCATCAATGCGTAAATGATAGGAAAGGAAAGGAGTTGAGGCTAACTGTTGTGTAGCTGTTAGGTCATTGATTACAAAGAGATGTGTCTATCATTTTGAAACCAAACTAAAGTCAATGTGAAACACACATAGACATTAGATCGGTGGTGTAAAGTAACTTTACTTAAGTACAATTTTGAGGTATTTTTCTTTCCAATACCTTTACTCCACTTGGACTGGGAGGCATGCGTTAATCCGACAGACCTTTTCTCCGACTATGTGGCATCCGCAGCCTACATCTCAGGCAAATACTATACTTTAACCCCTATATATCTATATACATTTCGGCCATTTGAAAATACCCGATAATATTTTATACATTTGAAAAGTGAAATGGGACATTCTGCTTAATGAGTAGCCTACTACTTTCAACTTTTGGTACTTTAAGTACATTTTGATACCAATACTTTTGTATTTATACTCAAGTAAATGTAGAATTCTGGACTTTTACTTGTAAAGAGTATGTCATTGCAGTATCGATACTTTTACTTAAGCAAAAAACGTGAGTAGGCTACTTTTTCCACCACTGCTTTAGATGCAGCCAGGACAGAGTGTGATGTTGCAGCAGGTCCTCCCGCCATCTCCCAAGGATGTGAGTGAAGACATGATGGAGGTGAGCCTTATTTTTGACTCTATGAGGTGAGCTCACAACAGATGAAGTCTGGGGACCCCCAGTGGTCATTAAGGAGGTTGCAGGGGTTCCCCAGTCAACATTACATCACCATCCAATTATGACTTTAGACAATTTAATTTAAATAAAATCAAAACATATTTTCATATGAGGGTTCATAGGACAGAATCATTTTAAATATGGGTCCATGGGCTTATGAAAGTCAGTTTGGGGATAAGTGCCATTTAACAGTTTGATAGCCCCACCAGGAGCTAAGTGACATGATGAATATTGGTATTAAATTCTAAAGAAGTTGTTGCTAATAATTGTTTGAAGCACATTGCACATTTCTGACAGGCATGTAAATGAGCTATACAATATTTAGGTAGCCTGATTTAGTGAATATTGTTGGCAGGATTGACAGGATTGTCGGCAGACAATGTCTTAAAGTTTCATTAAGTCTCAGTTAGGAAAGTATACTGTAGATGCATGCACCAACCTATTCTATCCTCCTATAATTCTAGCAACCTCACGGTGGTGGTGGTGGTTGGGTGGTGGTTGGACTCTTGATCAAACTGCGCATGCGTCGTTGCCAGGTTTCGCGAGAGAAACAAGCAGCAAGGTCTATGAAAACGAGGCCAAACCAAACAAACCCTATAACACCAACATTGGCCCTAAAGCGCTTACAATCGGCGGACATGGCAACACCGACGCCGACGCTACACCATAGACCCCGCCCACTCTCTACTTTGGAAAGTAAACACTCCAAATTTTTTCCCCCACACACGATGCACATTAGCTCCATAAAGAACGGTTCTACAGTATGTCGTTCTCTTCCAGGATCGGGCGAACGTCCGCCAAGGCTCCGCTGTTTACCCTTTTGTATACATCGTATCCCAAAACTAATGGTAGATTCTAAACCGCACGGATGTTTAAGGTTTGGTCGGCTGCATAATATTTTAGGTCGCCAGCGAAACTACCCGTTTAAATCGCTTATTTAGTCAGCCTGTGGCCATGTTTCCCATTGGAGCCAAACCGGGAGCAGTACTGGCAGCGGACGACTTTTCAAAGCGAGCGTATGCGTTGTGCGTACCGTTTGTTTAGATTCAATTGATTATCAATGACACCGGCTACACGAGGCGCGCGGATACGTGCATCCCCCATACGCAGACTTTTAAAATAGGACTGGATCTAAAAGTGAGCGTGTGTGCGTCAAAAACTCTGCTGTGTTTCGTGTGTGTGTGTGTGTGTGTGTGTGTGTGTGTGTGTGTGTGTGTGTGTGTGTGTGTTTGCGACGACGGGGGGGACGGGGGGGGAGTAGCATCGTGCCTCCGTGGTGTGTGTGTGTGTGGCTGGGGGGGGAGATGATCGCCCGTGTGTGTTCGCGACAGGCCACGGGCCGCATGGATGTACCGTGGTGTGTGTGTGTGTGTGTGTGTTTGTTTTTGTGCGCGCTCGCGACGGCCGACGGCTCCGCCTGTTATATGCGCGGGTGTGTTCTGTGCCTCCACGACGGGATGTGCATCCGTTTGTGTGTACACACGACTGACTACACCAGTGGTTCTCAAACTTTTGCATGTCAAGGACCCCCAAATTGACACTTATTAGCCCGCGGACCCCCATTTGAAAAGATAAGCCAGGGACCCCAATAAGAGAAGGTTTATACGGCTTTCTAGCAGTGATTCTCAACCATTTTAATGTCAAGTACCCCCAGTTTGACATGTATTAGGCTACGGACCCCCATTTAATGGCATTTATACCTGGGGCCCGAATTTATATTATAAAATCAATGTTAATTTAACTCTGAGAGTGTGCAAATGGAACCAAATGGACACGTTAGGGTCCATTTGGTTCCATTTGTACACTCTCAGAGTTACAGAACCATAAGGGTGCATTTGGTTCCTATCCATCATTTAGCTGGGGACCCCCTGGAACTGCCTCAAGTACCCCTGGGGGTCCCCGTACCCCACTTTCAGAACCAATGGACTACACAGTACAAACTCACTTTCGATCCCTGATAAACTCTCTGTTCTCAGCGCATAAGCCAAACTGCACACTTTAGGTGCTCATATTCCCCAACGGGTATGGTCTAGTTGATTTAATTAGATGCAGCTGGGTTGCTTCCATCATCACTGTAGGTCAATCTTATGCACCCTGCTGTGGTTTTGGGCCTGGTTTCCAACTTGTAGTTCTTCGCCTTGCCTACTTGTTGTTAACTAGTTGTACGAACTCTTGTTTTATTTTACTGGAGCTTGTTTATTCGATACACTTATTTGTTTTAGCTCTTGCTCATTTGATTTTCCTATTTTGTCTCATCTGTGTAAGGAAATAGGTAGCTGGTATATTGCACTTATACTTTAGCGCTAGGTATACTCTTAGTTGCTTGTTTTAGAAGAGAATGCACTTAATACTTCTGGTGATTAGTAGTTTCGTTCCCTACCTATGTTGAATGCACTTATTGTAAGTCGCTTTGGATAAAAGCGTCTGCTAAATGACCGTAATGTAATGTAAATGACCGTAATGTAGTACGTGCTGTTCGTTTTGTATACCAGTCTCACATTGACAAATACGCTGATCAGGTGATATGCAACTCAACCTCTACATTTCCACACGCAGTCTATGAGAGGACAACCGAAACCGTGTAACGGTTATCCTCAAATAGTCCTCAATGTAAGATGTACTGCAGAGTGGAGGAACAGATAAATCTGGGTTGATGGCTCAGTATGTCTTATATCTTGCTCCCTCTTTGGATTGCAGTTTATGAATCATGTACCCTCTTCGGTCACTCTCAATATGATCTTGTTTCGCCATTATCTCAGATAAATGAGAATACATGACTTGGTTCTCCCTCTTTAGCAATTGAAGAACATACATTGTACCACAAGGGGTCATCCAGCATGCCATTTCGCTGCTGTATTTTGAGGAAGAACCTGGCTTGCTTTTCTCTCACCAAAGCTTGCAATGAAGGCAACAGGCATGTTAAGTTAGGTGTAGTAACCCTCACCCCAATTAGGGATTTCACCCCAGTCATTTAGAGAGTTTCGACAGACTTTAAGGGAATTTGTAACCAAGCCTCACACCCATACAAGTGGTAGCTCGGTCAGATACTGCACAGAGCATGTTTGGATTCTCCTCAGTTTTGAAAAATAAGACAAAGGAATAATCATCTTTCTTGTGAATATAAGAGGAAATTATAAGAGCTGCAATTTTCATTTTGTATGGGAAAGAGATTCAATTTCAATGTGGGACACATTTTAATGTCGGGTGTAAAATGCCTACATGTAACCGAGCTGAATGCTATGTAGATACTATCTGGATATGAAATGCATGTTATCAGGTGCAGGCCCGGCGTCACAGGGAGGGGCGTGAGGGGGCCACGCCCCCTCAACCGGATCATCTCGCCCCCCCTCAGGCAACTGTCAGTTAAAAGAAAAAACCTTCTGGTACTTTTTAATTAATAGTGTTTCGGGGTCAAGCCTTCCTCTGCGTGTTAAGAAAGTGGTCAGTGGTGTTGTGTGTACCAGAAGGGACTGATATATAGACAGACAGACAGACAGGGACAAGGACTTCAGCTGCTGTCGGTAAAAAACGAATTAAAAAAACGGTACTTGCACACCGCCCTCCCCACTGTTGTCGGATAGCGCCGTTTCTGATCAGGTGTACATGTAGGCCTACATGAAATCTAGCTGAATATATGGATACTGTCTGGTTATGAAGTGCATGTTATTGTCAGGTGTAAATGCAAGCCTACTTGTAACCTAGCTGAATACTATCTGGATATGGAATGCTATGGATCTACAGCCTTTTTTTGATTGAGAAATCTGTATTCAAAATATCGCAAAGATCTACAGTATCTAAAGATCTGGAAAAAATGTCCATCTCTGATATTCAGCCCATTCTCAGGATCATGAACCCCCATCAAGTTGCACAAAAGGATTTAGGCTATGATATGAAGCTGTAGAGCATTTATGGTGGTGACATTTGTACATTTACCTCTATCTCTACCCCTACGTGGCTCTATCTTCTTTTTAAGTTTTTTTTTCTCAAAGCCAGAGTTCTGCCCTCTGTTTCCTATAACTTTGTGTTGACAAAAACCTGGCAAAAAATGTGTAGAACTGCTTTAGCTTACTTATTGCAATTGGTCTTCAGGGACAACATAGTAGACTTTGCATTCAGAAGGACAAGGAAGATGTCTTTATACAAGGCATAAATGAAGATATGATACTGTCTTAATACTGTCTAAATTTAAGCTGTGTGTGTGTGTGTGTGTGTGTGTGTGTGTGTGTGTGTGTGTGTGTGTGTGTGTGTGAATGGGTTTGGAAGTGTGTGTGCGTGCGTGCGTGCGTGCGTGCGTGCGTGCGTGCGTGCGTGAGTGAGAGTGAGAGTGATTGATTGAGTGCCTACCTATCACTGGGTAAGTCTCTCAGTTTGCATGTTATGTTCTAGAGAGAAAGCACGCACATGCCTTTATATAAGATAAACTAGCATGTCTAGGCCCTACTTACTGGAGGTTTTCAGGGGCCCAATCATTTCTCTGTTTTGACCTGCTTCCTGCTACCAAAATGAATGTCATTGTTGTGCCACTTTCTTGGATCAAGGGAGCAGAGTCCAAAAGGACACCTTTATTACTGGTGGATGAAAGGGACATTTTATTGGATGGTGAGTATATAATTGGTCACTCGATGGACCGATTGATGGATTGTGTCATTGTTAGCTCATCTCCTCCATGACAGTGTTTGATTAGCTTTCCTTCAGGGACCAAAAGTCAATTCAGCCGGCTTTGCCAGCTGTCCAGTGTTTGGCATTCAGTCTGTCTGTGGTCAGTGGGGTCCTGACCTGGCCGAAGGGACAGTAAAATCTGTTTTGACAAAGTCTATACAATGGCTGTCTGAGAAAGGTCAAGGACAGGGAAAAATCAGGGCCCCGTAACATTTAAATATTGTGGCTGTCACCTGTCAGTGAGTTGTCAGACACTGCTGTCAGAGCGGCAGAGGAAATATGAGCCAAATGCTTACATTTTTTTGGGGGGAATATTTTGTTAAATGGTTTTGATGTGTGTCCGTGAGATTGCGCAGTTGTTTAGATCCTGAACTCTAGAACCACGATGATGAAACGTTATGTAAAATATCCAGTCTGTACTGCCAGAACAAAGAAACAGATATGAGGGTATATGGGTGGTGGTGCACAGTAAAATCCTTAGCGTTTAACCAAATTGGTCCATTTTGGTTACTTTTGTTAGTTACAAATGAACACTGAGGATTTTACTGTGTGGGGTCTGGGTTGGCCAGTATCCTTCCAAGAAATACTAAACCACTGATGATGGACAAGGAAGACATTATTGTCTCCGCCAGGCCAAAAGGCATAGCGAGAGAGTATGTTTTGCACCCTGTCCGTCCGTCCGTCCGTCCATCCTGATTGGCTAAGATTGGCTAAGATTGGCTTCCAAAGTTTGCAGGAGAGCTCCGTTTTGAACAAAATGCCTCAAAACATGAACACAGCGTGTGATTTCCGTGAAATTTTGCACGCACATTCCCACTAGGCCAAGGTGGCGGTATAACAGGCCAAAGAAAAACCTTTGCCCTGCAATTTTCACATCTGCCTTTTATAGAGCCACAATTTATTTTATATTACTCCTGCAGTTTGTATCGAAATTTCACACAAATCAGTACACATGATCTCTATAGTCATGTGATCAAGACAGATCTGTTTGATTTGTCATATTCCATCCTGATTGGCTAAGATCTAAAGTTTGCAGGAGTGGCTTGTTTTGAACAAAATGCCTTAAATCATGAACGTAACGTCCGATCGCTGTGAAACTTTGCAAGCACATTTGCAATACGTTGAGGAACAAATGTCACCCTTTTAAATTTGCCCTATTATAGCGCCACCAGGAGGCCAATTTTTGCTAAACATGTTTTTTTTATATTACTCCCACAAATTATGTCCAACCATCATGCAAATCGGTACACATTATCTCTATAGTCAAGTGATCAAGTCGAATCCGTCCGATTTTTCATATTCCATCCTGATTGGCGAATTCCAAACATTGCTGGCCCACAACAACCTACCTGACCTGGCGGAGACTTTTTCTAGTTGAGAATTTATTTCCTGAATCTCAATTAGAAATATCCAAGATGTTAGAAAGTACCCCCCCCCCTTTTTAAAGCACATTAAAGAATGATAAGGTCAAGTATTACTAATTTGACAGAATATTTTAGAATGCAAATTAGAACAAAATAGTGGGGATTTGTGTTAATCTATGAACCATCAAGAGGCAGCTATTATATTTTGTGAACATGTGCGGACATAACTTAAAATTAATGAGGTGTAGGTTTGTTTGTACATTTTCAGGACCTGGGCTGCACATGTCCAGTACTGGAGACATTTCTGACATGAAGCTATGTATCTCTTGTAATTGTGTAATATCTGTGATAATAAGCCAATGTTGTGTTATTATATTCTAGGGAATGACATTTGCCAGAGGGCTTTCATTATTACTTATGAATACCAAGTTCATTTTTCATCAGTTTCACTTTTCCTCTTGAATCTGTATTTTTGAAATGCCCTAATCCATTTCCTTCATCAAATCTCAGAGAAGATGAATATATTTTTTACAAACTGTCTATATTGATTTATAGTTACCCATAGAGATAGATTCAATTGTAGTTTTGTGCAACCAAGAGGTGATCAATTTGGTCCTTTAGTTAGGTGATGTATTTATTTTCACTGTGCTAGTATTAGAATGGGTCACATCTGTTCCCTTTGAGCCACAGCACAGATGACAGTGCCAGGAAATAATGCCCTCAAGTGATTTCACATAGGCACATCCCAATGCAATTGTATTGAACCACGTTCTTGAATTGTCAGATGACACAATGATTATGAAGCTAAACAACAGGATGTCAGGTATAATTTAATGATTTCTTTTCACCCATCAGATCATCAGAGCTGCAGTCTTTTTGCACGTTGTCCCTCATGTTTAAGGGTAACAATATTTTGATCGCTTAAAATTAAATAATATTGCTTTAGTTTGTTTTATGATGTGCCTCTGTAGGAGAGCCATACTGAGCGATCAGCACCAAATTTCTTGTGGATGCTGCCAGTAGGACAAGGAAGTTCACACATCGTCGCTGTTGGGTAGAAACCTTGTGTCCAAAATCGTTACTTTTCAGGAAATGGAAAAAAGAGCCTCTGTTCTAACGGATCCTGTATAGTTATTATTTAGTCACAAGCTCTTGTTTTCATTGGTTGAATATTTATAAAACCCACAACCACTTTCACTTTCACATAAAATGTTACAAAAATTGCAACAACAAAAAATGCAGATCTACAAGCGCACAACACATCACATCACTGGAATAGCCACCTTGTAGATTGGCTATTTTTGCAACTTTTGTGTGACACTGTAGTATGATGAAGTAGGGCATTCGTTTACAAAAAAAACATTTAGAACAAATGCCAGACAGCGATATGTTTTATAAATATGCAGTCATAATTATTCATGTCTTTGCAATAACATCTTGAAGACTTAATGTTTAGGTAGATGATCTTTACAGATTTATTTACATTTCAATGCATCTCTACTGAGGGTTACATCCAAGCTCAGGTCCAAATTTGAATAAACATGCTCCTGCTGCACAATTTCATGATAGACAAATAACATTAAAAGTTTTTAGCCGCATGCTGAAAAGCATAGCGGCTCTATATTCAGTCTGACTCTGACCCAACAGATTTCCGACATGTATTCATGTTTGCAACACTTTTTTTGCGTGATTGGCTGTCGTTTAAGCCAATGGGCGCCCTCGTCCTCCCAAGCTATGGGACTAGACACGCCTCTCTCAGTGGATTCGTCTGAGCGCTAGCCGAATTTGGCTAATAGTTAGCTTGTATGCTTGTATGATGTTACTAACTGTTTTTAGCCAAACGCGGTAATGTCCACTCTCCATTAGTTCTCGACGCAAGTTGCGTTATTAATCCCGTAATTTTCATGTATTGTACATCCCAAAATCAAATGTATTAACCATGTGAGAGAGAGTAAAAAAAAAAGCGATTCTGGGCGAGGTAAACAGAACACTCGCCCCAAAACACACTCACCCCCATTCATTTCGCGGACAGAGGCCGCCGGATTAGACCCGGGCGAGTGTGTTTGGGCACGAGCGTTCTTGTAATCCCTTGCCGCATATGTAGCCATGGTTCACATTCATGTTTCAGGGCTACTGCCTACCGCATGATGCATCCATATCAAGGGCCCTTTTAATACAAAAACCCACGGCAATTTCGGTCTACAGTACACCAGCCTTCAACAATAGTGTACATTCAGTGGTCAGGTTCGTTCAGAAATCAATTGAAGAACGCAGGAGCGAGTTTTCCATATATAGCAAGCCACGCGCGAGAACGTGCATACACGCAGTACACTACACATGTGTCGTTTTCAGATGGTTTTAATTTGAAGGTATAACAGGCTGTTCAATGTGTTTTTGTGAGTTACGATAACTGACCGGCGTGCTCTATGCCGTCGTGTTGTGTTAAGTTACACAAGTGGCAGAAACGGTGCTTTCTGATTTTCACAATACAATGTAATCCACCCGCGTTTAGTTCAGTATTATAAAAGTGTTCACCCAACGCGTGTAAACTTAAGCTAATAGGTTAACAACAGTCTCGAGTCGGTCTCAAACAGTCAGGGGGGGGGGGGGGGGGGAGACAAAGACTCGGTCGAGAGAGGCAGAGAAATGCAGACGATGCATCTCATTGCACAGAGGTGCGTGAGCAAGATAAGGATTTAACTTCATTTAAATCAGTACAGTGTAAGCACAGTGTAATTTAATGTCCGCTGCCGTCAGCGCCATCTTCATAATAGATAAATATATATTCAGAACAGAATAATAATATTAAAAATATTTAATAAAACAAAAAATCGAAAATCTTCTTTTCTTTTTTTTCGGGTTTTGGGCCTAACATGATGGCAATAGTCGGGTTCGGGCCGAGCCCCGGGCCGGCCCAGTCGGGCCCAGTTAGGGCCGAGCCTTCATTTTCAGGCCCTTTGAGAACTCTATAAATGATTAGTAGCCTTAAAGCTACTATTTGAATACTATTATTATTTTGCCTATACTGTGTGGCTCGCTGTGCATCACTCTGATTGCATCTTTCATTCATTCTGCAACGTGTTAATTGTCCATCACCTGACAACCATTAGCTGTCTTTTGTCATCTTCATTTCTTTATAGTTAAATGTTGTGTTGTTGACAAGATTGGGGCCAAAAAAGCCTGCCGCATGCGGCTTTATTATGACTTGTCATTCTTGTTTACCTACAAATTGGGAAAAAAGGACACTGAGACCCAGCTGGTCACCTCATTTGTCTCTAACACTCGTAGAACCATAGGCTAAATGGATATAACTAATATATTTATATGATGTATATTGGCTACTTACCTATACTGTATTGTCATGTAATATGGCACTGTTCTAGTAATATGATAATAACATGTGATTAATTGAATTGCTGATAAATTGACAGACTGATTGTACTTCACTTAACCCAGCAAGGCCATATGCCTATGTTCCCTCAGCCCTATGTTCCCTCAGTTTAAGGTTAGGCATGGGGTTAGGGGTTAGTGTTAGTTTTAAGGGAACATAGAGCTGAGGGAACCCAGCCCTGCATCATATGAAAAGTAGTTTTTAGTTTTTTTGAAAAGTGTGTTTCTCTGAAACAAGCTTCAAGAGAATTTCAGAGCCTTTTTCTTCTTGCATTGTGAGGGATTAGTATCGAAGGAAGGAATCGAATTCCCATCAGTGTAGTCCTGCGATGAGATTCATTACCGTGCAGGTGTGACCATGTGAGATGACCATTACAGAAGTGGTTCCCAAACTGGGGGTCCCCAGTTGATTAGCTTAACGTGCAACATTGTTTTCTCACCCAACAGTAAACAAACCAACATACAGTATACTGTAAGTGTATACAGGGTATCTGCACATTTCTAGAGGTACAATTAAATTACTTTTAAGACCTTTTTAATACCAAATTGGTCAAATTGTCAAATATTATGTAAGAAAGAGGCAAACATTGTGAAATTAGCTCCAAGCTCACAACGCCTCGTAGGGCGAGACGTTGTGAGCTTGTAGGTCGGCTATTTTCACAATATTTATCTGTGGAGTCTAAATGTAATGCCTCAACTCCTACAATTCAAAGTGCTTGTCAGGGTGGGGGGTCCCCAGTTCAAATATGATTATTTTGGGGAAAAATCAGGCCAGGCAGCTAGCTCTTCCACAATCTTCGAGTCTGTAACTTTGCCTCCTGAAAATCGCGATCGGAAGCATCATGTCATCTATTTGTCATTTCCATTCACTAAAATATACATTAAAATATGTTTATAATTTATTTCCATATCTGCTAAGGAGCCAGCTAGATATGCGTCAACTAATTTGATTTAGAGTATAGGACTTATTCACGCGACTGCAAAGATGAAATGTGTGTGTGTGTGTGTGTGTGTGTGTGTGTGTGTGTGTGTGTGTGTGTGTGTGTGTGTGTGTGTGTGTGTGTGTGTGTGTGTGTGTGTGTGTGTGTGTGTGTGTGTGTGTGTGTGTGTGTGGGTAGGGTCATCCACTGTAGTTTCTTCACACATCTGTTACACGGACTGTTACAACAGTCTGTCTGGAGAAACTATGAAAAAGGATATGACTTTGCTCTGTTGCTTTACACCCCTAAACTAATCACAGGGATTACTGGTTTCACTCATTTCAGGGGTGTTATCTTTAGTGCAAAATGTGAATTAGATACTGTAGACATTACATATAGGCTTATTACTTTTAAAGTAGTTTGTACTTTATTTCTCCTTTTACAAAGTGGTAAAAAAGGTATTCCTTTTATACATTTCTTTTGCACGCTGCCAGTAGGCCAAGGAACTCAGTTCCTGAATATTATATTATTAATGTGAGTTGTGAATTCATCATCTCAGAGACACCGTCCCTCCAGGCTATGGGATTCGTGTCCGCTATGTCAGCGATTATGTTTAATCAAATCACTTAGTTACACTAATATTGAACAGTGTTGCTCTCATTGGTGAAGTTCATAAAGATCCTTTCTACTAAACAATCGCTCACTCATCTTAGCCGAGGTAAAAAGATGATGCTTCTGGAATATCCCAAAAAAACATATCAGAGCTTTATTGATTACTGAGGGGAATCTGTCCTTTGGACGAACCCTCCGATACATCGGAATTGGAAATCGAGTAGGCCTAATGGACACATCTAGATTTCATCTATACTGTATCCTCATCAAGGTAAGACTGCTTCATGTGATGTGGTCAATATTTATAAGATATTTTTGGGGGCTTTTTTGCCTTTATTTGACAGGACAGTATGCTGACAGGAAATGGGGAGAGAGATGGGGGGGTGAGAGTGACACACAGCAAAGGTCGTTGGGATCGGGAGTCGAACTTGCGACACGCCGTCAAGCTAGATTACAAGCGTATGTGGTATGCGCCTGGACCGCTAGGCCAGCGGGGGCCCAAGAATAAGGCATTCTAATGACATGTACGCAAGCTTTGGTCCCATAAGTCATGCCTCTGAGCAGACATGAGAAAGAGCGGCAAAATTCACAGACAAAAATAGATTGATGAATTAGACAACATTTTTCGTATATACTGGAACGTTCAAAATATGGGCGTAAACAGCTTAGTGAATCGGGACCATCTCCCATGATCACATTAATATTCATATTTAATCAAAAATAATGTATCGCGCCCAATGTGAATGCTCCTCAATGTATAGTGAAGAGAATGTGTTCCAACTTATCTATCTATGTAATGTACACATGTACAACGCTATACCTACAGTTGTGAAGTGTAGAAGAAAAAAATAAAAGGTTGCTATTTTCATTTGGCAAAGCAGACGGGTAACAAGATTGCTTTTCCCACTCCCAAGGCTACCAATTCTTAAACAGCTGTTGTGCGAGTCCACATAAGTACACATAAGTACACCCTTTTGATACACACATTGGAAGAAAAAACAAACAAACAGGATTCAACAATAATGCCCAATGATCATTATCTAGGGGTAATAGGCCTGTGGCACTGCCTGTTTAATGAGCTTTGAGGGGAAAATGAGTGTGTGAGCAGCTGCTCCGTGACAAACACAAATTGGCCGAGTGCACATGAAAGCAACCTCAAACTGTCTGACGGAGTGACAGCACACTGCATGTGTCTCTTTCTCACACTCGCTCTGTCTGCTTCTCTCTCACTCTCGTTCTCTCTTGCTCTCTCTCTCTCCCTCTCGCTCCCTCTCTGTGTGTATGTACAGTCTGTGTCTGTAGGTGCTATGTGTGGAAGAGAGAGGCATGTACTGCTTGTTTCGATCTCTTGAAACTTCACCAATATGGACAAAACTATGAAAAAAGTTGCTTGCTTGAGGCCGTAGGGTGCATCCCATGTCTCTAAATCTTTGTTTCCCTCACTTTCCTTCTTTCCTTGTGTCTTAGTCTCTTCCACTGAAGATGCATGAGGTGATTTTTTTTTTTATAGAAGTAGGACGTGAATTCCTCTTGATTGAATACTTTACTAGTGAGAAATGTAAACAGCACGGTACAGTAAGACATTGAGGCTAAAAGGATAACACAAAAACGTCCTGGGGACTTGTGTCCATTGCGGTCCTATGTACGGTATTCAATTCATCAACATAGCATAAAACATTTACTCAAAATACATGTCATCAACAAATAAAAACACTATACAAAAGAGATGGTAAAATTACATTTACCTCCTACCTACATTTACCAATTTTTAAAGAAACCAGTGTTACTCATCCTTTAATGGATGGTGTCAGGGCATTCCGCATTTTGGTGACATTTGGTGGCTTTCTGAAGCAGAAATTGAGAATTCAAAATATGCTCCTCATTGATTGTATGGTAAAACAGCTCTCAAAGTCACTCTTTAATAAGGTTGATTCAGACAATATAGAACATCACCAAACCGTACTGTTGGTTTTTTAAATAAAAATGTTAAATAAAAAATAAACAGTACTGTGTTTGGTGATGTTCTAATCTATATTGTCTGAATCAACTTTGTTTGCGTTCGTTTAGTGCTAAAACAGAGACTTTGAGAGAGCTGTTTTAGCGTGCAATGTAAGTCAATGAGGAGCATATTTTGAATGATCAATTTCTAATCAATGGAGCAATTATTTTGTATTTCTTGTCCACCTTTGGAGTTACATCAAAGGTAACTACACAACCCAAACCTCTACCAAAGTGGTCTTGCCCTTTAAGCTATGTCCATTTCTGATGACAACAAAAAACATTACAAAAAGATACATTACAAAAACCAAGAACAGTTTTTAGCTATACCACAGTTTGATTTGCCCCACTACTTAACAGTTTCACATCGGCATCCCCTGCACGAGCACATACACAGAGACAGACAGACAGACAGACAGACAGACAAGAAGTGTGAAGTCTATCGGACGGACGGTCCTGGAGCTATGTGCAGCACATACTGACATATACTTGAGTTTGCCGCTTGTCTGTACCCCGCCATGGTTTTTCTGTTGGACTATCAGCATCCTTGCATGTGATGTCAGACCAGAGCTTGATATGAGAGAGAGAGAGAGAGAGAGAGAGAGAGAGAGAGAGAGAGAGAGAGAGAGAGAGAGAGAGAGAGAGAGAGAGAGAGAGAGAGAGAGAGAGAGAGAGAGAGAGAGAGAGAGAGAGAGAGAGAGAGAGAGAGAGAGACTATTATATTTCACCCAGACAATAACCTAGGCAATGTTGTGTATTGAATCTGAACAAGCTGATCATAGTGTTGCGAGGTGTCTTATATTTAGGTAGTGCCCATGTGCAACTATTGACGATATATTACGATATTATTTTACTTTTTCAAGAAATGTATTAGCTGTACCTGTGTTGCTAATCACAGTGTACTAAGCCTGCCTGCCATGGTTTTAGCCTTCTGTATTTGTAACATACAGTGCAACAAACTACAAAATTGACTTAGTGTTTGTTAGCCTTTAATTACAAAAGACAAAGTAAATGTCGAATTAGTTCTTCTACCGGCTGACTTGCCATTATGATGGCCATTCATTTTGAATTTCCTTGCATGTTCTTCCAAAAATCATCCCTTGCAGTCCCTTGCTAGCTCTTCCATTTTCTGATGCTGGAGCCCCTCAGATCCCTATATCCAGGCTATCCCAATCAGTATTTATCTCCTTAACTTCCTCCAGCTGGGTCCAGCAGTCCTTTCCCCCAGTGGAATGCTCTACCCTGGGTTAACCTCCCCCCTGCGACAGGGGGGCCCAGGTGCCATCCCTGAGCGAGACATGGGGGTAATTTGGCTCGTCTTGCCCCAACACACCCACTTCTTACACCAGGGGCAGATCCGGGACTTTGGACATTAAACACTGTCTCATTAGCTTCATGTGGACGAGGCAGGAGACCTAATGAAAGGCGGTGTAATGACCAAAAACATCTGATCTCCACCCGCTGGAAACAAAACATCCAGGTAGAGACTAGAGAGCCCAGGGTCAGGGCCAAAGTCATGTCACGCCTCTGTACCCCTGAAAGAGATGGAGCAGGGAGGGAGGGGGACAGAGGGTGAAGAAGTGAGGGAATCCAAGTTCAAGTGCTCACACTGTCAGGATTTAAGATGCACGAGGCGTTTAGATGTCGAGAATTGATGATCTTTGTTTCTGGATTTTCTGGAAAGTCTGTGTTTGATGAGCTGGTTTGTTAACTACACTTGCTTAACCATTTAAATAATTTCCTTTCTATTTTCTAATGTATTGTACATAAAAGATGAATATTGAAGTGTCATCTTTTGGGGAGGGTATTACGGTATACTGCAAGACAAAGTATGCAATATTCTTTTGGCTATACAAAACAAAAATCAAAACAAGCCCAAAACTCGACATATTATATATATTTTTTAAATGTGTCCTTTTATGGTAAAAGAATGTGAACAGACTTCTAAACGAGTCCTACGCAGCTTTAAGTTTTTAGGACCTCCAAAATGGTCACCAGCTGGGTACCATTACCCAATTACATCTAAATATCACAGACAGCTTTTTGAATTAGGGAGAATTCTCAGCTCATTACCATCTTATGAATTTAAAATTAGCAGACAATAATTGCTTGGTAATAATTTAGTTTACAGACACCACTAAAGGAAATGATAAAAACAAAAAATATTCTTTTGTTATGGAAGTATAAAAATGCAAAAATCACACAAATATTTATCTAAGTATTTAAATATGTATTCATGTGGTAGATAACGCATTTTTGCTTCTTCATGGCTTTGAAAGTAATTTGATTGAAAAGAACATAAGAAACCAAACCAGTGCGGCCAAATCCCACTTCCATATCTACAAAAGTCAAAGTCTAAAGTCAGAAAAAGACAAATAAAACAAAGTGCTTGGCAGAAACGAACACGCCCCTAATGGTCATCCTTCTTTAAAAGATGGTCTCTACTGAGGCAATGGAATGATCTCTGTCATGTATGAGGCATGGGAGGCTGGAGAAGAAGGGGTTTTATAAAGAATGAGAGGACCTCCTCAGTGTGGGTGGTTGGAGAGAGAACCCCCACAGGACCCCAGGTGTTCAGCAGCTGAGCCAGTGAGGCCTTCTGACCCAAGCCTGTCCACAGCTCAATACACCATTACCCTGGGCAGATGACCTGCTCTGACAGCTCACATTGTCCCTGCAAGGCAACATACTGTAGTTGGTTGACAAAGTCAAATATGACGGAAAAGTTGTCACAAAGGACCAATGGTTATCGATTACAAATGTCTTGTGGCTGTGATTCGTCATAGCACTAGAAAACAGTGCATCACACACAGTAAAATCACAGTGTTAATGTAGAGTGTACAAATAGAAGCACATGGTCCATTGGTTCCATTGGATTTGACTGTGCAGACTCAGCAGTGTTGATTTAGACACAAGAAATGCCATAGAGAATATAGCCTACAGTAATGACTAAAATGACCTGGTTCATGGCACAGATGCACTTGAATTAACAAAGATTAGTCAAACAAGCCATTTCTCCCAAACAGTCAGACCACATCTGAACCCCTTGCCGATTCCATTCAGTTGTATGTATCAAGTGCCAGAGATTGTCACATTACAAGGGATTCCATTCCATAAAATCAAACAAAAACAATGACATTGATTGGCCGAGTATTTACGAACACAATTGGCCGTGTGTGGGGGACGTGATCTTTGTCACTGCGTTGGCAACTCCTATGGGCTGGTACAGCTTCTGTCAGTAGGGGTTGTTGAATGGGAGGAGTAGGACGGAGGTCCTGGACGGAGGTCCTATGTCCTCCCAGTGGGGGCTCCTCAGTGGCAGGTGAGCCAGTAGGATACAATAGCAGTGGTACTGACAACACAGAAATGTGTGGGAACTGGAGGCTTAATTGGCATAATGACTAAATTGGGGAGAGAAGGGGGTAACAAATAATTGGCTATTCTAAAGTTAAAAAGGAAAAGTTCCTTCACTGTCCAAATATACATCACGCTTAAGCCCCCCTACGTGATTGAAATGAGGTGGATGAAAATGTGCCGATTATGACCTTCACCCCTCAGCCTTGAAGAGCCCCTCCTGCATAGTAATTTGCTGTCAGCATCCCTCAGCTGTATCGCATCGGGACAGCACCTGACGTGTAGAAATTGGATCGTTCACCATCTTCTCACTTTTTGCATCCTTGATTGATAACCGCAGTAATGACTGGAACCCCCATCCAGAGAATCAGCATCAATGTTCCAAACTGCAGTCCTTTATCTGCACTGTCTGACTGTTCAGATCCTCTCAATTCCAAGGAGAGAAACCGTTAACCTTTCAACCTTTGGGCATGTCATTATATTGTCAAATAAAAAGTTAAAAAGTCAAAAATAGCGGACATAGCAAATCTACAAGCTCACAACGCGTTGCGATGCAAGCGTGTAGATTTCCTATTTATGCTACAGTATGTGTTGTGCGACAAAGTATGCTATAGGGCATGAGACATCAGTTTTGCCATTTTTAACGTATCAGATGCATTGGGCTTTTGTGTGACTATTGATGACATGACATTTCACTGCAAGGTTAAAGGTCATTGACCAAATGTCAGCCTTCACAACAGTCAAGTCAGATGGTGAGCTGCTTTTCATGTGTTCCTTCCTATAGTGTAATGTGATTACACTAGTCTATACTGAAGTCTAACGGACAGAGATACTAACGTTTTTAACTCTAAATCATAGTTTAAAACTGTGCATTAGACCAGTGACTTGCTGTGTCGAGTCATCTTCAATTTTGACGAGGGTCACTTTACATCCAGGGACAGAAAAGTTCATGGGACATCTTACCACACCCTGTACTCTCCTGACAGAAGACTACAGGGTCTGACTACAGGAGAGCAGACCTCAAAGCCAAAGACATGAAAATGAAGACGACCTATTTATACATCAGTGTAATGAAGTAGACAATGTGCGCGAGTGTCAATTTATGTGAGTATACGATACGTGCATGCATATAAGTGCTTGTGTGTCTGTGTGTGTGTATGAGTGATGAGCAGCACGTGTGTTGGGGCTGTGTCCCCGCTGTGAGTCTAATTAAAAGGGGTTAGGAGCAGAGGGGCTTCTCTGGCACCCAGTGGAGTTCCTTTGTGTGCCCCCTCATCCTGCTCTATCCTCTGCCTTTGATTAACGTGGAACTCTAATGCCCCCTCAAATGCAGCCACACATGTGTCCTCTCCGTTACTCACTGTGGACAGAAAAGTGAAAGGAGAAGGAGCACCTTTCCCATTATGGTCAAGTTTTATAGGTGCTATCAGTTATTCTAGGATCATTAAAAGCTGGAATGGATTCTAGTTTTGGTACGAAGGTGAAGCTAAACTTTAAAATTGGATATTCTGATAGGAGGTTGCTCATTTACTCACTCGCACACTCCATCCATCTGTCTGTCTGTCTGTCCGTCTGTCTGTCTGTCCAACATGTTCTCTCAACATACATATATCAGAAACTACTGACTGGCCATGGAAATTGCTGTGCACCATCATAATGTGCACCATGATGAGAATGAACCTTACTGATTTAGGTAGGAGACCCCATGAATTTTCCTGTAGCGCCACCTTTAGGCACCCTTAGGCATGATCTTATCCCATCTGTTCACCTTTGTCAGCTTTGGCAAAATGTCAAGCTCCTCTTACAAAGGCATTTGTGACTGTTGTAATATACAAAAGGTTTGACCCATCCCAGGATCTATAGATAGTCTTATAACTATTCTTAACCACTCTTGAGCTGTGTAAACATGTAGAAAATGTGTTTGCTTATGTATTTTTTCTTTGTTATGTATCCGTATGCCCAGCATACAGTTTGTAACGCATTTGTCTCTTCCTGTTCTTACCTCTGTATCAGTCATGACTCACATCTTCTGGCCACACAATGTTAGACTGGGACCAGACGAATCTGCTAGTGCAAAAACATTTTTTCCTGTCTTGGGTGACCAATCAGGGCCCAGTATTCAAATATGGGAGACTGTAATTGGAAGTTGGTTGTAGGTCTAACCAATTGCGTCCAGACCCATTCTTTTGATCCCGCCCCTTGGAAAAAAAACGTCCTCATAGAAGCACCAGACTCATATCCACGCAGTGATATAGTCTGGCCACGCGAGGCTAACGCAATGTGGTTTGTGCAAATGTATAGTACTAGATTTTCAGGCCGCTATGCTATGTTTATTTATTTTATTTTGAAATTCACTGGAGGATAAGCCCCTTGAGATGCAGCATCTCGTTTTCGAGGGGTCCTCAAAAAAGATTTTGGGCTGATAAGAGCAATGGTCACCGAAGTATGGCCATTTGAAGTGTTAAACACTGCTGCCTAGCAGCGATGCACTTGCAGCACCCAGGTCCACTGTCATGTGCGAGCTTGTGTTCGGGAGGTAGGGGTCTACTACCACTTCCTGGTAAAACCGGTGAACAGATCCACTTCCGGGTTTCACCATTGAACTCCACACCCCTCAGAGAGTGTGTGGGTGAAGTTTCAAGGCAATCCGACCAACCCGGAAGTATGAAGGGAAAACCGGAAGTGGTCATTTTTTATGAAATTGAAAGTCTGTGGGACCACCCACCAAGTTTGTAGCTGTAGCATGCTGGGAAATGAAGTTATGGTTGTTTAAACCCCAGCCAGTAGGAAAGCAGAGGGGGCAGGGCTTCAACAATTACAGCCCATCCCTATTGGCCGTCTAAAAGTACCTACCAAGCTTGGGACGTTTAGCATACTGGGAACTGGAGTTATGGCTGTTTAAATTCCAGCCAATAGGAACACAGAGGGGCGGGGCTTAAGCAATTACACAGCATATCCCTATTGGCCGTCTGAGAGCACCTGCCAAGTTTATTTAGCATGCTGGGAACTGGAGTTATGGCTGCTCGCAGGTCCGCATGTTACGTTTGTGGCGTCAACCCACCGTCCACTGTCGACCGTCCACCCGCACCGTCGGTTGACCCTCTAGGCAATTTTGATATAGGATGTGCTTAAAGGGACATTTCGCTGATTTTGCATCAAACCCCTATTTTTATCTACAGTAGGTCTAGGGCCCATAAACATGATCCTGGTGTGTTTTTTGTGTTTTATCTGTATTTTTAGATTTGTATCCATATCCTCAGAGACTATGAGTCATTTGACGCAGCCGCAGCCTCAGCCTCCCCTCCCCACAAGGAAGGGCAGTGCCCCAAAGCATTATGGTCATTGTAGTAATGCAGCAGTCCAGTCAAACCCCAGTCAAACGCACAGACTTCTATATTGTTCTGGCCATAGGGTGCAAATTTCAAATTTTGCTACTGTTATCTACTACAAATATTATTAACATTGAGTGACTGTAAGTTCTTCCAGGGGTGAAATGCTCCTTTAATGAACATCAGAACATGCCGTGTGACACTACCTTGTTGTCATCTTTTGTTCTCTGGGCCAGTACTTGCTTGCAGAGGGTTAATTCAACTGAATGACCAGTCACCATCTTACTAGATGATTTTCAATATTATTGGTTACAGTGGGGCTTTAACATTGTACCATCCTGCTGCAGCACAGTTATATGAAACCTCACATCTCACATCCCAAACACCCTGAATGCATACAAAGTAGATCCTCTTGACAAAAACAGATTCCCACATTCCTTAAAGCATATGCCTCTGAAACACGTGAAACGGTACAGGCATGTGAGATGAAACAATACAGAGCCGCCAACAGGGTACCAGCTACAGTATCAATAACTTCCCCTGCACAATAAAAAGGGGTGAAAAAGAAAAGAAAATCAGGGAAATCTCAGGCTTATCCCAGTAGCCAGTAAGAATATAATCCCCTGCTGTAATTGCATTTGGGAGATGTTAGACTACTGTGTATCTGAGTGGATACCTTCCTGAAGACACTTTAACACCGGAGGAAGCCTCTCTACAAGGTTACACCATAGTCTTTCCATTCCACACTTAATCCCACTATCCACAACATGATTGGTAAGAATAAGATACATTAATCAGGGTTGGTAATGAGCCAGTTCTTGTCACGCACCTCTTGATTTTGGCTTGTTTCCAAATGGACAGCTGAGTCACTGAAAATGGTACAACTGAAGCCACATTGTAAATGTTTGCTAAAATAAACGCAGATAACGGGATAGAGAAATGCCTTTCTTCCTTTGTCACTTTTAATTTAAATGGCTTGTAAAATGGTGTGTGAGGAGATTTGGTGGGATCAAGTCTGTCCTTGGGGAATTACTTTGGCGTGTGTTCACCCTTCACCAACATACTGTAGGTACAGTATGGGAGAATTAAGTGACTTTGATAGAAATATATTCATTTTCAGAAGATAAAATCAATACAAAATAATATGATAGCCTAAATTGTACTTCCAGTGTCACATTCAAAATTCAAATTCAGATTTTAATATGACATTTTATTAGTGACTCCTGGGAAAGAGTACATTGGTGTTAAAAGCAATTGCATTTGTGGTCAGTATGTGTAGGTTAAACGTTAGTCATTCATCCCCTCTGAAAAACTTGGAGGCTGGTCTGAAGTGCATACACTTTTTCCACAACATTATATCCCATCGATCATACTGTTCCAATGTATACAGTGCTTGATGTGGGATGGACAGTGACACAACTTCAAACTTTTAATGAAGTCAACTAGGATTCATGTGCATTATAGTCAACTCCTTGTCAACAAAAGCGTCTCCATCTTCCATTGCTATGTTACCACATTCTGATCATTAAACCCTATGGACCTTTCAGTCTCTTTTGTTATGTGTGAGGAACCCCAGATGATGCCCGGCCTGGGTCATACATCACCCCTGTCACACGTCCACACACTCTGGGACCACCCCACAACCCACAGCCCAGCATGCATATTCACCATGCTGGTGGACGCTATGGTTAGATAAAAGTGCCCCTACTGAGGAAACCAAATTGCCCCAGCCATGCATCCCTTTTCTCAGCCAATATTAAAATGGGCTAATAAAGAGGGGCAAGATTCCCCACAGTAATGGCTCCCTTGAGGATTCCTGGCTAATTAAAGGGCTGCCCCTTCCAATGAACAGTAATCACTCATTGCTTGGACCAGACAAATATGTATGTATGTATGTATATGTATGTATGCTTAGAAAAAGCCAAATTCCAGGCTTTTTTAAAAACCAATAATAAGACAAACCATTATCATTTATTTCATTTTAATTCTGTGGGACACAATTTTTGTGTCTGAAAACAAAACCCTTTTTCCTGGTACAAAACCATGGGTTGATGGTTAATCAAAGTGTGTTCTGGCTGCTGTGCCTGGCAAAACACTGATCTCTGTAGCTAGTATCTCCTCAAAGAATGTGGCATGTGCAATACACATTGGTGTTGCAGTCGGGCAAACTTCGTAGCTCCATATTCTAACTTTTTGTGTTTTTTATTAACGCCCTACTTGATCATACTACAGCGTCACACAAAAGCATCAAAAGTAGCAGAGCTTGTAGATCTGATACTTTTTCTATTTTTTAATTTGAATCCTGAAAAGTAACAGTTTTGGACATAATGAGGTTTCCACCCGACAGAGACGTCATTTTATTTATAACACATACAGTAGAATGCAAAAGTTGGACTTGCCCATTATTTGTCGGTATCCTCTACAAGAGGTTAAAACTGGTACACATTATTACTTCTAGTTCTAATTATGGATGTATGATTAATCTGGTATCATTTCGGTATCGGAAATATCGGCCTTAAAAATGAATGTAAAGCTGAAAAATACTTTTTGTGATGATGAAGGCTGCAGATTGAATCAGTGTGTTGTGGGGAAGCTTTCAAAAGATTTGGAAAAATACTAAAATTCAAGTTGTGTGAACTAATATGTGCATCAGTAGGCCTAATAAATCAGGTAATAAGAATGTACAGTTTTTTTTAAAGTCATTTACACCCAGTTCACCCAGTTCCATTACAGTTACTGTATAGCAGGTGTATGGTTGGAAACTTGTATTGTACTTGTATATCCAAACTATTGGAAACTTGTATTGCAATATCGGTTATCATTCAATTTGACCATGCAATATTAATTGGTAATCAGATGTCGGGCAAAATTTCAATATCATGCATCCCTACTTCTGAATCTCTCTAATCTGCATGCTCTGAGAGGATTAACGCCATACGCAAGCCTGAGAGTTGATCGAGCATCAAATCTTAACAAGGGTGTCATAATGATCTCAATGAAACGCTCTGCAGCGTAATTAGATTTTACGCCTTGCATTGTGTCAGGGAGAGTTAGTGTTGTTCATGCTGGGAAGATGGGGTGCTTGTTGGGAAGGGTCACTAAAGGGGGGAAATCTTCATGTCTTTGTTCCATAATGAGTGCATCAAATGCCATTGCCATCGTGTGTGTGTGTGTGTGTGTGTGTGTGTGTGTGTGTGTGTGTGTGTGTGTGTGTGTGTGTGCGTGTGCGTGTGCGTGCTCAAGTCTCAATGCGCAGGACTAGCAGAATGTGTTGAAAGCTTACATAATTACATTTAAAGTGGCTTAAGGCAGAGAGGTGGGGAATTACACTTTTACTGTGGTATTAAACTGAGCGTTACAGCAAAACTAGGAGCTTATTTTATGAAATCAAGCTTTCACTAAAATGGAACTGAAGTACAATAGTGAAATACAATATCAGTGAAAGTTGTAGCAAAGATTTATTGGCTAGAAATTAAGGTGCAATATACTATCCATAATTGGATTGAATTCTTTTTTTTTTTTTACTGAACAGTTCCTATAGTGTGGATGTCTATTTGGCGGGGGGGGGGGGGGGGGTCATCGGTTAACAGTAGTCTAGGCCAGTCAGTGGTTCTCAAACTTTTTCATGGTAAGGACACCCAAATTAATATTTATTGGCCAGTGGACCCCCGACCCCATAAGATTTGTGCGGTTAAATATTTTCAAAATTATTCCAAATGTTTTAACAAATTTTCCAAAATAGCAGATCTACAAGCCCACAACGTTGGGCTTAAGTAGATTGGCCATTTTTGAATAGCCAAAGTATAAAACAGGGTTACAGTGAGTGGTTAAACACATTTTGATTCTATAATTAGTCATTTTGCTGGGGACCCCCTGTTACCTCCCCAAGGACCGCCTGGCGGTTGAGGACAACTGATCTAGGCCGTAGTGAAACCCATTATTTGGCCTGCACTGGTTAACCTAAAGCAGCTCAGGCCATTTTATTTAACAATATCAAAGTGTCTACTTAGTTGAACAAACAGAAACATGTAGTGACATCATCTTCACATCACCTCATAAAATTCTCTGCAGTTGGCGTCTGCCTTCTTAAACCTGAAAACACCTCCGGTTGCTATGAATCTTCTGTCTCTGATCTCAAGAGCATCAAAAAGAGTGCTTCGCCACCAAATGGCTACTGTCATTTCCTGCCAAACAATTAGTTCTTGCCAGCGGCATGGCCAAGCTAATGGCTCCAGTCTGAGAGATCTTAGAGAGTAGTACCATAGAGCTCAGTGAAAAGGCCAGCGGGGTGGCTGCAAAAGACTCACTCATCTCTCTGCCCTAATTGCTATGCAAACTCCCTCACGTTGAGTTTATGGAAAGGCAGTAGGCAAGGGACTGGTGCCCCTTTTGAGAGGCTTTGTTAAGCAGGCCCTGGTTTCCCTTGCCCCTGCCTCCCCCGAGGGGGAGAGGAGGTAGGCCGCAAAATGGACACCAGATGGAGAAAGAATAACACAGAGGCTGAGCAGTGGAGATTGGGGAGCTGAACGTGGCGAGAGATTTGGCTCGCTCAACTTTTTCTTATTGTTCTGTCGCCTGGGCTAACAGCGCTGCACTGTTGGAGATTTCAGTATAGGATAAATAAAGCAGGGTTGTTGTTTTTTTTGGCGTGGTTCTGTAGCTGGCTCCGAGCCATCTAGAAGAGGATCTGTGTTTTATTTGTTTGTCTAGGGCTAATCACGCAAACCTATGGACCGATCAGCACCATATTTATTGTGCACAATGCCAGTAGGCCAAGGAAGTGCCTCCATGCATTTCCTGCCACATATGTTTTATATTTTTAGAAAAATATAATTTTTAATTTTATTGTGGAAGTGAAAGGTGGTCAGATCAGGCTGAAACGTTGTCCGCATTTGGTGTCATACATCTAGATGCGTGAAAAGCCAGGCCATTATTATACCCTGTCTTGTTTCCCCCCATTGATTGCTTTAAGTTACTGAAGAAGTTTAAGGAAGTTCCTGAGATGCTTTTGGCACACTGGGAAACAAAGCAGAGCATACAATCCACTTTTGACTTGACAACATAACCAGGCATACAGGACCAGTCTATGTTATTCCAACTAATTTCCTTGGGCCTGCCCACTGTTGACACAGTTAACCAAGCAAGGCCTGCGCGCAGTATGCATTGTGGAGACAGTGGTGAAAATAAATGGATGGGGACTAAATTAAGAGGGAAAGGTTAACAATGAGTCCATCTTGTTCAGCTATCTGTTAATCATTTCTCAAGCCCCTCCGGCTTCAATAAAGAAGAATAAAAGAGTATAAAAGAACAATTTGGGCTGCCCCAGCTGTGAATAGCCAACCCATCATGCCACACAATAGCTCAGTCACGCTTGCTGTAATTCAGCTTGTGATGGCAGACACGCCCCTCTCCCCACATCTTTGTTAAAGGCATCCATCAGACGTATCATTTCCCTCTCCCCACTCCTCCTGCATGGCCAGATGGTTAAATCCATAATTCAGCGCCCCCATCCAGACCCCCACCTTAACATCCCTCCATACATCGCTCTCATACTGACCCATTATTGGCCAATGGTAACCCCCCTTTTGGCTAATTAAGCACAGCTTTGTCAGGCCAGTGTGTGATAGCTTAGTGAGCTGGGAGGACGCCCCAGCACCTGGGGAGACTACCTGTTACTGTGCCTGGCTCATCAAACCCTGCAGAGAGAAGAGGCGAGTGGGGATGGAGAGGTACCCAGCTGGCTGGCCTGCACAGGCAGTTAGGGATGGGGTGGGGTCCGTGGCTGCTGGCGCATGATGCAGTTGTTTTAGCAACATCTGCAGATATTTGAGGCATGACACACCTCAGTGGGTATGCACACATACAAGCACCTGGGGTTTCACTCATCCATGTTTGCCTGGTTTCACCTGCAAAAATGGAACAAATTGCTAAATTTAAATTTAGTTTGCTAAGTTGCTATTTTATCTACTGTTTAAAAACGTTTGCACGCCTAGTATTTAGCAGGTGCGGAGGCAAGATATACAGCGAACATTAATAGTAACAAATAATACTGCTAGCCTGCACAGAAGCAAAACTTTCATTCAGGAAGCAAAGTTTCTGTCACACACAACCTTCCTTAGGCATCTCATTGTGCAGGTACGATTTTTTATCCACAGTTTAGTTCAAATTGTTTCCATCTTATTTGTATACCATTTTGCAAGTGGCATGAGTCATGGGTGGTCAGATTTATTACATAGTTAACTAGGAAAAAAGGCCACATCTCTGCAGGTGAGTCATTGTTAACCCTCTTATTAAGCTGTGATTGGCGCTTGTCATTGATTTTCCCCCCAGACTCCCTCCACCTGGCGCTTTGAAGTTTGCTGCACAGCAAACTGCACAGTGGGAAAGCAATCAAGTTCTCCCCTCCCTCAAATATCAAGGCTGACAAATAACCCATCTTTTCCCCCCCCAATCAATATAACACAGTCCTCTTCACTCTTGAACTGCAATATTTTCTCTCTGAAGCACTGATTGGAATGAACTCTAGTCTTCTGGAGGTCCCCATGCATTGATTGTGAGAATGCGAACCCATCCCATTGAGTGGCATGAGCTCTTTTTCACAGGCAAGTCACAGCAATGTCTTTCTGCAGTAGGGTACAAAGGGTCAGTCTTGGAGTAGTACTTGAAACTTGCACAGATTTGCTGTAGAGCTGGATAATACTGACCCAACGCGCACACGCATGCAGGCAGGCTTGTACGCACGCACGCACGCGCGCGCGCGCGCACACACACACACACACACACACACACACACACACACACACACACACACACACACACACACACACACACACACACACACACACACACACACACACACACACACACACACACACACACAGAGAGGCTGGGGCCTTGCAAAATGAACCCCTCTGATTTGAGTTGGTGGAGGAGGTTCTAATGCATATTTAAATGAATACTTTGCATGCATCTGCATTTATCTGTATATGAAATTTTATTAAAATAAGGAGAGGAATGAGAAGATGTGTAAAGAGGAATTCATGAGATGCAAATGTCTGATAGGTGCAAATTACGTCCTACTTAATATCCATGAGGTTGTGGCTAATTGTGTATTTGTTGAGCAATTATTCCGAGTTTGCTTTGGGTTTTGTGTTTGGCTGAGGGGTGCAGTTAGTGCTTTGTTTGACTTCTTTTCCCCTGACTATTATACGTGGGCCTCTCTGGAGATCAGCTAATCCCCTGACTAGTAAAGCATATTGGCCCTGTCGTTACCAGTTACCCCGCTCACTAGAAGACTGCAGATGTGATCAGAAAGCTCTCCTGACCTCCTGACCACTATTGCTTGCGCCTTGACCAGCACTGGCCACCGGATTTCATGTGAGCTTTCTGAATGCATTGGTGTTGTTGGGCTGAGTGAGTTTGGGGGGGGGGGGCAGTTAGGGTTTCCTGGAGTGCTAGTTTGTGAGGTACAGTTGGACACACAGCTGCCCATGGGGAGACAGTGGCTGTCCTGCTCAAGAGGGCCTGTCCCAGCCCTACGCTTTGAATGAATATGGGGTGGAACCACCAATTACGCCACATTGGCATATGGGCAGTGGCGGATGCCCAGGTTTAATGATGGACTTTGCCAACTGTTTGTTGCCAAAACACTCCCAATTACTGACACCCCCTCCCCCTGTGGCAGTTGTGGATCTGGCTGTGAGGGGGGCTCACACACCTGCAGCCTGGTAGGGTCCCTGGCCGGAGATTGCTTGCCTGCCTAGTTGGCCCTACTCTACCCAGCTCTGTGTGTGTGTGTGTGTGTGTGTGTGTGTGTGTGTGTGTGTGTGTGTGTGTGTGTGTGTGTGTGTGTGTGTGTGTGTGTGTGTGTGTGTGTGTGTGTGTGTGTGTGTGTGTGTGTTGGGTGGGGGTTAGGTTTAGAGAAGCTCCTACAGGGGTAATCTGCCACAGTACAACTCAACAGACCTCACAACCAGACCTGGCCACAGATGTTCTAAACTGGTGCATTGTGGGTGTGGAGTGACACATCACTACCTTTCTGATGCTCCTCTGGCTGCAGACGCTGCCACTTACTGTACTGTAGATCCCAGTCGCGTCTCGCTTTTCAAGACAACTCAGTCATTAACCACACCTCATTTCACAGGCATAGCAGCTTGATTGATTGAATATTGTATTGACATCTTTAAGTTAAAAGAGTTAAAATGCCAAATGGATAAGACGCAGAGAAGCCGAAGGCTTTGTTTCCATTATGGTCCATTAAGCATTCAACAGTCAAACAACTGGACAAACAACAGTACAACAAACAACGATATAAAATATAATCTATCAATATGTACAGTAACAGTTCATTATATAAGGGAGGTGGGGGCCAGGGATACCAACACGTGGAGGATGCCGGTCACTGATATGTGACCATGAATTAACCCAACGATTCCCAACTGGTGGGCCGTGAGAATATTGCAAGTGTGCCCCCAAATAATTGGCAAAACACTAAGGTTTTATTGACCAAGACATCATTAAAAAGAACCTTTAAAACCCTGAATAATGAGTTTTCATTGTAATACAAATGAATAGGAACTTAAAGTATGCTATGCTAGTTCCATTGATCCAAGCCGGAAGACAATCAATTGATTGATCGTTAAAATAAGCATACACTGAAAATGCATGCTGACCACATAACACTTTAACAGGGGCGGGTTAAAGTGGCCAGATGGGTGGGCCTCGAACACTTTCAAGATTTTCAAGAGGACCCTGATCCAGAAAAGGTTGGGAACCTTTGGGTTAACCACATGAGCCCTTGCGTCCCTATTCTGGGGTGAGCATTTGGTGAAAATAGATCTACAAGCTCAGAATGCCTCGTGTTACGACAACTTGTGAGCTTGTAGATCGGCTTGTAGAGCCCAGGGGGACTCCGGTCAACCAAGTACATCAGGTTTGCAGTTAATTTAACTCTGTACAAAAACTGGAACCATATGGGTCCATTTGTACAATCTCTTAAGTTAAATTAGCTGAGGATATTACTGTGTACATGCAGATAACACTTATCCCCGTATCCGTTATCCTTTTATGCGGAATATAATGTTAAGCTTTTGTATCGCATGAATTACACGACTGAAAGTGTAAACTATTGGTCATCCTTTGAAAAGAGGAAAGGGATAATTAAATGATGCATGAATATTTCTTTTAATTTAAATGATCTTCAGGAAAAAGGTGCGGAGGAACTGAGATTCATAAATTGTGTATACTGTAGCTCTGTATTTGTCCTAATTTAACATTAATGAGAGTGAAATGAGTCATAAGTGGAGGTTGTCATTAGAGATGCACATTGAAAGTTTAAAAGCATTGAAATATTCCTTAAATGTTAATATCCTCCTTTGGCAAGCAATATATGAAACTTTTTTTTGAATGTTGAATTTATTATACAATCCTGCACTGCCCTGGCTGCTACTAAGGGTATTTTTATTGCAAACATCAAAACGGCTTCTATGTTAATTTTCGAATCGCATGCATATTCATAGCATGAGACGGAAAGCATAGTTGTCAGGAGGCACTCGTATAGCCTAGTTTAACACTGGCAAGTTGGCAGTTTGAATCAGTGAGTTTGTATTGTTTAAATACTTGTTGACTGGGCTCCCCCAGGGGTCTGCAATTGGCCCCCTTCTTTTCAATACATCAAATCTCTCTGATGAAAATAGCTGATCTACAGGCTCACAAAGTATGACAACGCGATGCATTGTGAGCTTGTAGAGCTGCAGTTTTTGCCGTAAGTTCTCTGAATGTTTCGCTGATTGTTTGGATCTTCCAGCTCCATTAATGCTGGGCTTCTTTGTTACACCTGATAGGAAAATAAACTAAGAATGGCTCTTGCAAGCTTTTCTGCATGCAGAGTTCTGTCAGTAGCCTTATTAGTTCTCTGTGCTTCTCATTTAATTGAGTCCAGCTAATTGTCGGAATGCTCTGTGGGAGAGGAATTGTTAATAGCAGTCAGACTGTCATGATATTGTGAGGCTTTAGAGGAAGAAGAAAAAGAATAAGAAGAGCAAACATGCAGGACTTATCAACGTGGTGCTTGGCTGTCACTGTATATAAATCTAATCTTCAAGGATTTTAAAATATTATGTTTTCCAGTGAGTGGTATGGGTTCCTACATCCATCTCATGGAGAGAATCGTAAACGACTTTGGAGGTTGTTGTGTTTCTCTGTTTCATGTAGCTACACTTTATTTCACATATGCTTATTTGTGTAGTTGTCATTATGGCAGAATTATATTAGATGATAATTGATTATTAGTACTTTAATAATAATTTGATCTTTTTAGTCATGAACATAATTAATGATTTGTCTGAGTAAGGTTAGGCAATGTGTTTTAGCTTTTAAGGTTATATGACAAAACGCCATAATTTAGTCACAGGCTTCGTCAGAAGTAAGTCCATAAGGGAATATGTAAGAGTTATGTATTCAGGGGTCAAACGTTTTATGAGAATGTTAAGCTTTGGTTGTGAAACTCACAACAAGTTTCATAATGACAAAGACATCCAGAGTGATTCTGACACTACTGACCTTATGGCCTATGCATCCATCTTGATAACTACTATGAATGGCTAAACAGTCCATGTGCCACCATCCCCCCGCCCTCCCTTGATGGATTTGCATGAAATTGGTTATGCATGCTTCAAATAGAGGTCCTAGTGTCGTAGACATGGCTTTGCATGCGTTCATTTGCACATTTATAGAATGTAAGCTGACATTCCCTAAAACACCAGAAAAGAGGGAATAGACAAAGAAAACAATTAAATAGAAAAGGGAAAAACATATACAAAAAGTCATCATGGCCCAAATCCACAAACAGAAAGGTACTTTATGTCCAACAAATTTTCTGATGGACAAATAAAGTAATATTGAGTCTTGAAAACCAGTCCAAAATCTAAATATGAGATTAAGCAAATGAGGTATGAAACTAAAGAGCTCAAGTGGTAGATGTGTCATTCCTAGCACCACCATTGTACTATACTGCTAGACTGGGCACCAACAAAGTCAGGGACCACACATGTCGAGAACCCTGTAAATTGGGAACGATGCAAATTACCACATTTATACCACGGGCACCGGCCTACTCGGGAATGATGCAAGTCGGGAAAGATGCAAGTTGGGAATGCATCGCCTACCCGATTATGGCCTATCAGGGAAGCCAGTGCCCCCCCCCCCCCACCCCAAACACACAGAGATTCAGTGCATCCTCCGCAGACCAACGGACAATCAGATATAAATATACGTGGTGTTTTGGTTCTCGGAAACAGTTGGTCCGACCAAATTTCCACTCGGCACAGCACACCCCTTGGTCATCTGGGACACACACACCAAGTCCCTTCTAAAATGTGTTGTGATTGTGTTGTGATTCCCCCTACATTGTCATAGTGGACCTGTAGGCACACAGTACAATCCTTAGTGTTAATTTATCCATTTGTAACTTAGAGAGTGTACACATGGAACCAAATGTACTACCCTCACGGGTCCATTTGGTTCCAGCATACTCTTAGTGTTAAATTATCACTAAGGATTTTACAGTGCAGGCTCACAGTACAAGCTCCCTGAGATACCCAACATGAGAATAACTCGGTTGGGAGATAGTCATAACGCTTGTACTGCAGTTAAAATCACTATAATAAAACTATGACCCTCATATAATGGCAAATTATGTGGCCACAGAGATTCATAATTAAGAATTATGAGTCGCTGAGGAGAAAGGCATATGCATTCATTTCTAGATAAGTGCATACAGTACATCGCTACAGTGGCGCAATCTGTCTCATTACTGCTGGATTATGATAGAAGGAGAAAGAAAAAGACAATTTGTGTAGGAAATAACTCTGACAATATCACTGGCATCTGCTATGATTAGTTGTTTTCTAGGTTTGTTTGCTGACACCAGGTGACAGCAGAGTTATGAATACTTTTTAATTTTCTTATCATGCCGAAACACAACAAGTTGTCTCAAGGCACTTTATATAGAGCAGAGACCCGACGTTGTACAACCCCCCCACCTTCAACAACAGTGGCAAGGAAAAACTCCCCCTTAACTAGAGAGCGAGAGAGAGAGAGAGCGAGAGAGAGAGAGAAGCAATAGCAGTATAAAGAAATTATGATGACAGCCATAACAATAATAGCAGATATAACAATAGTGTAATATAAGAGAAGTCACTGACAAAAAGACAAATAAAAAAGACTGAATCAAACATATGGCTTTACATCAGGGGTCCTCAACAGGAAACGGACCGCGGGGCACCTCTCTGTGGACCCTGGGAAAATTATAATTAAAAAAAAAAAAACATTTTTTTTTAAAAACATTTTTTAAAATAACTATAACCCTAACCTACCCCTAACCCTAAAACCGAAATAAAGTCAGAAAAAACGGGGGGAAAAGTACCCGAATCCGCCCAAATCCGCGAAAAAAATCGTGCGCGCGTGCATGTGCGGACCCTAGCCTTATTCAAAAACGGATTTGTGGACCTTCAAGATTTGTTGTTGAGGACCCCTGCTTTATAGCCTGATTATCAGACTGAAGCTGTGTGGAGCTTCAGTCTGACATTGGCTCCAGTGTAGGCGATTACAAGGGGGAGGGGACAAGTATTTCCCTAAACCAATCCTAAGGGATCCCCACCCCCACCTCCGACTCTCATTTCTCCGGTACATTTTGTACCGGAGAAATCCTAGGTTCACAATTACAACACCAGACCAAGAGGCAGTCCACTCAGAGAGTGGGCGGGGTCTATGGTATGGAACCAGGCTACCTGCTTTACATTGTAAGAACAGAGTGATGGCATTGTTCTTGTTGTCAGGCTGCCAGCTTGGTTGACAAGGCCTCACCGTAGTTAGGAGGCAGGAGCATTGCTGGTTCAAGTATAGGATGAATACTGAAACATTGATAACGTGAACATCACCTAAATGCTGATGCAACGCGACAGGGAGTTGCTTGCAATAGATCACTGTGTCTGTCTGTCATATAGCCTGTCTGTCATACTGTATATACCTTCACCACCCAGTCTAACCAGGTGTAGCTGTGTCCCTGTGTATCATATCCTGTCAGAGACCCTAGCTGTTATCGTGTTGGTGAATGATTTTGTCCATTTAATCTTAATCACTATCCACCTGGCGTCCCTATTTTGGGCATGTCAACTCATTATAGGCGAAACTAATTAAAACAAATGTCAAGAAATGTCAAACATTCAAAAATATATATATATCTACAATTTCATAGTGCGCTGCAATGTTACATGTTGTGAGCTTGTATATTGTCAATTTTCAAAACGTTTTGGGCTCAAGAGGTCTTTATCGTACTTAAGCTATGAGCACCGCACAGCCTCCATTTATACAGCAAATGGATGCATTCCTTTAATGTTTTCATCTGTTCCAAGAGCACATCAAGGTTGCAAACAGGTGAGATAGCCTGGAGCCCAGGAGTAGGGTTGGGACCCGGAGGCATGATAACATGGATGCATAACACAGCCGGAGTGGAGGTCGATCTAACACGAACACCTCCTTCCATACCACTCCCATATTGTACGCCCATTAGCGCCGTATGTGTGGAAATGGCCTGGCACAGATGCCCCATGAATGGAAGACCCCCCAAAATGAGGAAGTCCGGAAATATCCCCAAGAATAGGGTGCAGGACGGGGGTCGTCACGGCGACTTTGTCACTGGGACCCCCATTGTAGCAGTGAGCGAGCGGGAGGACACGGCCCTGATGGGGGGGACGGGCTTTGCTAATAAGAATCACACTGTGGCTGTCAGCGGGGGGTCCTGGCGGCACATGGGACCATCGTGCCACACACGCATGTGCATGCCACTGTTTCTATGCAGACAATAAATTATCACATGCATGCTTCAACATTATTGAAGGTATGTGCGTTGCCTTGACACATACCTCACAAACCCATACAAGGACACATGGCAGCGCAAAAACATAGTATGTCCATTCATTTTGGTATCATTTGTTTATTTGTGTCTTGTCTATGCTAGCCTTGTGTGGCCAGACTATATCACTGCGTGGATATGAGGGCAATTCTTTTTGCACTGGCCGATTTGTCTGGTCCCAGGCTATGTCTATGCCACTCACATATGCAGCATTTTTAAACGGTAACTTATATAATACATCATTGTAATCGGATGCAAGTTGTGAATGTAGATAGGACTATGTCCTTCCATTGAAATTAAACATTGTCTAATTTTCACACAGTAATATCATTAGTGTTTTAATGGGTCCATTTGGTTTTGGTTCCATCTGTACACTCTTCAGAGTTAACACTGAGGATTCTACTGGAAGCAAATAGCTTCAGGTGGAAGCTATTATATATAAAAAAAATAGTTTCAGCTTTGGGACCAAAGCAGTTCAATACTCATTGGCAAACAGCAGGAGTTTGGGTTGGTGTTTGTTTGTCCACACTACCACACGTGTGTACAGCTCACGCTATTGTGACTGTCTGTGTATATAATATACACACACATGTATGGTTAAGACAGTGACAGTAGGTAGATACTCTCCCCTGTTCCCTAAACTCAAAGCCTCCAGGGATGATTATTAATCTAATAATTAAACATTTATTGCCAACAGCACCTGCTCTCTCACTCTCTCCAGGACCTGCTCCCTTGGGACCCCATCACACAGACAGAGGAGGAGGAGAGGGAGGGAGGGACACAGGAGGAGCCAGAGGGAGGGGTTCAAAAAATAGAACAGCGAATCCGGAGGGGTCATCAGATCCCTGGATTCTTTCACACCGGCCAGAGGTTTTTTTTTGTTTGTAGTGTCAGACGGTGTGTGAAGTTATGTCATTCCAGAACAAAAGGACCCGGGAGGAATGAACGATCCGATGCTGGGAAGGAACAGGAGGGAATGAGAATGGGGCACAACCCAATCTGACTTCCCTGACCAATGAATCAATGAAGCTTTTCTTTTTTTTATTCTACTCCTTTCCTCAGCTTTCTATTTATTACATTTATTAACATTCAAGGCATTTGGTGGAATTTCTCCTCCATCAAAAACATTTTTTTCGTTTTTGTTTTTTTACTTCAAATGCTGTGAACTGTCTTTGAGCCAACAACTTAGGACTAACAGCTCATCTGTGAAGCACTTATTGCTCATTTAACACACCCACCAACGAAGGAAGCAGAGAGGAGAGCTGCTCTGAGCAGTGACACTTTCTAGATAGACAGATAATAGAGAGAGAGAGGGAAAAGAGACTGACGGAGGCTGCAGGACCCTCTGTGCAGCAGACAGAGAAGCAAGATGCTGCGGTATCTGATCAAGACCCTGCTCCAGATGAACCTGTTCACCGACACCATCCGCAGTCCGTCCAACAGCACCGATCTGTTCTTCAACATGTCCCTGCCTTCGTTCAACAGCTCCCTGCTTGACTGGGGAAACTTCACCGGCTCCAACGGTAAGTGTGCCGAATCGCTCAGGATTTTTCTTTTCTTTTTTCTTTTTTTTTATGTTGTTGCTTTGAGCCCCTCTTTGGCTTTGCGCTTTTATCATTGTCTGTCTCTGACAACACTGATGCAAGACACACGTTCCTGGCAAAGACTTGAACCACTAGGGTGCCTTTTGTAATGGTAATGTGGGACTGTGCCAGAGAAGGACTTGAAAGGGAAAGTGGAAGGAGTTGTCACAAGAGCAAAAACCCCCGTGACATGACTTATGAAGAGGCAGCGTTTGCAATCTGTCAAATGTTATGGCAATAGAAGATTTTTGGGGGGAATGTAGATTCAACTAGATGCTTGGACGGTTTGAAGAGTAAAATGTACTTATTTACTTTGAGAGTCAAAAAAAGACAAACATTTGCAACTGTGTGCAACTGTGTAGATAATAGATAAATACAGATAATAATCTCATATTTTGAATGATCTTACCAATTAGTGTGCAGGCAGGAAAGACACAATACTAACCCAACTGAGCGTTATTTAAAAAAAAACATATTTGTCTTTTAAGTGTGATATAGATCAAATAATGGCCATTTGAAATACTCTCATGATGAATGATTGATCAATGAGGTTAAGAGTGAAACTTTCCAGGGAGACAAACCACAGCGTGTTGGAGAGCAGCTGCCTGCTAGGTGTGTTAAATGAAGCTGTCTGCTGTCACTGAGAACGGCCCAGCACTGTCACATCTCTTTAACGTCTGCTGTCGGGCTTTTCTCCTTCTCCTGACTCCTGTCACTGTCTGCCTGAAGCCAGTGGTTTGTTTGTGATAAGTCATGTTTTGTGTGTGTGTGTGTGTGTGTGAATGCATGGATAATGTATTCAGTCAGGGTAGAAGTTTTAGTGTGTGGCTGCAGATGCTTATTAACGCAGAATGTAATGGGAAGTCCCTGCTGTGTCTTATATGTCTCTGGCTTAGGTAATGGCCTGGTATAAGGAATATATTTGTGTGCATGTGCGTGCGTGCGCGTGCGTGCGTGTGTGCGTGCATGCGTGTGTGTGTGTGTGTGGTGGAGTTAAGTCAAGGGATCACCTTGATGCCTCCCCTAATGAGAACCCTAGCTTTGTCTGCATGTCAGTGCATACCAATGAATGCTGTGCATGGCTACAGTATGTCAGTATGTGCACGCCTGCACACAACACACACACACACACACATCATGGTCAGGTGTATGGAACATATTCATGTGATGTCTGCAGTTGTCACTTCTGAAGGTTGTCTGAGAGACCGGGGAATGTCTTTCTTTCTTTCTACCTCCTTATTTCCTTCTTTCTTTCTCTCTTTCTCTCTTTCTCTCTTTCTCTCTTTCTCTCTTTCTCTCTTTCTCTCTTTCTCTCTTTCTTGCTTTCTCTCTTTCTCTCTCTCTCTTGCTCTTGTGAGAGCTACATTTCTGCCAGTTTGACTAATAGTGCTTTTGAATACCAAGCTGGTTTCTTAAATATCCAGCTGCTTCCCAGCTTGTCCCCATAGATTGATGGTTGAGCGTCGGGGTTTCTATGAACGCTTGTGGAGGCGTGCATTAGTGTATTGGGGGGGGGGGGGGGGGGGGTGCACCTTCTCAAACACGTTTTTCCTTTGAAATGTGGCCCCTCGATAAGCGGCTTATCACAGTGGTGGTTGCTGTATCTATCAGTAATGTTTAGTTTATCGTCTCTCTCTCATTTCACTCTGCCACACTCACACCTCACTCTTCCCTCTCTCATCACAAAGCCCTAATGGAGTGCAGATTGGGCGCGTATTCACTCCTCAGATCTATAGGGGAGCGATGAGAAAGTGAGCAGAGGCGAGGAACAATGAATCCTTTGAGAAGAATCTATCTGATGTAACAAAGTCCAGACCGATGGACTTATAGACAGGCGTGCCTCTTTATCATTCGGCTTCATTTTCCCTGAGCTACAGTATTTACTAGATCTCTGAGAACTGAACCCTGTTTCAGCCGCTAAGATCTTTAGAGTGCATTGATTCACTCAAGCAGTCTAAACTGGGAGAAAATTAGCCCATAGATTGCGATAGTTTTACTAATCTGTTGTCAATGCCACAAACGAATGCTAATGTTTAGACTCTCTCTTAACCACTTAAGGCCTCTATACAGTACTTGTCGTCCAACAAATAGCAAGCTTAATTATAGATCTGCTATTTTCACTCTTTATGAAAAGAAAAGGCAAAAAACAAAATTGTACAAATTGTGAAAAGAATTTACCATCTTTCAAATATTGTCCAAAATAGGGACACCAGGATATGGAGAAACACAGATCCTGATTGAAGATCATTTAGAAAGTTAAAGACAAAAACGAAAAAAAATATTATTGCTGGTTCCTGGGTCACATGATGATTTAACTTTAAATGATATGTGCTGTTGACACGGCTTCATTGTTTTTGCCTTGATGTGACTCAATACCACAGACTGTCGCGTGGCAAGTTTCTACGATTGAGATAATATTCTATGATTGAAATATATTTAGTTGCCATGTGGTGCTGATTCATTGTGCGTGGGTGTGGTGCCGCTGTGAGTACCCAGGCGAGAAGCTCAATAGCAGGGCAGTGGGTGGACAGCCTGCATGGGTCACCCTGGAGCTCAGTGCAGCTCAATGGGAAAATCAATGCTGCCCAATAACCAATCTGGGAAATAATGGCCAATTCACTCAAACACGTCGCGATAATGGACTACCGAGGATTGGCTGGTTTACCCATTAGTTCTTTCTCTCTTTCGCTCTCACTCTATTTCTCTCTTTTCTATCTACATTGTTTAGTTTTTGTGTGTCAGTGTTGTCAGTCCAGGTCCTGTAGGGAGCTGCTGAGCAGGGACCACAGTCCCTACTCCTTACTGAAAGGAGCAATGTGCTCCATCAATAGTTGGTGGTTTCGTGGACAGACGTTATAGGCCAGAAAGTAACTTCTTAAATTAACATATTCAAAATCTGTAAATATCACACAATAAAAACAAAACTCATTATATAATATCAAATGTAATCATATTTAAACTTTTTATTTTCTCAAACATTAGTTATCCAAATCTTATTCAAGAGCTCCGTGACTTGCTAGCAGAGTAGATACAAGAGATGTCAAAATGAATGTACGATTCTTTCTGGATAGACCCTGCAGTGAAGTCTTCTAAAGTGAACATTTATTTTCAAAGCAGTCACCCAGAGGATTCGCTTAATTTAATTTCAGTCGGGGGATTCAAGGTTATTGTGATGGGTAGCCATAGAGACAGCCCTAGTTGATCTACCCCTGCATACATCACTTGCTATATTCAGATCTTTAATTGTGGTTTGGACCCAATAAATATATTCATAATCCATAACAGAATGTATAAATGCTGCTTGGTCAATAGTGTTCTGATGGCAACTCTTTAGGGAGCAGGTAAGTGACCCGGTACAAAGCTTTGGAGTTGCTTGTGAATAAACATTCAAATATGTATGTAAAAAAATAGGGGACTGCATAACACACATAGGATGCAGTTGTTGTCGTGTAAAAATGTAGATGTAAATGTAGGCATATTATGCATGAGGGCTTGTGAGTGTTCCTACACTGTGCATACATACTTGCATTTCTCTTATGTGAGTGTATCTATCTAGGGAAGTGGCGACTGAGATAGCTCTGTGTGTGTGTGTGTGTGTGTGTGTGTGTGTGTGTGTGTGTGTGTGTGTGTGTGTGTGTGTGTGTGTGTGTGTGTGTGTGTGTGTGTGTGTGTGTGTGTGTACACACACACACCACACACATGCGTGCGTGCGTGCATGCATGCATGCTAATCCTCTTGTACTAATTGTCACCATTTGTTTCTTCATCAGGGTCAAGTGGGCTCCCCTTTGCTCTTTTCTTCACCAAACAAATTAGTCAGAGAGTCATTAATGCATGTGCATTTCCAGGATAATTATTTCTAAACATTTTAATATGTAAATCCAGGGAAGGTGTTAACCCGCGCAATATCCTTATCCGCGACTCTCTGCAGAATTTCAAATACGGCGTTTCTTCTACAATCAAGCCTGATTAATTTGCACAATGGCGATGACCCAGTAGACTTGAGATAATCGCTTGGGGCCGAAGTGCTCCGTACCTGAGCATTACAGAAAAATCTGTGACGCACTGAACAATGAGAAGTACAGGGCCTTCCTCTTGTGCCAGGGCACCCTGTGGTGTCTGTCAGGGGTGCCCGCTGCGAGCTGTTGAGAACCACGTTAATCTGCCATTGTGTGTCGAATACACCAGGTACCTCCAGGGGCTCTGGCTGTATTGAAGATACTTTATAGAAGTAGACACTAGTGAAGGGGAGGGGAGAGAGAGAGAGAGAGAGAGAGAGAGAGAGAGAGAGAGAGAGAGAGAGAGAGAGAGAGAGAGAGAGAGAGAGAGAGAGAGAGAGAGAGAGAGAGAGAGAGAGAGAGAGAGAGAGAGAGAGAGAGAGAGAGAGAGAGAGAGAGAGAGAGAGAGAGAGAGAGAGAGAGAGAGAGAGAGACCTACAAAGACAGATCATTCTAAATTCAGTCTGTATTACTCCCCATTTGCACATCTTTGCCCCTTGCTTGCCTCATTTATTCAGTGGGAATCGCCAGCTAGTCGGAATGCATTATTAATAGAATTCTGGGTAACGTTTAGGGAAGCCAAACATCTTTATTCATAGCGCACAGGCCAAGCACTGGGAACCACCAGTTGTCTGTCCTCAACCTCGCCTCGCCTTGGCTCCAACAGCCTGCCATTAGGGGACAGAGACCATGGGTCGTCTCTGTCACACACACACACACACACACACACACACACACACACACACACACACACACACACACACACGCACACGCATAATAGCGCACCATCCCCAATGTTTTCTGCAAGATAAGTGCTGGATATGGCATGATTCCAAGATCATTAAATGTGACCTTTTTCAGTCAACGGGTGCTGATGCTGGTGGTGTGGCCATGGCTGAGTCTTTGTAGTGGGCTAGAAAGAGACTGTCTGATGAATGGGGAGCACCCAGTGGCACCTGGCCAGCCACACTATATACGGCCTCATTCATACTTTGTCATATGACAGTGTCGCGCACCAACAATAGCAGCTCTACAAGCTCACAACATGTCGCCGGTGCGGCGCCTTGTGAGCTTGTATATCTGCTGCTGCTGTTGTTGCGCGACGCCATCGTACAACGGAGCCTAAATTAGGCATGAGGTAGGAAGCCAAGCCAATTTGATTTTTAAACTTTAGTATTTCTGCTCTCATGAAGCTCACAGTGACCGTTTTTATGACTCCTCAGTAAGATGCAACTTCTGTATTGCAGGGGATCAATGAAAGTAGCGATAAATAAGCCTCTTTTTTATACATGTACTGACACTGTAGAGTATTGAGTGATGACTTGACACTGCTGCTGATGCATAATTTTCTTTTGTTCTGTACTAAATGATCATGTTCACATATGCCTATTCCAAAACTAATCACAGACTTTAGTCTCACTTGCTTTTCTGTAACAGAATAAAACAGGCTTGCAGTTGCATCTGCCATACAACATACAGAGAGAGAGAGATGCAATTCTCTGTTGATGCCAACATACTGGCATTTATACTGACACTAAGGAGCATTGGCAAGGTGCCTTCCTGGACTCCTTTCAAAAAATATTATGTGCAGATAGCATTGAGCCAGTCATTAACGTAGAGACATGAGATTTCTATTGGAGCCTCCAGTCAGACCTGTTGAACTGTGTGTGTGTGTGTGTGTGTGTGTGTGTGTGTGTGTGTGTGTGTGTGTGTGTGTGTGTGTGTGTGTGTGTGTGTGTGTGTGTGTGTGTGTGTGTGTGTGTGTGTGTGTGTGTGTGTGTGTGTGTGTTTACACAAATTCAATAATTGTATTCTTCTGTTCCCTTCCTCTCAATTTCAGCAGTGAGTCATCTGTCTGTCTGTCTCTCTGCGGCTGTCATCCCTCTTTCATTATCTGTGGCTCACCGTCATCTCCCTCATCTCCTTCATACTTCTATGCTTCATCTCCTCTGAGATTTGTCCCTCCTGATTGTCTCCCCCGTCTATAACCATCCCACCCTCAACCGCATGCACCCGCACACGCCACCTGCGCTCCCCCTCCCACTTCCATTTCACCACAGTGCGCCGTTACATCGGCATGACCGTTGTGTGACCAGGAGGAACTGATACTAAGGAATGAAATAAAAAATAACATCAACATCACATGTCGCTGTGTGTGTGTTTCGGCCCATCTAAACGTTGCAGCACCCAATTGTCACTGCGTGACCGAGTGTCCCTTACCCTGGCTCTGTTTTCCTCTCTATCATTCCCCCATCCATCCCCTCCTCTGTCCACTCCATCCCTCCATCTGTTCCGCCCACTTCCCCACTAACAAGTCACCTCAATCTCCTCCAGCATGGTATGAATAACGCTGAGGGGCTCTACGCTCTATGAAGGGCTCAATCGTCCAGCCAGGCAGCCAATTACTGTCAGATCATCTCTATGTGTGTCTGTCGGCCGCTATCGACTTCATCCTCCTTTTGTCAGTTTCCATCAAGCGCTTGCTTGCTTCGTCCCTGGCATGCTGATCCTTAAGGTGTTTTGTAAAGCCTCAATACACTATAGCAGAATAGTGCCCCCTGTTGAAACGCAGTCACATTTTATTTGTCTGGCCGACGACATTTCCTCGACCCCGGATTGATTTCCTGCCCTTTCAAAGCACAGGAGTGACAGATGTGACACAGCTTCAACTCAAGTTTTACTGTATGTGTATTTTGGCCCGGGGGCCGTAAAGGTTCCTTGAGGTTTGTTTAAACACAAACAAATAATCCTGATGTGTATTCTGAATGAGAATGGGCGGTGGAAATGGTCAAAATCACGATCCACATGAGTACACATCTTTAACCACTAACACCACCTTATCTTATACTATATCAAAATAGCTGATCTACAAGCTCACAACGTGTCACAATGCGGCGCGTTGTGAGCTTGTAGATCAGCTATTTTCATCAGGCTGAAGCTTGTAGATTTGATATTTTTGCCAGGTTGAAAGAGATTAAGAATCAATCCGAATAGTCCACTACATTCACTCAAATAATTTGTGGATTTGGTGCTTTAATGGCATAAAAGAAAACCTCAATCCTGTGATCTGTGATGATATGTAGAATTATGTACATGGCCAAATGGGAATGGAAATTAGGCAGCATCTGTGGTGATGATGAACACTAAAGGGGAAGGAGGGAGTGGAGAAGAGACGCCACTTTGCAAGATGGAGATAGTTATGCTATGTTCATATTTTGCAAAAAGCGTCGAGCTGCGGCAGATTGGAGAGTGATGAATCTGAAGAGACGGTAGTTAGATTGTGATTATGATTCACAAGAGTGTATGGGGATTAGTTGCTTCTATTCACACAAAGCTTGGCTCAGGGAGAAGGCGACTTCTCTATGGAATTATAATGATCTATATGAGTTCGCTCAGTTTCTGGTCTGTGTTACTGTTAACGCAATGTGATAATTTGAAAGTTGCATTAAACCAGGCAGGAGCATGACTGGGATGTTGGAATGAATTAGAATGAAGCTCCCATTTTCCTCAGATGATGCTTACTATTTCATGTTACACAGGTTGCTTGTGTGTGTGTGTGTGTGTGTGTGTGTGTGTGTGTGTGTGTGTGTGTGTGTGTGTGTGTGTGTGTGTGTGTGTGTGTGTGTGTGTGTGTGTGTGTGTGTGTGTGTGTGTGTGTGTGTGTGTGTGTGTGTGTGTGTGTCTTTCTCTTTGTCACACCATCTTTTTTGTACACCTGATAATCACATATTTTGCTTTGGCAATGGAAGGTGTGATGCAAAATAAATGTTCTTCCTTTCTCTCTCTATTTCAATCCATCTTTCAACTCAATCCGCACTGTGTCTACTGGAACCCTTCTTGTCCTAAAACCTATATACTAAATTGGGGGGGGGGGGGGGGGGGGGTTATTAACCTACTTTAAAAAAAAAAAAGACAAACAATTATCCAATTTAAAATGTTAGAAATTGGTTTGCAAGACCAAGTGTCACTTATTTAAAATATATTACTCATTTTGCAATGCAAATACATGGAGATGAGTCTTTTTCCCCAATGTATTTTCAAAAAAGACATCCACAATTACTCTTCTCACCTCCTATTCAGTAAATGAAGGAGTGTGGCAGGCAGCACCATTCATCTGGGAGCCCCCCTACATGGAGGAAGTCAATAAAAATGAGGGGTTAAGTGTACTGAGGACCCTGGGGTCACAACAGGAGGTTATGACCCTTAACCCGGACATAGTCCCTCTCCCTCATAACATCTTAATCAAGGAGGCTCCCTCGATGTAACGAGTCAGTCACACACATGTGCGCGTGCGTGCACACACACACACACACACACACACACACACACACACACACACACACACACACACACACACACACACACACACACACACACACACACACACACACACACACACACACACACACACACACACACGCACACACACGCACACGCGCTGGTGTGATGACATAGCCCTCTACGACATCTGCCTGGCTAATAGTATTCTGATCAATGTTATTAGCGGGGGTTTACCATTAACCATGTCACAGGCTACAGTGGTGAAAGGAGTAGGCAAAGAAATAAAGTAAAATATACCCTGCTGGAAATTATTGAAGTGAAATTTATTCAAGCAAATGATCAGTATAATGTACTAATATTTCAGTGATTTGAGACATTCCATTCTTTGAACAGCAACATTTTAAAGCGTAATCTGCTGTTAATGTGCCAATTTACCCCTCACGCTTGAGCTCAAAAGTGTATACGTGCACCATTTATAAGCTCACTTTGAATGTTTTTCCCCCTGCAAAGGTAAAAGTAGGCTGTTCACTTCAATTTGTCCCTATTAAAGGTAGGGTACGGTGATTTTCTTTGGTTAAAATAAGGTTGGTTAAAGGTAGGGTAAGTGATTTTCTTTTGTTTAAATAAAGTGTTAATTAGCTCTATATTCTGATAGCACTCATTGCTATAGAGTGCTTGTTCAGTAAAAGGAGTCTCCTTGTCTCTCCAGCTCTTTATTAAACAGAAAATGCATTTTCGTTTCAGTTTCATTTCAAATTGTATCCAATCAGGATAGAGAACTCAATCAGGATACAGATTAAACAAGTGAAATTGGAAGTGATAACACTAAGAAATGAGCAGGCAAAATTGGAACTGGAACACTATAAAAATGAAGCTTAAAAATGGGTACTTTCTCCTGATTGAGATTTTGACACCTACCGGAAAATGTATTTTCTGTTTATGAAAGAGCTGGAGAGACGGGGAGACTCCTTTTACTGAACAAACACTCTATAGCAATGATTACTATCACAATATAGTGCTTTAACCTTTTAACAAAATACTTTTTGTTTTAACCCAAAAATATCACTTACCCTACCTTTAAATAGCTCTATATTCTGACTCATTGTTATAGAGTGTTTGTTCAGTAACAGGAGTCTCCATCTCTCTCCAGCTCTTTATTAAACAGAAAATGCATTTTCAAGTTGGGATACCTTTTGTATTCAATCAGGATAGAGAACTCAGTCAGGATACAGATTAAACAAGTGAAATCGGAAACAAGTCCACTGGACTTTTTTGAGTTATCCTTTTAGACCAAGTGTATGACTGTACTCGTGCTGTTTGCATTTATGTCTATAATAAAATATTCAATCAATCAATCAATCAATCAATCAATCAATCAATAAATGGGTACTCTCTCCTGATTGGCTGAAATTCTGTCACTTCCTGAAAATGTATTTTCTGTTTGTTAAAGAGCTGGAGAGACAGGGAGACTCCTGTTATTGAACAAACATTTTATAGCAATGATAACTATCAGAATATAGAGCTTTAACCTTTCAAAAACACGTTTTGTTTTAACAAGAAAATATCACTTACCCTACCTTTTAATTGAAAACTAAAAATTGTACTTGAGTGTCGGTATCCTAGGGATAGTGGGATAGTTTCTACTTGTACAGCATATAATCTATATGCACATGTGCTTATTAAACATGCATGCATGCACGCACACACACATGCATACACACACACACACACACACACACACACACACACACACACACACACACACACACACACACACACACACACACACACACACACACACACACACACACACACACATGCACCAGACTGCCAATATAATACATGTGGCTATCACCACCAACACTCATTTTCTTTTTACATCACAATTCCATTGCCAATTGTATTCTGAAAACCAAGAATGAAACACAATTTGTCATGCATGCCCACGAATGCCGACACATACAAACACCATAAAGGAGTATGCACATCTCCTGTTCATTGAATTGTTTTGCATATGTCTGTTATGGGTTGAAACAATAATCAAAGCTATTTCTTTCTCATTTGCATCAGGTCCTCCACTTTCTGTTCATTTTTCACCCTGAGGAAATATTTTCTTTCTCATGTGTTACAATCGCTCATAGCACCTTGAAAATCCAGCTTGGCAATCTCATGGGTAAACAATTCCACGAATTGCTTCAACAAAAAAACAAATAGAAAAGAAGATTGACTGAATCCTTATTTTAGGCGAAGCAACAATGTGCATTTCTGACTGTCCCAAAAGCATGTACACTTATACCGTAGCTTGTATCTTCATTGAAACGTATGGAATTAAAATGTACTACACACTTCTGCTAATTCCTTGGTCAATACCTAGTTAAATGGATTTGTTGACAGTCAAGCATTCTTGGTATGACTTGTTCATTACTAACATGCAAGCATTACAATGAATGGTAACATTTGTGTTGGGTTTAGGGTTAGTCTATCACATCTGTCACAGTCTATAGAATGGTTGCATTATGTCAGTTTTTGTAAAAAGTTAAGTCTTCATTTATTAAGTCTTTAAGACTAAAAGGTCTTTTGTCCACTTCCTATTTTTCTGTGGCAGGAAAACCCTTTATCTCTAGTCTTGGGTGTTAAGGTAGTGGTTTCAAATATTTTTTTCTTTCAAAGGCGTCCAGAAATAAGCTTTGGGAAGCAGTCTTAAAAACTAAACCACTTCCCAGGGGAAGCTTTTTTTTCTCTCCAGAGACCCTAGAGAGGGTGTGCGCACACCACTGCAGAGTCATCTGGTGCCAACAGACGATAGAAACTATGTACCATGCGCACTGCACAGCACTTTGTTTTTTTAAACATGCTGAATTGAATGGTGAGTGGATGGTTACCGGATGAAATGTTTATATGTGGTTTTGTTGTACTCTTTGTAATAATACAAAATAATAATAAATAACTTGCGTGCATACATAAAGACACATCAGCAATAATGGCACAATTAAGTTGAAGAATTCCTTATAGGACGTTAGACATGGGCTATTCAAGATTTTTTTAAAAGGGCTTATTTATGTGTGATGTATTTGTAGTTACAAGTATGTACTCTGCACACTGTAACATTTGTAGAATACTAAATATGCAATGAATCAAATATGAACTTTCATTTAGGGAATGCTAAATAAATATATACTGCAGAAGTAAATGTCACCTCAAAATAATCAAAACAATCATCATCATGTCAAGTGGGAACCGGTAAGTGTTTGGCTTTCGAGTAGGAAAAACTCATCCAACACGAATTATTCCAATTCAGAAACTTCTGGCATCCAACAATGTCACTTAGGGTACGGTCCCACCGCACTTTTATTTTACCACTGGGGCGGAATCTGCCAATGCTTTGTCAATGCAAATGCGTGGATTCTTGGAAAAAAATGCGCAAGACCATGAATCCACATATTTGCATTGGCAAAACATTGGCAGATTCCACCCCAGAGGTAAAATAAAAGCTCTGTTTCGAAAAAGCATTGGCAGAATCCGCCTCATAGGCAGAATTAAAGTTCGGTGTGACCGCACCCTTAACCACAAAAAGCAACATGCCGATATTTGTACTTAAAAGTTTGAGCTGACAAAACAATTGCATGTTTAATAGCAAGTTTCTGTTTCTGCATTAAATAAAGTTGTTACGTCATGAAAGCAACCAAAGCAGTTTATTTCCAGCATCCATCTTGTTCTGACTTCAACCACTGTAATGCTCTGAAGTGCGAAGTTCCAAGCCAGAAACTTCCCTGTTCCCTCTAGGCATGAAGGCACCATTATCCCTTGGACTGAACTGAGGAGTAGCAATGGACTGCTTTGCAGACTTGTGGTGTTAATACACCTGATTTGGTATTCAGTGCCAAGCTAGTACTGCTGATATAGCCCAGGGCTCCATGGCCTTACTCTGTTCCTCTGAGTTAAGAGCTATCCACCCACTGGCATAACTGGGATGACTTAGGCTACAGGTGGCTGTCAAGGCCAGAATGACAGACCATGTGATCAGAGGCTCGGAAAATCACTGCTCCCTTTACTCAAGAGATTTAATGCACCTTAATTTTTCATGGCTTTGTTTGAGTGACGGACTGGCAAGGGTGAATGAAAGGCCAAAGAAACAAAATAGTGATAGACAAGCCAGACAGAAAAAACAGATTAAAACCCTTTCCCTCTTGCACTGAAAGTCATTCATCCTCTTTCCTCTTCCAGGGAGCATCAATGTGGTCAGCACGTTTCATGGCAATCTGCCCATTAGGATATCTTGTTTGCGATTGGAAACAAGACTAAGGTTGGTAGTAAGGTGCCATGGGGTTTACTAAAGCTAGTAAATATCTTGTTTGGGACAGATGTACTAATAGTGGAAGGACAGATAGACTGACCGACCGTGACTGATGTTGTCATCCTTAGAGCCCCACCTCTAGCAGGGCAAAAAAGAAGAAAAGGTGAAAATCCAGAGTTTTCCAGAGAGTTTTTCAGAGACAAGTAAAAGAAAACACAACTGACCACAGCGGCCATTTTCAGCCTTGCTCGAACAATGAAGTTGTTTTCATTGTATTGTACGGGAGTAAGAAAATGCAGACAACCCATACAACAGATAAGTGGAGTGTAGACATGGACAAGCAAACATTGAGAGTCTACTGGACCGCATATCATCATCTTTTGATTGACACCTTATATCCGATTCACCCTGGGAGTGAAAGCCATGAAGACTTCAATTTCAACCGCAAGATTACATTTGACAGAGGGAGCAGCAGAGACATATTCTAAAGAAGCTTAGAATGGCAACAGAATACAAAGAGATTGATGAAGAGAAACAGAAACGGACAAGACTGAGGCAAAGTAAAAGATGAAAGCTAGGGTGGGGTGCCTGGTGGCTCAGTCATTTATGCTCCTTGCGAGCCTGAGGAACAGAGGTAGAATCAGACTCCTCTCATGTCTGTCCTCTCTCTGCCCTTCGTTTCCTGTCTCTCTTCACTGAAAAGAAGAAAGTATAAAATGCCAAAAATATTTTTTGAATAAAAGAAGAATGATAGAAGAACAGAAAGGCAAAGAGAGAAAGACTTTGCACATTGAAAGTGAAAAGAGACTGAGAGAGTCCCCACAGGGTAACAGGTTGAGACTGACGTCTCAGCCACCTTTAATAAGTGTATTAAGATTGGCAGCAGAACTTGCCACTCGCCGGCGCCATTAGCATAAAGCTATTTATTAGGCTGATTTCCCAGGCTGAGAGCAACAGAGACCGAGGGCTGACACCAAGGGGGAGGCTGGCAGAGGGTTAAGGGCAAGTCACCATGGAAACTGAGGAGGAAGGAAGCAGGGGTGTGAAGGGTAATACTGGTTGTCCATTTGCAGGTGTGCGGGGATTGAAGGATTGGCACGTAAGGAGAGCGTGAGAAGGAGAGGAAGGTTAGGGGTTGAAAATGAATTATCTAGCCTGCTGTGCAGACTTTCACAACCACGCCGGGGGATGTTTATCATGCAGGGCTCGAGAAGTCTGAGATGTGCAGAGGAATTTATGTTCGAATTTCATATCACTAACCACCTGAAGCCTATAGCGTCTATTCGTGGGCAAACATTCTGCGAAAACAGCAGATCTAAAAGTTCACAACACATCGCATCGCAGTGCGTTGTGAGCTTGTGTTAGTGTATATCACTAAGTACTGTAGGCTGGCATTGAAACAGAAGTATAAAGACCTGGGGGATTCAGATCAACTAAGTATAGGGTTTAAGTGTCTAAGCCGACTAGCAAGAACCTTCATGTGGTATGACTCCTACAGGTGGGAAGGCACTACCGCCTCTCTCCTCTCTGTGTGTCAGGAGTACAGGTCCCATACGCAATTGAATACTCTAATCAGAGAACATTAGCATGCTGGTAATGGCACAGGCATGCTCCAGTTCATGCACATACAGTACATGCAGTTTAAACAAATGCATGTACATTCACGCACACTAGTGTTTTCAAGTGGCTTGTTGACCGTTTTTTATATTTAAGATTGACTGTGTGTGTGTGTGTGTGTGTGTGTGTGTGTGTGTGTGTGTGTGTGTGTGTGTGTGTGTGTGTGCGCGCGCACACACACACACACACGCACATGCAGAACATAGGGATAGTGTATCAAGACTTAAGGGATAGTGTATCAAGACCTCTGATTGTAAGAGTCGTGTTTCAGATTCATAATACATATTTCACCATTAGTATATCACTAAGTACTGTAGGCTGGCATTGATTTTGATTAATCAAAGGTAGCACAAGATTTATGAGCCTAATTTATGCTTCGGTGAGAAAGTGTCACTTGACAAAAATGACAAGGTTTTGAGTCGATTTGTGTCAGCATTTTTGTCAAGTGTCAGTTTTGTCAAGCAACATGTCGCACAGCACTTTTCCCCCAAAGCATAGTTCACCTTAAGACCCCCCACACTATGCATGGTCATATCCTACTGTAATTAGCATGATCATATTCGCACAGGTGTGCTCAGAACAAATCCTTTGCAAAACACTGTGCCCATGCATACCAATCACTTATCATTAAAAGATTTAAGTTGAAATATCTGCAGTGACAGCAGTGGTTCAAATGGTAATTGTGACATCATGGGTTTGAATTCACCTCAGTAGCCTATACTGTATGTGTAGCATGTCCTTCTTTCTCTCTGCCCTGCCTTTTCTTTCACCACACTGTCCAAATAAACACCCTGCAAATAATCTTTAACAACTTAAACCCTATACATAGTTGACCCGATTCCCATGGGCTATATACTGGGCCCCCTCCTGTTTTTGCTCTATGCTAAATATCTTTGCCGAAAAATATATATCTTTTACCAGCTCTCAACACGTCGCAACACGACAAGTTGTGAGATTCTAGATCGCTTATTTCTTCTAAAGTTAGCCCCTGAAGAGGGATGCTAGGGTTCAAGTGTTTGAATAAATCTAATCCATATCAAAAAGAGGCTTTGGCTAGTGGCTCAAATACAGTGTCTCTCTCTCCCTCTCTCTCTCTCTCTCTCTCTCTCTCTCTCTCTCTCTCTCTCTCTCTCTCTCTCTCTCTCTCTCTGTCTCTCTCTCTGTCTCTCTGTCTCTGTAGGGCAAATTGTAAATAGTCTAACATAGCGCTTCGGTGTCTGTCGGATATACGTTTACATGAGATTCACACCAGGAAAGTGACACTTTATTACATTACCGAATGTCGGATGTTCACTTCAGCATTCTGCCTGCCAGTCACACATGACACATTTTATATGCAATGTCTGTCGTTCAGACACCAGCCTTCCAGACACTAGTATCCAGGGATCATATTGCACCAAGCAAGTTAACTTCAAAAATAGCATCATACTCTATATTTGTTCCTAGTATTGATGAGTCACAAGTATTGATCATTATTTCTAATGAGTTGATGAGTAATAAATATTGACATCTGGGCATGTCTTCACACCAGTCACGATGTAAGAAACAAATGTGGTGGGGTTGGTCGATGGGAGATTTAGGTTGTTACTATCATTGTTTTTGCTCTGGGGAACATCACACACTTTATCTCAGTGATCAAAACAAACTCAAAACATAGAGTCCAGGTAGACCAAATCTTGAGACACACCTTTAGGGACATAAAAATGCAGATTACATTTCATAAAAATGCTGATTACTGTTGTTTTTGTTTTTATGTTGCGGTTGCAGAATTAGAGACCTCACTCATTTCCCTACTTGTGCATGTATGAATAATAGTGACAAATAAAATCTTTTGATTCTTGATTATGTAATGGGCCTGGCATATTTAGTATATTATGGATGGATATTATTTTTGTAAGATTATCCAACCAGAATACAGTTGCTTTTGTTTTAATTTTAGTTGACTTGTCTTGAATTAGTTTTATTTTTGAAACATTTTAACAAAGAAAGTCTTGTATGGGGATCCCCTTGCACAAAATATTTTCAGTCCTTGACATGAAAAGTTTGGAGACTGTACTACACTGTACTATACTGTACTACATAACTGAGCAAACCGGACAGGGAAACGCCTTGTTAACTCTTTCAAGTCTTCAAATCAAATCAAATAAGTCAAGTTCTCTAACCCATATTAGCTACAGCTGTAGAATTTAATTTATTTTATTTTATATGTTAAGTAAAGCATCAAAATATACAGTATGTAAACTTGTTTCATGCTCACACACACACACACACACACACACACACACACACACACACACACACACACACACACACACACACACACACACACACACACACACACACACCACATCTAAGAGGCCAGATGCTCCAGGGACACAGTGGTCTGAAACTGAAAGGTTAGAAGTCATTGATCGTTGTAAATAAATCATGAAGTTATCGGTGCAGAGGGACACCAGTGTGTACACAATCTAACGTGTGTGTGTGTGTGTGTGTGTGTGTGTGTGTGTGTGTGTGTGTGTGTGTGTGTGTGTGTGTGTGTGTGTGTGTGTGTGTGTGTGTGTGTGTGTGTGTGTGTGTGTGTGTGTGTGTGTGTGTGTGTGTGTGTGTGTGTGTAAAACCATCTATTCCTTATTTGCCCTCAGTGAAGGGGTGTTAATAGGGCAGAGAGGGTGATAAGCTTGTGTTGATTGCTCAGCATGCATCTCAGCATGGTACCAAACATGGATGAAACTTGACTGCTAAACAAGGTTGCTGTGAATGATGTGGTCAAATTAAGAGCTGACTGAGCCGAGTCCACTCTGGAATGTATCTGGAACTAAGACAGCGCAGAAAACTGTGACAGAATGGCTGCATATGTTTAATAATGTTTTATGTAAAGCACATTGAATTGCCTTGTTATTGAAATGTACTGCAAATAAACTTGCCTCGCCTTACCTTCCATAATGGCAAGGCTGGCAGCCAACAGCACCTGCCTTTATATGTATAATTTCTCTATGTAGTTACATGCTCTAACTACACAATACATACTCTAATAATAATGATGACGATGAAGTATACAATACAACCAAATTTAGGGTAGTGATCCTGGGTAGAGATTGCCCATACAGTATATGGCTTCTATTGCCATACAGTTAATCACTGTGAATGACTAACTCGCACGTCACTATGATATCATACCTTCTAAAAAGTGAATGGTTTCAAAGGAAGGGGAGATACTGGCTAGAACGTGGAGGGTTCCTGATTTCACACATTTCCCAGGTCATGCATTGTCAAAATGCATTCACCTTTGACATTTTGAACAGAGAGGAAGATATTAAGCCAAATTATTTTCATGGAATAGGTCAAAAGTACATCATTTATGTCAGGAGGCTGCCACGTCTATGCAGTATGGTGGTTCATTTATAGGATATAGCTACTTAATTCGTCCTTGACTGTAACATTTAATATTTTGAATCGTGTAGATAAAATAGGGCTACTGCTGGAGAATGGAGATACAGTATGTATTGAGTAGTAGTGGTCTGATCAACACAATGCATAACCCCAAAGTAGGAAACAGGTGGTCTAATTAAAGCTGACCTCACCACTTTGATTGGGGTTGCTGACAGGGGTGACATCAGAGCCTGACATCACAGCAGTTGACCTTCTATGACGGCTTTATTCACCTTGAAACAAAGGAGCGAGTTGTACTGCAACTACATGAAAGAGAAGGATGAACCCCGGCTAGTGTGAATCATTATGGGGTGAGGTCACCTTTTTACTCAGATTTTTAGCAGTGTTGCCATGTCTGCCATGTCATAGACCTGGTTGCTTATTTTTCTCACAAGATCTGGCCACACTATTTTGAGCACAAATTCATTTGACTGCCTTACTATGCCTGTTCAGTTGAATATAATGTACAGTACAGTCGAGATAAAACAAACATCAGCATGTAGATTATTTGAATCATTTTGTTCAAGTCATCTACTAAAATATTGCTAAAATATTACTAGAATATGGTACAAGTACTGTAGTGTGTGGTTAGGTGTTATAACTTTGAACTATGGAGTTTTGAATTTGATTTAGATCTTTTTTAATAGATAATTCAGTTTTTGGAATGAATTGAAGTTGCAGAGAACACTAATTCCCAACCCTCCTTAACCACATAAACCCTGTATCCTTAAACCTATATACTTAGTTGACCGGTGTCCCCCCATGGCTCTAGATTTGGGCTGCTATTTTTTTCACAGAAAAAAAGCCTATCTACAAACTCACAATGTTTGTTGATCTGCTATTTTGCTGAATAAATTCAGTCAGTAGTTACATATGCCGTTTAATTATTCTTCGAAAGTATGTTGTAGCAAAGAGGGGCCGATGATGGTACATTCATAACGTAAAAGTATTAAGCGCATTTATTGTCAATGATGTATTAATTTGCAGGGGTATCAAAGGTAATGAATAGATCTAGGAAGCATGGTCTTTGGTAACCTTTCACTCTCTGCAGAGCTTTTTCTTAAGCAGTAGTGCAATTAATCCGATTAGCATAAGTGCCATAGCATTGGCCCCACCAATTAGCAGCTGTCCTCCTACCTGGTGACGTCAGAAGAGACAGAGGGGGTTACTTAGTTGCTGGTAACTCTCCATCCAGCATTGCCAGATTTTCTGAGAGAAATAAGCAACCAGGTCTATGAAAACAAGCCCAAAAGAAGCAACTAGGCCACATGATCACTTTAAACCTATATACATTGGCTATTTTGAAAATAATTTTGGGGGGGGAAATCGGAAAATGTGGAATATTTTAACAGCACAACTCAGGTACACAGGTCCCTGGCACATAATATTTTCAGACAGTCCACAGACAAATACATACAATTTGGGACATGACAATGTTTGCGAACCACTGGTTTAAACGAGCAAGCCCAAATAAGCAACTACACTTTAGAAACAAGACCAAAAAACAACAACCCGCAACTACCTATAATTTACAAGCAACTATACAGAAAAACAAGCCCAAAATCGCTTATAAGAAGACATGGCAATTGGCATTCGAATGGGGTCTGTTCGATGTTGCCATGTCCCGATGTCCGCTTATTATGTGCGACTTTGGGCTTGTTTTTCTGTAAAGTTGCTTGTAAATATAGTCCTGGTTGCTTGTTTCACTCGCAAGATCTGGCAATCCTGGGTCTGTCTGCCTGTGAAGAAAAAGCCCCTTATATGAAAGCAAAATGTCAGAGGTAAAGAGCATTTCTGTCAGAAATTCATCAAAGCCAGTGGTGGAAAAAGTACTCAGATATTTTACTGAAGTAAAAGTAGCAATACAACAATATTAAAATACTCTGTTACAGGTAAAAGGCCTGTGTTCAAAATGTTACTTGAGTAAAAGTACAAAAGTATTGACATCAAAATATACGTAAAGTACCAAAAGTAAAAGTACTAAAATGTTTGAAAATAGCAGATCTCAAGCAATGCGTGTTGTGAGCTTGTAGATTGGCTATTTTCAAATAGCCAAGGTATAAAATAGGGCTGAAGTGGTTAATGGTATGGTATGTTTTATAATATAATCATTTATAACTGCAAACAGTGCAAAGTAACTAGTAACTGAAGTTTTCAAATACATCCATGTGTTTGTGTGTGCTTGTGCTTGTGCGTGTGTTTGACAAAAATACAAACAATGCTAAGCAAACCTTGAGTGTGGGTGGCTGCCCCTTTCTTCAGATCAAAGTATGAGTCCATTTTTAGAGTTAGGGTTCCCTCTTGTGGCCACTAGTACATACGACAGCCTCATAACACTTTAACCATTTAAACCCCATATTATGGGTAACTGAGTCCCTCAGGGCTTAATACTAGTGTATTTTCTATTTTCTGTTTTCTGTTATTGTGGGGAAAGCCTTAGCTGAAAATAGCTGATCGACAAGCTCACAATGTGACCCGTTGCGTCGCATTGTGAGCTTGTCGATCACCTATTTTCAGCTTTATGTATGCTGAGGGGGGGGGGGGGGGCGGCATGGTCTGCCCACCTTTTCAATCATAAATATGGAATGTGCCTTTCTATTACTTATGCAAGCATCAAGTAGCTGTCTTCTATTAAATAGTCACTCATTTATTATAATCATTATTTGAATACTATGTTTCTGAGCTCCATTTAAATCCTTATTGTCAGGCCTTCAAGTAAGTAGGCCTTCAAATAACCACTTGTCAATCATTTTCATTATAAAACATATTAATACTTCACATTAACTCTTTGTGATGCATTTTAAAGCTTCACAATAGCCACATCATGGCACTTTCATTAATATTGAAGAAGCCCAGGGAAATAAATTCCCCTGGGAATTCCCTTGGGAAAATCAATGATTCTAGCCATCCTCTTCCTGCAATACAGCACACTGAACACTAGGTGTCAGCAACACAATGCAGAGTGGGGCTGAATCAGAGAAATCATATACATTTTGATCTGGTCCAGATATTATTCCTGCCTCTGATGCTAAAATAATTAATCCATAATACATGTGTTTGTTTGTTTTTCTTTTCTTTTGTCTTCACAAGAAATGTTAAACACAATGTGTTTAAAATTTGGAGTATAATTTATGTGAGCTATTTAATTCTGCACAAATCCAGCAATACAATGTAATGAACTCTAGATGGCAGAAACATACAGTATTATGGAGTGGGCCATATAGTAAAGGCAATATTTGAAATCTAGCAGGCTGGAGCATAGTGGGCTGGAGAAGCAGGTGCACAAAGAGACATTCTTTAGTTCATGGTTGTATTGAACAAATAACTGTTACAGATGTTACCTCTACAGACAACATGTCAGTCATAGTCTTTATTAAGATACATTTAAAAAATTGACCATGACTGGGAAAATGTGAATAATTTAAAAACAATTAAATGTTATTAGCATGTCATTACAAATTAATATGAACCATTATTATGATTAGTCATCATCGGCACTCACATTTTTGATCTGTTTCTTTATTTAGTTATTTCTCCCCTTTCTTGAAACTGAAAATTCACCCACTTTCTTTTGTGAGTTGACAAGCTGACCACATAGATCGTCTTTGACCACAAGAGGGCACAAGAGGGCAACAGAAGCCTTGTCTGGTTTTGTCCACCAACACATTCTGGTTACAGTAGTCTAATCCAGATAATCATGGTTGAAGCAAGTTCAATAATCAGATGCCGTAGCAAAAA
>NC_139949.1:24808131-24868131 GCF_963454915.1 Gymnoscopelus microlampas | reverse complement strand
CTGTACCCCCCACTTGCCCCAAGCCGGCCACCATAATGACTTTGAGAAATCCTCGGCCACAGGTAGTGCTAGCACAGCTCTAATGGGAGCGCAGGCTGAATTGTTGGAGCTGGTCAGATTGCATTGAGGGGTGGGAGGAGGGAGAGAGGGAGAGAAAGAGGACTGAAATGAAATAGTGGCGGTCTAATTTAGGGATGGGAGATTGCAGGGTGCTGTTGTTGCCGAGGTCAGGGACAAATCCTTGTCCTCTGGATTTAAACACATGTCGCGGGTACACTTACAGGGATTTGCAGCAAATGCACAATGTACCTGCTGAAGTACATTGTGCGAGTGCTCTCCTAAATCTCATGCTTCCCCGTGCGCCTATAACCGCGCGCGCGCACACGCACACACACACACACACACACACACACACACACACACACACACACACACACACACACACACACCAGTAGATCTCACCCTATCTACACCCAGCTAATTGTTCCTCCTGTGTTTATCATCAACAGCTCCAGACTGTTGGCAGCACTCCTCTCAGCAGCCCTGAAAAGACAATGTGTTATTCTTTGACCATTTTGCAGAGGGCTTTTTTCTAATTAATTTCAAATTATATGTATTTTTTCAAACGCCTCCTCTCAGCACTTTCTTTTTCCAGCATTTTAAACGTGTGACAATTAGTAAAGCAATCTGCACTTCAAAACAAACAACAAGCCTTCAATGACATTGTGTGCCAATTGCAATGTGAGAGCCAATTCTCAGAGTGCACATGGTGTATCTCCCCGAGTTGGTTATGTTAGTTTATTTATTTATTTGTTAGAATAAATGTTGTCACTTCTTTTTTTTGAAAGATTGGATAGTAGAGAGAGAAACAGCAAACTGTTTCCATCAGTTCTCCTGCCAGAATCAAACTGGGGACATTGTGTGGTCAATGCATTATACTGTAACAATAGTCAAATTGTCTGCATTCACACTAGTCAAGTTCAGCATTGCATACACACGCCAACACACTCACATCAGTATCTGGTAACCCCCCCACAGGATTCTGATGGATTAGCAGAATTATGGCAATCTTATTACAATATGAATAAATAAAAAACACGTCACTGAAGAATAACATCACTGACTTTCACATTCACTGGAGAGCTCTCTTTACATAAATGCATTCATAAATAAATATACACATAACTCTATTCGGCATTCTGCACACCCTGACCAAATTGTGTCGTAGCTGTTCAAATGACAACCAGATGAGTGGACACCACCTAGCCTGGGTAAATCATGACCAAATCACGACTTTATGGACATGTTTGTTCAACATGGCACCAGGGTTATCCATGTATGGATCAAGCTGATGCGACTGATCAACAGATAGAAGTTAAGCTCACAACTTAAACCCTATATATACTTTGTCGACAGGGATCTATACTTGGTCTCCTCCTTTTTTCCTTCTACACCAAATCTCTTCGCTGAAAATAGCTGATCTTCAAGCTAACACTGCATCACGGTGCAACAAGTTGTGAGCTGCTAATTTTGCCCAGAATAGGGTTGCTGGGGTTCAAGTGAGTGTTAGTGTTAAATGATCAAACAGCATTATTGTATTTCCTCTGTTAGTATGCTATTTTTAGGGCCATGCAAAACAATGCATAAAGCAAATTAATATAGAATGAGGAATGAAAGAAAAAGGATGTCTACAGCTGTACGACATGTTCAAATGAAACACTGCCACTTGGACACAAAATACTTGATAGAAAATAACCATTCAAAACAATAGCCAAGCATTATAATTCAAGCTCTGTCATAGACCTACATCAAACATTCTCTCTGGATTCAGCTGAAATGGTTATTCTACCCCTTGGTTTGGAAAGGCTTGGCCTGTAGACTTTCTCTGTTTGAAATGACAGAGAGAAATAGATCACAGTGATAAAGGTCCAGAATTCTAGCTTGCAGTTCAAACATGATGGAGTAACATTGGAGTTCAAAGCCTGTGTGTGTGTGTGTGTGTGTGTGTGTGTGTGTGTGTGTGTGTGTGTGTGTGTGTGTGTGTGTGTGTGTGTGTGTGTGTGTGTGTGTGTGTGTGTGCGTGCGTGCGTGCGTGCGTGCGTGCGTGCGTGCGTGCGTGCGTGCGTGCGTGCGTGCGTGCGTGCGTGCGTGCGTGTGTGCGTGTGCACGCGTGCGTGCGTGCGCGCGGAGAGAGAGAAAGAGTTTGCATATGTACTGTACTCACGAACTTTTGAGGAGTTGATCGAGTTTCAGTGAGGGTGGTAGTTGTTTTCATGTTTTCCCAAAACTCACCCAATTAACGAATGTGAAGTGTTTAATAATGTGTGGCAACAATAACAACGACAACACATCCCCTCATAAAACCACCCCTACATGCAGCACGTGTGCTGGTTGTTCAGCCTTGCTTCACAGGCTCTGCTACTGAAAGCCTCCTGTGGACTGATTTTGATTGCAAGCCATCAAAAATAGGATTGTGTGCTCAGAATACTGCCAGCCAGATAGCTGCTGGCAGCCGAGTGCTCAAGCAAGAAGTAGGCTACACTGTAAACCCCTGAGTGTTTATCTAACTCAGAGAGTTACAAATGGATGAATTAACACTGAGGTTTTTACTGTGTACCAGAGCAATTTGACTGAGAAGCAAATTTCACCTAGGAGGGATTTTTTCCTTCTTCTATTAAAAAACAAACAAAAAATAAATTAGTTTTTGATCATGAATGCTGTTTCGATCGAGGCACATTATGAGTCTTCAACTGTTAATCGTCAACGTCTTTTCCAATCATATTTTTTTTTGTATGGGAACAATTCACTTTGATGTTCAAAAGAACCCGGTTGAAAAATGCACTAAAGTCACATTGAAATGGGAAACCACTTGGTAATGGACAACAATGCACATCAGATTTACACGGCCTCATGGCTGCCTCTTTAAAATCTTTTGAATTAATGCACTTGTGCTTTATTAAGAGCACCACGACGGCACACGCTGCATCTGAATGACAATGCTAAGGCCATGTGTTGGTCCATCTGGCTGGGGTGCACTGCCATACAGCTTCTTTAAAGGCAGGGCATACACTACAGTCAAAAGGCTGTGCAATCAAAGGTCACTCCCTCTAGACACACATAACCCCCAAATGCAAGGAAGGGCACTCTATTTTTCAGACAGGCATTCCATTTGCTGCTATCATTGTGTCAGCCAATCCTGGATTGGAGTCATTTGAGTTTAATTTCCTTTTAGATGAGGTCGGAACTGATTAAAAATGTATTGGGCCACAGGTTTTATGATGGAGATTTTATTTGGCAGTGATCGCCAAGGAAATAGTTTGCTCTTTGTATCGATGAAAAACATCCAATTCCTTCGACATACACATTATCTTTCAACTTGGCATTTTGAGGACATTTTGATTGATCCCAGTTACTGTCTATGTATTAGGCTATAACAAGTGGCCGAGATGGTTTTTAGACATATTGGCAGTTCTGTGGCAGAAGGCGTAGAGTCGGGAGATGTGGTTGTATTAATAGGCGAGATAAGAAGCTAAAACTCAGTGCTTCTCAGCCGTTGAGCCTCAGTGAATTGCAGTCTACTGTGGGAACATTGCAACTCACTGGAGCTCAACATCATGGCTTATCACAAGCTAAAGTCAGACCAAAGCTACAATGGGAGTTCAAATAAGGAAAGTTTAAAAACTTGAAATATGGTGGCTTTGTCACATGATCTTACCTCAAAAGGCTGCCATCTAAGGGTAGTATATGAGGAAGTTTGTTTTGATAATTTGCTTAAGTGTTAAATAGAAACGGTCCATACACTATTGTACTACATGAGTGTACGCAGTAGAATTCTCAGTGTATGGTACAGTATGTTACAATATAACTACATCCATAGTGGTTGCAGGTGGTCTCCCTACTCTTCCATTAGCACTGGCTCAAGCTCATAAGCGCAATATCTCAGGGATTACGTCTTGAAGGAGCGGTAGAGAGTTGAGGGAAACCTGTGTTAAAATCCTGGGTAGGCCATTACATTTATGGAATACAGCTTTAAACTAATAGACTGTAAAGACGATTTATTTATTTAGCATGTCCATACAATTTGCAGTCAGAGGTATGTGATGATGTGATGGGGAAAAAAGTTAGAAAAGGCAAAAAGCAAATGTTTCCAGGCCCAGTCAACTTTAAGTTTTAACCACTTAAACCCTCTATACTTAGTAAACTAATAATTAGTTGAACAGGGTTGGCTCAGTACTTGGTTGGCTCTTTTTTCCCTATACACCAAGTCTCTTCGCCAAAAATAGCTGTGAGCTTGTAGATCTGCCATGTTCAACAAATGTCCCCCGCTCCCAGAATAAGGATGCTAGGGTTCAAGAAATCAGGTCACCTGGTCACGTCCCTAGTGGCTTGCAGTCATTTCATTCTATGGAATGAGGTGCGCAGTCAAATCTTCAGTGTTAATTTTTCCATATATAACTCTGAGCGTACAAATGTAACCAAACATACCCTTATGGGTCTGTTTTCTTACATGTGTACATTCTCTGAGTTAAATTAACACTGAGGATTGTATTGTGTGCTCTTCTGTTATCTGCCTGTCTTTCTCCTACTGCTCAGGATGAAGACAGAATGGCCTTCAGCCTGCCTATCAACAGTTGCTTATCTGAACTGCATTGAATTGAAATGAACCATACATCCACAACACAGGGGCTAGTCTGGGAGGTGTGAATGCCCTTTGTATTAAGATGGTTCCATGTGATGTGGGGGAAGGTCATTGCTCACAGGCGCTCGCGCGCACACACACGCACGCACGCACGCACGCACGCACGCACGCACGCACGCACGCACGCACGCACGCACGCACGCACGCACGCACGCACGCACGCACACACACACACACACACACACACACACACACACACACACACACACACACACACACACACACACACACACACACACACACACTCACACACACTCACACATATATGAAATATGGAGTGTTAATTTAAAACTGAGTGTGTGAATTCACATACTTTGGTCTAAAAGAAATGCTGTAACATCAATAATTTTAAACACAAGAAATGTAAAGTCTGTACTGTACGAGCTAAATGCCGTTATTGTCCATTTCACAATAGCATTAAAGAATGCCTCCATCGATACTGTTAGTTATTGCATTTTTCTATAATAGACACATATACATACAGGACCTGGATTCACTAATGGCTGATTTGTTATTCATGAAAAGCCACTTATAAGACCACCTTTCAAATGAACAGTAGGCTGCCTGCAACAGCCACCAAATTGGCCAATTTCACTAATGGAAGATTTGTCTTTGTTCACTATGGCCGTATCGGTAGTGGTGGGAGGGAGGGTCGTAAGGGAAAAACGCAAAGGAAAGACACACACACACACACACACACACACACACACACACACACACACACACACACACACACACACACACACACACACACACACACACACACACACACACACACACACACACACACACACACACACACACACACACACACACACACACACAGACAAGTGACAGACATATGTACAACACACACCAGCCAACTTATTGATGTCTCTGTTCGAAGGAAGCTTCCATTAAGCATCAGAAGGGACTTAGCTGTGGAGCAAAAGATTGGGACTAAATTGCTGTTGGGTCTGCGGGAGCACATGGGGAGCCGGAGCAGTTCTGAAGGGACGCCAGGGGCAAGATGAAGTGCAGAACATTTTAAAAGCCAGAAGAGAAGGTTAATGATGATGCTAGGAGGGTTTACTGTCTCCATCAAAGGCCTCCATTCCTACCCCCGCCCCCATATACAAATACACACACACACACACACACACACACACACACACACACACACACACACACACACACACACACACACACACACACACACACACACACACACTCCATGCCTCAACCCTACTTGGATGACCAAAGAAAAGCACGGCACCAAAGAACCATCTGGAATGTGCCAGGAGAACCCTCTGACTTGACCTCACCATTACAGTACCTCATGCTTATATTTCGCCTTCACTTGTAGCTGGAAGAGAGCCTTTTGCCTCTTCTATCCCTCTTAACATGGTAATAATTGGAGGGAGGCTCCACAGGCAGGATGTACTGCGTGTTCTTATATATTGGCTATAGCCAAGGGAACATAAATGGAAAAACTGCATGCTGGGCCTTGAAGTGAAAAATGTTGTATCTTTGGTTCCATTATGAGACACTGTGGTGTGTGTGTGTGTGTGTGTGTGTGTGTGTGTGTGTGTGTGTGTGTGTGTGTGTGTGTGTGTGTGTGTGTGTGTGTGTGTGTGTGTGTGTGTGTGTGTGTGTGTGTGTGTGTGTGTGTGCGTGCGTGCGTGCGTGCGTGCGTGCGTGCGTGCGTGCGTGCGTGCGTGTTAGAGAGAAACAGTGCCTATTTGCCAATAGATAAAGAGACATCTCTGAATCCACCTGCTGTTGTGTGTTTGTGTTCTGTTTTGTGTATTAGCATGTTGACAAACTGGCTCACATACTTCTTGGACTAGTTTTAAAATTAGATTAAAGATCAACTAAATTCCTTCAGTTGGGTCTATTCGGTCGTTGTGTCTCTGCCTCTGAGCCTGGATCTGATAATAAGATGACAGACATTGTTGTACAATATTGTTTACTGTAGGTGTGTAGGTGTGCATTACATGTAGGCTTATATTTGAAGCAACTGGTCATGGTTCCAGTTTTATGGGTGGAAATGACCAGCTCATAGATGCATCCATCCATATGGACATTGCTGTGTGATAGTCACGACGGATGTTTAAGAAATACGGTAACTAGTGTGAGAATAAAATCTTATATTCTAAATAATTGGGTGATAGGGAGGCATTTCTCACACATGCTGAACATTTATTGCCTAAAAAAGGCCAACCACTTTTAGTCACATGGAAATCTGCCAGCCACCAGTCCACAAGCATCTCAATAAAGGTATTACAATTCCAACATAACTTTGCCACACTTGCCATAACTGATATAATTGGCGAACGCTCCACCGGGCATGGTGTGACAGCATGACAACTGTTCTCTTCATTAACATTCACAGCTTCCATTGGTGTTGACATTAACCCAACGTTATGACGCTGTGCACTGAGCTTGTGCTGTAAAATCCTGGCCTGCTCGTTTTATGGCTGTTATTGCTGCATGCCAGATGAAACCCAATTAAGGCAATGGAATCAAATCAAGGTGGCTACATCTGGATATGCTAATTTCTAATCAGGTTGCCACTAAGTCAAATTATTTTCCAAGGGTCATTTTTGACATGCCTGTGGCATGTTACAATGCATGTCTCCCTAAGGGCATCTTTGTAGAAGATAATTTGACATAGCTCTGGGTTTTATTGCCTAATTTTCAATTAAATATGCTTACAGCCTGTTTCTTTGTAATTGAATGACATAAATGCCAGCTTTGTGTGTATAATGTGTACTCACACATATGGTAGCTCTGTGTGTGTTTGCAAGCATGTATGAATTCATGCAAAAGGGCGAGGACAATATAATACTGGACTTATTATGAACAAATATCGCTATTGTATATTTTGATAAATCAATTAAGTAGGAGTTACAGTCAATTGCCATGTATTTACCATCTTTATTTGCATGTGTCAGCCACAGAGCACATTTTGTATGCATCTCAATTGACTGGCTCTGACTGACACATGCTCTGTGTCATGTTTTTAACCATATCCACTCGGAAAAAATGAGCTGCATATGGTATTCCTCACTTGCGTAGGAAAAGGTTTATTACATGTTTTAGTGAGTCCATACAACATTTTTCCGGGTAAGTAGGGAAATGGAACATCTCGAAGACTTTTTCTAATGTTTTTGTGTTTGAGGAAAACCATATGCAGTTTGTTTTTTCTTACATGAACTTAGGTTTTTTGCTGTCATCTGCTCTACTACTTTGAATAAGCTTTTTTGTCTTATTTTTCGTACAATCACGATTAATCACAGTGTTGTGTATGCATTTGAAAAAAAAATCACTTTGAAAGTTTTCTTTATTGGGTACTTGCATGCTTGCCCATTATCCCTAACCATAATTATGTGTGTACACTACACGTGCGCGCACGCACGCATGCACCACACACACACACACACACACACACACACACACACACACACACACACACACACACACACACACACACACACACTAGGCCTGTCAAAAAAAATCGATTCATGAATAAATCGCGATTCTTAATGCCACGATTTTAAAAATCGAATCAAAATATTAAAATCGATTTTTTTATAAAAAAAAAAAAAAAAAAGATAAGTTAGTACCTTTTTCACTGGCACTTTGTCTGAAATCAATGTCAGAAAGACTAGATGTTCTAGTATAATTAAAGCAAAGTGATTTGGGGTAGAAAATCGCAATAAATTGCAGAATCGAATATCAATTAATCGCAGAATCGCAATTTTAATCGAATCGGCACCCTAGAAAATCGCAATAAATCGCAGAATCGAATCGAATATCAATTAATCGCAGAATCGCAATTTTAATCGAATCGGCACCCTAGGAAACGATTTTGAATCGAATCGTGAGGTAAGTGAATCGTGACACCCCTAACACACACACACACACACACACACACACACACACACACACACACACACACACACACACACACACACACACACACACACACACACACACACACACACACACACACACACACACACCTTTCATACATGGGCAGCCGTGACAGAGTCTCTGTTACCGGTGGTTCTCTGATGCTTCCTTTAGTCAGAATGGATACCTTTCAGGAGTGACAGACAGTGTGAAAAGAGGAGAGAGCCTGTAAGAATGAAATATTGATGCCTTCTCTCGTGGACGCTGGCCTCCCAAGGTCATCTTCTAAGTTTTATTGTCAGGGACGAGGCTGCTAGCTGAGGCAATTGAAGAGATTTCTACCTTGCTCTCCCACAAATTAAACGGGGGTAGCCATGACTCTTTGTTAGGTGGCAACTCTACACAGTGTTACTTGGAAAGGGTGGTGAGCAATGAAAAATGAGAAAAAGAGACATGAAGAATCCTTTCGTGTTTGTTTGTTTATTTGGCATTGTGAAGCTGTGAGGGTCACATCTTATAGTGTGTATACTGCAAAAACGTGCACACATCTGTTTGAGAGCAGAGTTTCGTGCGTATCGGGTGTTTTGTGCTGTCTGTGTGTCTGCCTCACGTTGAAGGACAGACACAATCAATAGAAGCAATCAATGTTGCATGAAGACTAGAGGGGAGACATTCACTGTTCCCCTCCTGCATCACTAGCACACTGTCTTAACAGCACAGGCTCATAGTGGCATGGCCATTTGCGCCTCTGTGGAACTAAATGATTGTCATTAATATACAGTGTGTGTGTGCGTGCGTGCGTGCGTGCGTGCGTGCGTGCGTGCGTGCGTGCGTGCGTGCGTGCGCGCGAGTGCATCTGTATATGTGCGCACGCTATAGCGGCAACATCCAATATGTAGACATTTTTTATGTTCATATCTGAACTTGTAGCTCTAAATATAGATAACGGTATAGATTGTACATTCATACTTTTATTTATTGATAAAATATGCATATTGTTAACACAGTCAGACCCAATGCAGATGTCTATGTCAGACTCTTTCATGTTTACTGCTGTTGTTGCTACAACATTTCCCCACAGGGACTATTATAAAGGAAGATTCATGTTATCTTAAAGAAAGAATTCAAATGTGTGGGCAAAATGTTGTGTTAAATGAAAAAAAAGCAAGGGCCCTTTTCTTATAGGATTTTGATGTTTGCGTGCAGGCATACTGCCAGAGATTTTTACCTGCAGTTTCCTCCTTTATCTCCATAATGTCTTTAATCTTCTATACCAGTGTGTGCAGTGCACACAGAAAGATAAACCCCCAAACCAGGATATTACATGTCCCCTCTGTTTCTGTTGGTATACATGACTTTGGTGGAACACTGAATGCTTTGAATACAAAATGCACCATTCCGAACAAAAAAAGGGTGGTGATCATCATATATATGTGTGTGCGCACGCGCACGTGTGTGTCTACGTGTGTGCGTATGTGGATGTGTGTGGGTGTCACTTTCATTGCTTGTAAGGCACACTGTTATTGAACCAAACAAGTCCTGAAAAGTTTCATGCAACTACTGATTGTTTGGCAGAGATTTTGAATTCAATTAAATTGATGGATCACTGTGAACATAATGTTTGTGTCAAAGAATGTCAAATTATTCCTTTGAAATTGTTTCGGGAAATGGAAGTTGGCCATAGGCCAAATGGCCCTAAACGCTGATATGAAGTCAGTTTAGTCATTTCCACCCACACGATGTGTGACAATTGAAGATAGCCCACTCTAAAAGCAAGCTACTTCCTCTTGTTTTTTTATTTTTATCAAGTAATATAGTAAAAAAAATAACCTTGGGTAGACAGGAGGATGTTTTAAATGCTCTATTAATGTCACAGTAGTTTGAGTTATTTTGAACATGTATGCTGCTGCAAAAATCAGTTTTCAGTTTTGTTACGCCCACCATTGTTTCAACGGTATTGGTCCATTTTTAGACTATCTTATGTTATATGAAGGTGCTACACAGAAAATGTCTATTATATCATACAATATGAACACCGTATTGCGTAAGATCTTTCTTTGCCTTTTTCACTTCGAGACGGAACAGCAAAGACAGACAGGAAAATGAGGACAGCCGTGCAATACAGGACTAGAGGCGGCAGACGTTAGTTATGTAGTTAGCAAATTAACCGCAACAGTCGACAAAATCTAATAGAAAATGCTACCATAGAAATTGGCTCAAACAGTAGACAGCAGGGGTTTATGTAAGAAAAATAGCTCAACATGGTGAGAGGAGGATAATTCATTTTGGATGATTTTATTACACCAGCATGCCCCTTTAAACGATGGTAACCTCACAAAAAGTGCATATCCAAATGAAAAATTATTTCATAGAACTTTCACAGAACTGGGTTAGGGTTAGGGTTGCTCCATGCAATAACAGTGCATACTGAAGAGCTTTGCTGTATGGCATGTTGAAAATGTAGGTTTTGAGTGCCCTGCTTTTCATGGTGGTACATTAATCTACTGTTGTTTTGACTGCTGGCATGGAGTCTTAACATTTAACTGAAAAAGTGAGAATTCACTTCAAGCTAACTACCTTATGGTGAGCTGTGGGAAAAACACTTGCATGATTAAATAACGATTGTAACACTTTCATATACCTATATTGATGCTCTGTTGTGCCGTACCGCACGACCGTGTCATGCACCAAAAATATCAGTAAGTATTTTAAGTTTCACGTATGATCGTCATCAATGGATTTTCACATTCTTCCTCAGTTTTGCACATCACCAGATGAATCATTGTCAAAAGCTTACTTCCACTCCCATGTAATTTAACACGTTTTACAAAACCAGCCTTATCATTCTATGCCACCATCATCAGGCAATGTGCCCATGCAATGTAAGACAGGCATTAGCGTAGGCGTTCCAGGGAAGAGACTTGTGAGACAGTGCTCTGATGTTGCTGCTGTGTGTGTGTGTGTGTGTGTGTGTGTGTGTGTGTGTGTGTGTGTGTGTGTGTGTGTGTGTGTGTGTGTGTGTGTGTGTGTGTGTGTGTGTGTGTGTGTGTGTGTGTGTGTGTGTGTGTGTGTGTGTGTGTGTGTGTGTGTGTGTGTGTGTTGCAAAGCTTATAGTTGAGGGATATAGGCTGTTTGAAAGTGGGGCACTTGATGAGCCCTGATTAGACTCGGTATTGTCCCTTTCTAAATTCAGAACACCCATTGTGCCTACAGCTCTGTCTAAGAATGACTTCAGCTCTATCTCCACAATGGGACCCCTAATGCGTTTTAAAACATCTTGTTGGAAATGTTGTCGACTTAAGACAACAGCATGTGTAATCTAAGTAATCATTCTGTTTTAGCCTTAATTAGAGAGTTGCCTATTCTTCTGTTGATAGAAATTGAAACCGGCCTATGCAGAAGACATCCAGCTGGTGCCATAGCACAGGACCTGTTAAAAAGTGGTTCTATGCATAACTACCATACAGTTTGGTTAAATTAATGGTTTATTCATTAACCACTTAAAGTCTATGCATAGGGTTTGGGTTAGTAGTAGCAGTATTAATAAACTAATACTTAGTTGACTTTTTTCCACCCTACACCAAATCTCTTTGTCGGAAATAGACGATCGACAATTGGTTGTGTTGCACATTGTTTTTATCCCCCATAATAGGGATAAGTGGTTGTATTTTAACTTCATATAATGTTTATGGAAGTGAAATGACCACCAAAGTTACAAAAATGTTTTGGAGAAGCCGTTCATTCCATGAATGCACTGATGGCCAGGTCAGAAGTGTTTAGTATTCCAATCTGGAGGAAACATGGAGGCAGAGCAGTGAGTGTAGGACGGGCGTGATATATTGGGGTTTTCGCACTCTCATCAGGATGCTGGCAGCTCTGTTCCGGATGCTTTGGACCTTCTGGAGACTCCTGCCTTGTGTGATCACAGGGAGCCGTGCAAAGACTGACTGCGTCAGGAGGCATGGTTATGACTCGCCGCCATTACTCAGGATCTGTACCTGGGATCTGCTAATACTGTCAGTGTGTTGACTGATTGTGCACACGTGTCGGTTGGCTTTAATCATCTGGCTGTCATCTCCACACTTGTATAGTGGGGAGATGACACCCGTAAGGGTCCATTTGGTTCCACGTGTAAACCGCCAAGAGTTAAATATACACCGTGGATTCTGTTGTGTAACTGAAAACCAGGCTGGAGTGGAAACAGAAAGTCCTCTTGAGCGTCACATTGGTTCTGGTGCTAAAATAATTATATTCAAATACATCAATTCAAGTATCCAAATAACAACATTAATAGTGGCTTATACATGTTTTCATTTACTGTAGATAGCCTAAAAAGGAATCTTTAATCTCTAGCCCTGTTCTCTGATGCCAGTGTCTGACTGCAGTGCATGTTCTCTGCAATGAATCCATCAGCAGCAATATATTTTTAACAGCAGGGAGTCTAGACAGTTCCTGCAATTCAGCATTGGCGTCAAATTGTATCAAAATTTATGTCATTGCCATCAGCATGGTGTAGAAATCGGAATGCCATGATTTCCTGCAGGCTGTTCGGGAAACACCGATTTATTGCCCTTTTTTCACTCGCGACATTTTTAACCAATTAAAGCATTTCTACAGGGATTCATTTTACTACAGTATTTATGGTCTGCTTAATTGGAAGCGCTGTGCAAATGAATGAGACCAAATTAACGGAAACAATGTATCAACTTCACATGGGGTCAGTTAAAGCTATCGGAAAATTAGGTGAAAAGATGCCCTTAGTTTACCTCTGCTCTCACGGAAATGAAGATAAATAGAGAATAGGCTATTGATATCCGCATGAAATTCTCATTTGGTTGCCCTCTGTTGGTTGCATTGGTGAAAATCTATATTATATTATCTCCATGTAGGGACGATTGATCTCATTTATCGTACAACTCCTGAGGCATTTATCAAACACTCAGAGGCACTTAGTTTCAGTCATCTTCATGTGGGTTTGTTTTTTATGGTCCCCTAATTAACATAATTGGACCAACCCAGAAACGCCATACAAGGCAAACGGAATACCCACAAAGATGTTCCTAGCCAATCCACAGTCACCTCTGAGATGCACTACTAGACACTTTGGAATAGAGTGCTGTGACAGTGTGGTGCAGGCAATGTGGGGCCACATTCTCTAAATGATACTAATGATAATGATAAATGAGGCATCGTTATGTCTGCTTCTGTGATGTTACACTGCCTCGGTGGAACAGGAGCTGAATCATCAATCAGAAGTGAAAGCCTAAGGGTGGCACACTAGAGCAGTGGTTCTCAACCTTTTCTGGATCAGGACCCACGTGAAAATCTTGAAAGTATTCGCAGGCCACTTATCACGGCAGCCTATCCGCGTTTATTTTAATGACCAATCAATTGATCGGGTTCCAGCTTGGATCAATGGAAACAACATAGTATCATTTGAGTCTCCATTTATCGGTACCACATTGAAAACACTTTTTTTTTTTAAATATTAATGTTATAGGCCTACTATCATTAAAATCTTTGTTTGCCAATTATTTGGGGGCCCACTTGCAATACTATTGCGGCCCACCAGTGATTCTCACAGGTTGAGAATCACTTCTCTAGAGGAGGTTGGATCACTGAAATAACCAGGGTTTCATGAAGGTGCATCAGATATTCCATTGTAATCTAGCAAGTGGTCTTTGAGATATATTGCTTGGGACCAAAGTGGTGAACAGACAGCTCAGAGCAGCATACCGACCAGCTGATCGACACAGCCATCATTAGAGCCCTGCATGCTGCTACTAGTCGGGCCAAAAACTGAATGATCACAACAACAAAAGTGGAGTGAACCGTAAAACGTTACAGTAACTAGAACTAGATCTTGCACTGGTTCCTGTTAGCTAACAAGTTTGTGAATCAATGATGAATGGAGCTTTGTGTGAATCACGCTTCCCCTAGTAACATCACAACCCCTCTCTCTCTCTCTCTCTCTCTCTCTCAGTCTCTTTCTCTCGTTTCACATTATTTCAAAACATTAAAAAAGAAAAAAATGCAGATTGACAAACTTAATGTGTTGTGAATTTGTAGATTAGCTATTTTAGCTATTGCCGTTCGACAAATTAGGCTTTAATTGACTGTGAGTTAGAAGGGGAGGGGGAGAATCCTATGAAGGAGATAATTGCATCTTTTAATTGAGTCCCAGGAGTATTTGAAGGCCCTGAAGGTGATTGGAATCAAATTCACAAATTTGTCTTTGTCTCCCTAACTATTCCTGAATGAGATGGAGCATTGAATTGTAGGATATGATCCCATGTACACCCGGGTGTTCAGCAAAGTCAGAGCCAACCCATGCGTTTCTTTTTCTCCCAATTTCTACATTGTACAGTACCTTCTACTGTACCGTCTTTCTTTCTGCCTCATAGTCCCGGCACTCTATGCTAGGGCTGCAACTATTGATTATCGATTATGTTTATTATTTCGATTTCTTTTCCAATTAAATGAATAATCCTGAAGCGTAATATTTTTGATGTTTTCTACAAGCTACAATGTGCTGTTGTGCGTTGTGAGCTTGTAGATCTGCTATTTCTGTTTCTATTTTAAGTATCGATTATCTGATTAAAATGGATTATTTCTTTTTATAATTGATTAGTTCAATTAACTGCTCCCCTGCTCTATTCCCTCTCTTCTCTACATGACGGTCCATTTTGACACTCTCTGGCGTATGGCATTTTGTTCTAAAATACAAAAATCCTATCCTTTTTCTGCACTGGTGCCAAATGAGACTCCATCTATGAATGCACAAGATTCACAGTGTAGTTTATCCCATCTCTCCTCTCATTGTCCCTATTTATCTGAATGAGACAAGTCCACCTACCCTCTCCTCTGTGTCTCATCTCCTTTGTGTGTAGCTCCCTGTCTTTGCTTCCCTCTTACCACCCTGTTCCTTCCTCACCCACTCTGAGTCCACGCCGCCTAATTAGGGACATTCTTCTCTGATCAATAGATACTCCTTATGGGCCCTGAGGCTGACGCCCAGACAGTGTGTGTGTGTGTGTGTGTGTGTGTGTGTGTGTGTGTGTGTGTGTGTGTGTGTGTGTGTGTGTGTGTGTGTGTGTGTGTGTGTGTGTGTGTGTGTGTGTGTGTGTGTGAGAAGCTCACTCACTAGTGGGTAACTGTCTGTCTGTCTCTCTCACACACACACACACACACACACACACACACACACACACACACACACACACACACACACACACACACACACACACACACACACACACACACACACACACACACATTGACTTGAGTCCAGTGTCCACATCTTATTGCTTCATGGTTTTCTGCTGCTGTCCAGTGTTTGGTTATAGGCTCGTGTTTATAATGGGGACCGTATGTTAGCATTGGCTGAAGGAGTGGGTGGGCAAAGTTACCGCTGGTCTTCATGCAAACCCACTTACCTGTAATTGCCCCTTCAGGGGAAACGCACCTGTTGAACATTACGGGGTAATTCATGTGGAGAAATGACCGCTGAAGTCATTCATGCTTATCTGTTCACATAGGCCTGGACAGCAGACTCATGTATGACTGCTGTTGTAGCACTTCAATCACCAACCAATTCATCAATGGTTTATAGAACACCATAGAATGTCATAGAGGCCCAAACACACAATAACATCCTTAGAGTGGACACATTTGTATGCTCTCAGAGTTAAATCAACTCCAAGGATTTTAATGTGCAGTGGGATGAGATCACAGCAGTAGCTGTCCAGGGCCAATGTGATTGGCCCTGGACCTGGTTCTGATTGACACCCCCCGTCCCCTCCACCAAACCACTCCCCAACTCTCTGAACATGTTCGTGCACACACACACACGCGCGCACACGCGCGCGCGCGCACACACACACACACACACACACACAGAGATGTCTATGACACATCTGTGAAGTGTCTATTGCGATTATGTCAGCTCCAATCCTGGCAAACAGGGAGCAGCCTGTGATCAGCACCCCGGACAGCAGCCCATGTGCCACATTTATCAGAGCTAATCTAATAGCCTCAAACCACCACAGTCCGATTCCCCCAAAATAGCTTTACTCATCAGTAAACGCTGGACGAATAACCAATCACGAAAAAACACAGTGGGCCCACACAATATGAAAGATGACTGCATCTGATCACACAATCACTTGCATTTATATTTATCATTCATCACCGTTGGTGCAGTGGCCATATATTGTGACGGATTACAGAAGAACCAGAGGAAGCTATACTCACCCCTAATTATCTTCCTGTATTCCTTTGTGTCGCCTATTTTTGGATAGATACACTCTATTGTTTGCTGGTCACTTACATACAGTATGCTATGTATGTTATTTAGATAGACATAGGCCTACTGTTTGCTTGTCCACAAATGCTGTATGGTATTTAGACAGCATGTTTGACTTTCTCAGATTGACTGTGTTTTTCAATGCTGTCCTAGTTCGTTGTTTGTTTCCTCTGTGACTCTTTTTTCTCTTTCCTCGGGCTGCGCCCTGGGCCAGTGTAATAGCTGGCTGGGTGGGTGCATTAGAACTACAGAACCTATGACCTATGTTGATGTTTACGTGCTATCCTAGTTGCTTTGTTGCACTTAATTGTTGTCTTTGCACTCTAATTACGCAACCATTAACCCGGTCGTTTGTTGTCTAGGGTTCATGCCATTTACTCTGATCTTGCACTCTTGATAAGTGTGTCTGCTAAATCCCTCAATTGTAAACTGTGTATTTACTGTGTGTCTAGGTGGATAGGCTATTCCTAATGGGCCCTTGTCTCTTCATGGACACCAGTGCAGTTGCAGATGACCCTGCCATGTTTTGTCCTTTGTCCTTTCTGGGATCTTTTTTTAAATTCTTCAACTGCAAACAATGATATTGTTCATGCAATGAAAACAGACCCTCACATTCCCCCACCTGCAATCTCATCCAGACAAATGACTCTCCGTTTATCTACAATTAACAATGCATTTGTGCTAATTTCCCTTTTAGAAACTGACTAGGGACAGACACTGCCTCAAGGTCAAAGCCGAAGCAGTACATTAAAATTTAATCACAGTTATACACAGATTTAATGTGGGAAGCACAGGGAATTAAGCAAGCAAGGATATCTTGAAAGGGAGACGGTATCTAACGAGTCAGAAGTGGATGATTTAAATTTGTTTATGTGCAACTAAAGAGGGACTGTGGGGCCCGCGGCCATGGAAGGCCTTCTGGGGGCCAATGTTTTACAATTACACTGAGTAGTGTGGCCACAGGCATATTCCCTTTGCTGCTGTCAAAGAACGTTTATTTTGTGTGTGTGCGTGAGTGTATGTGAACCTGCAGCATGCTCATGTGCGTGTGCGCCTCATCATCTAGGTTCATAGAATGCCTCACCATCTTCCCTGGAAAACAACAGCCAATTAAAATAACTACAATCTGTATGCATAAGCCTCAGCCAATTTGTCAAGGGAGAACTAGGAGATTTGTCTGCAAGTACGCGGTTTCAATATTCAATTTGTTTGTAGTTGCTGGTGACTAAGCATTATGTATGCATGCATTCCACTGATGGCAAACGTGATTCAAATAGAGCCAACTTAAAAGAAAGTAAAAGAAAATAGCGAAAGCAGCTCTAGAGATCTTATGTCAGGACTGTCTCATTAAATTTTAGGATTCAGTCCTCACTTAGCAGATAGTGACGGACAATTAAAGGATGAATATTTGGTGTTGCCTGTACAGTAAGTATGCCTTTGATAGTTCTCAGTGCATAGATAGTGTGTTTGCAGGATCTTTCCAGGGTGTTTGGCAGAGTATGCCTGTGCATGTTTCACAATAAATTACAATTCTATCCATTGTACTTAGCATACAAGATGGATCATTTTCCAAGTGACATTAGATAATACAGTCTATATTCCAGGTGAGCACTCATAATGTTACTGGGTGGAAGGGTTGGATTCACTCATGTATGCTTACATGCCTGTGCAATAATTCATTTCATGTGTGGCTCACATACTGTACACAGGTTTTTGCTTAATTAAAATGTTTCATATCATTTGCTGTTGTGTTTAGCCCGCTTTTGGATAGGCTATGTGTGTATTTTCCTGGTCCATTGGTATGTGATACCTGTGCATGCTGCACATGTATGTGTCTGTGCTGGAGTCTTAATTACTAGAGGTCCTGAAGGGAGTATATACGCTGTTGTTTGTGTTATTTATGAGCTTCATTTAATTGGGCAGCAACAAGGCTCAACCAGGAGTGAGTTCCTCTTGGTTCTAATGCAGTGAATTTCAGCCTCAAAATCAGGCTGCAACTATCGATTATTTTCATAGTGATTACTCTAGTCTCTATTGATAACTTTTTGTATTAATCGAATAATGGAGAAGTGCATTTTTCATATATTTCTTTATATAGCAATGAATCAACATGGAAAATAATTTAAATAGATTTTTATTATTGACTAATTGAATAGTATGATTAACCTCTTAAGTCATATTTTATACCTAATCGGACAATGGTGTCGCACAGAAAAACAAAAACAAAATATTGTGTACAAGCTCACAATATTGTGAGCAATTTTTGTCTTTAACTTTAAATCACATATTTTTTTCTAAACCCTACATCAAAGAACATGCAGAAGGTGAGGTTGCAATTGATTTGTTTCTTTCAGTATTTTATAGAATTATTGGCTGATGCCTGATGGTATGGAAAATGTCCCAATGGCCCATTGGATGAAAAAGTTGGCCCAATTTTTTTTCTTTTTTATCATGTCCTAAGTAATTATTAGGTAGTGGTACAGTCAATCAAATGCTGCACAGTGGTGTATTGCAGATAAACATGTTTTTTTCTCAACCAGAGTCTAAGTCAAGAGATGAAAAACCCTTTTAGATCTTCAGTCATTGTGCATCCATGTAATAACATACAAAAATGTTATCAAAATCAAATAATGTATTTTTTGCTTATGTAAATTTTGTCTGTTTGTTATGACATGCCACTTCTCAACATTTAATTCAATTTCCTCCCAACGTTATGCCTCGCCTGCCTACCCTCTTTATAATACAATACAATACGGAAGTTAGATGTTTTCAAAATGCTGTTTCATCTGGACTAAACTATCCAAGCACGATGCACCACCTTCTTGTTTACATAATTCTTCCAAAAGTGTGAGACTAATCGCTTGATTCTCATACTGTAGTTCACATTTTTACGCAGTGGTTTAAAATATCTAACTATATAAATGGCGAGCAACTTCCGCACCCTCGGTGGCGACACCCCACAGCTCTGTTATCGAATAAACAACGCACCGCCAGACCACATGTCGCCTACTGACTCGCCACGGCCGCCGCGCTGAATTTACGCCTCGCGTAGGGGACATCTCACTGCTCACTACACCGTTTCCACCGCGCAACATAATTAATTCTACTCACCAAATGTCGGACAAAACGGAAGGGGAGGCAGCTTCGTACCGTTTACCGTGCGCACGACCTCATCACCACAACAGCAGCCAGCCGCTGCGGGGGTTTTTTCCTTTTTTTCCAAACTTTTTTTTTGGTCACCATTTTCTCCAGGCACCATTTCTGGTGTAACGTCGGGTGTTTCTTTTCACCAGCCAATCACCTTTCACGTTGCCACGTCCGTTGCCACGTCGCGCTGACGTACGCTAAACAAGCGCTGCCGTGCGCACAATGCAAACGAGCCCAAAGCCGCGCAAAAATAAGCCGACCATTGCTTACACACAAAGTCAGACCTGGCAACGCAGCCTTGGCCAATCATGTGTGAGAGATCTACAAGCTATGGGGCAGAGACGCCACCGTATCTTAGCAACAACTACAGCGCTCACTCTCATTGGTCCTGTCACGCTAAGAGCAGTCTCCAGACAATGGCATCGCAGACAGCTTGCTGTTACTGCTGTAGCCATCACAGGCAGTTGCAGCACGACGGACAGGGCGCTGTGATAGCTGCCATGTCGCTAACGCTAACCTGGTTGTCATGCCTGCAGCGGCTGTGCAATCACTTTGTCAACAATGCACGTTCGTGTGGTGAATGTCTATATTGCTGCTCAGTTCGTCCATTGTAGATGGTGTATGTTTGTGTGTGTCTTCTGGAGAACTATGTAGCTCCACAGCAACTACAGTAACTAACGTCATGGCAGGACCGCCCCGTGCAACGCATGTTAGGCTGCATTATGGTCATGTAGTAATTTCAGATAATTTCGCTCCGATTAGAGCAGTGTTTATCAACCCTTTCACGCCGCCCCCCCCCCCCCCCCCCCCCCCCCAAATACACGTACTTGATCTGGGACCCCCCCATTCTGTTTGACTCCGTTCCACAAGTAAATATTGTGAAAATAGCCGATCTACAAGCTCGAAACGCCTCACGTTGACAGGCTTTGTACGCTTGGAGATCGGCTATTTTCTACATGATTGCCTCTTTGTTACATTCTTTGCCAATGTGGCCCATGTTTTCATAGCATAGTTTATTGACTACTTCTGTTGCAGAAATGGCCATTTCCTTTACTTTCGGTTTTTTATTGTCTCCGCCAGGCCGAAAGGCATGGCGCAAGACTATGTTTCACCCCCTGTCCGTCCGTCTGTGATAGCTAATCTCTCACATCGTTGACTTGATCGCAGCAAAATAACAGCCCGATGTGGAGAGTCAGTGAGAGCTGGATAAACGACGTAAAATGTGTCAAAAGGAGTCTGTACGGCTGTCGATAAATGCACACATGACGTCGGTGGGAGAGGAGATATTGTGTCTTTTGGACAAACAGCAGCGTGGTGCTGATGTTTGTTGTGTGAAGCAGCTTCATGTCAGAGTGTTTGTGTTGGAGCGCCTCAGTGCGGCTGCAGAGTTCATGTGCAACCTCTTCCACAGAGACACAGAGACACTAGAAACTCTGCTGGGGAAAAAAAACACTGCTGGGCATTGACTTTCCTATGGACATTGATCTACACACTGCAGGTATATCTGCTACACACACAACATCAAACTACACACTGCAGGTATGATGCAGCGTTTGCATTACAGCCAGCATGCCAGCGTAGTTCCCATATGGTTTCAAGGTGGGCTAAACCAGGCCTGGGCCGTGGCGTCGCGGTCCAGGCACCCTCGGTTGAAATCCCTTAACTGACAGCGTGTCGCGGGTTCGCGTCCCGTTCCCGACGACCTTTGCTGCGTGTCTTCCCCCATCTCTCTCCCCGTTTCCTGTCAGCCTACTTTCACTGTCCCTCTCCAAATAAAAGCTATATAAAGCCCCCCAAAAAAAAAAAAAAAAAAAAAAAAAAAAGGTGGGCTAAACCATATGGACCCCATGTCAGCAATGTCAGCGGCATCCACTTCAGTCCCAACTGCGATGCCCATGCAGGCTATAAGTAGCTTCTACCTGGCCCTTAGGTGGGCCCCAACTAGCCATGTTTATGTGGGACCAAGGCGGGTCCTAACTGGGTTTGCCCATGCAGGCTTTAACTGGGTTCTACCTGGGCCCTAGGTGTACCCTAACCAACCACAGTGCAGTGCCCATCGCTCCAATTGTTGTGATGTCAGGGCTCTCAATACTGCACATTGGTGGAGGAGGAGGGGCCGCAGGGCGACCGCACACATCGCTGAACCAATGGTAGCCCACGGATGTTTCCTCTGTGGATTTACAATCTGCCCCTCTATGCCACATATCATCCGCACTACAGGGTCTTCACTGACCGAGCCACGGCCCCACTGACCCTCATGACGCTACGCCACTTAAACGTGCGGCAGCATGCGCTGGGTTGCCAGGTTTGCACAGCCTGCGCCAGAAACAAGCAACCACCTTCATGAAAAAAAAAAAAACACCGAAATGGTCCGCAATGTTCCAGGGGTGTCCCCGCGCGTCCCAACACTCCACAGGGGGTCAGTGGACCATCAGGGGGTCCGTGGACCCCCTGAAACATAACAAATATTATTTCTTCAAATTTTTTCCTTTTTCAAAAAAACTTTTCCACAGTTTCACTCCGGCGATTTGGGTCCCCCAATATACACACGGCCACGCTGGGCCCCGTGCGCGGCTGGGGTTGAGGGGGGCGTAGCCCCCCGAAACTCTAGTATATATATATATTACTTGGCTTGGTTGAATGCTCGATTGCGATTGGCCAGTCACATCATTCAGCTGTCTGTTATTTCTCAATAGCAGATCGCTGCTTAGCCTCTGTTTATGTTTTAATGTAAAAGTAAAAACTAATAAGCGAATAACCTTGCTTAATGCAGTAATCATATACCTAGCCACGTGATAAGAGAGATGATATACAACTTTGCGTCAGTCCTGCTTCAGTATAATGTGAAATGTTATGCTACAGAGTTGCTATGCATGCTGTTCCAACTGTAGAATCTAACTAATACATTTTTTAGGCAGAAGCAATGACATTATTTCAAAATCAATTAAATATTTATTGGTTTTTACATATATGCTGTGTCAAATTATACATTTTGTTAGTAGGTATGCTTGTTATACACGGGATAATGAGTTTGTTATTATTGAAATAAACCACTTTCAGGGTGATTCAAGTTCTGCATCACCCTGATGGGGTTTATTCAGCAACAATGACTGGCTCGCTGTTCATTATCCCTTACTTACCGTCTGTTTTGGTGTGTGTCTGGGTGGGTGGGTAGCAGAGATAAGGTGTCACACCTACACACATGTCGACCTGTCATAATCACTGCCTGGCCCCTCTGCTTTGGCACACGCCCGTCTGTCCTCTGTCATCCAAACCCCAAACGTCAGGGCTTTCGTCTTCATTGACAACTCCATAGTAAACTGAAATCCAGCCACTGTAAGCCCAATAGGTCAACCTGTGGCTAACCTAGCACTGCTGGACATGCAGTTTGCCACCTGGCATCATGACTCGAGGCCAAGCTTCCAATGAGGATCTCTCGCAATCACAGACCATACAGCCTGTTGTGGAAACGTGACTATTTAATGAGTTGTTGACAAGCCAGCTCTGCTTCGCCTGTCCAGGAAAGGATATACTGGTGGATAATTGGCCATTTTCATAGCTGGATGTTTTCTCTGGCACAGGACTCTGTGTAGTGTGTTGAATTAATGAGCTGACCATTGTATTGCTCTGTTTGCGGGAAAAGGACAGAAGCTGATGATGCTCCATGAAGCTAATGATGCTCACCATTAGCAGCCTCAGCTACGTGGCTCTCAAGACAGGTTTTGATGGTGTTATCAGGTGCTTCATGCATGTTCATGCTGCATCATGAACCTGCCAATCTGGGAACCCATTCAGTTTAAAAAAAAGGTTTTTGCCTCTGGAGGCACCATCGGTCCTTTTTTGTGTAGAAACAGGAACTCGGTTTGGCTCCTCCCCTTTCTTAGTCCACTTCCTCCCGGGTGCTTCTGTGTTTATTCCTACTAACAACAATATTACATGTTTAGGGCAGCGATGCTGACAGATTCAGCTGTTAGCAGAATCTGTATTGAGAGATTATGAACCAGCTGAACCCTGTGTCAATAATCATTAGGAGGATTATAAATCTGGCCTGCTGTCCTTGTTTTGATCCTTGAAATACGTCACTAATGTGTCTACATCAGGAAATACCATATTAGGCACTAGACTAGAGGAAGGCCATACCATTGAAACGCATAGCACACCGTTGTAGCCATCGTGTCTGTTCTGGATATATATACATTTACTGTAATGGCTGAACGAAGCATGCTGGTAACTTATCTTTATAGTAATACTCTTTTTTATTGTGGCAATCATACACACCAAACCAACTCAACCTCGAGCAGGGAAGGGAGGGCATGCTCCCTGCAGCCACTCCTATCCCTGACGGTTTCCCCCAAAATTAAAAACACCAAAAATCTAATGGGCAAATGAACATTAACCAATAACATTAATCACAATATCACTTCATTGCATTGTGCTTTTCCGACATTAAGTGAACATAAACAGAGAAATGGTTTAAATTATTCAGAATAATTTGGCCTCAAGCAGTTCTCTTTTTCTTTTGCTTGGGACAGTGGTTGTACCCTGCCATTAAAACTGTTACCTTGTGAAAAATGTGTTGTCAGTGGAAGAAAAACAGGATCCTTGAACTGGCACAATGTATTGATAACAAAAACAAGGGTCACCAAATTCTCTTTTGGGGTGGGTTACTGCACTTTTAACAAAGTATTGTAGCGTCCTTTGTCCGTGTATAATGTTGTGTACACCAGAATAAATGTCATGATCACTTTCCCTTTGGGGACAAACGCCTTGCAGCTGTGAGTGTCAGTGAAGAGCCCAAGGTGATTGACAGGACCATCAGCAGTGTCAAACAGCTTGGATTGGTGGCCTGCCACTGATCAATAGGGTGCTCTGGTGAGATGGAAAATGGGGGTCCGGTTCACAGAAAAGTCCTCAGTGTTATTTTAACTAGACCCTATTCTCATTAGTCTAGTGGTAGCTAAATGCATAGAAGCCACACAAGTTTGTGGCTTCAAATGGAGAATGCTGTCTCATCACACTTTAACGTTTCTGATAGGCCTATCCAGATTGGAATCATATTGGTTTTATAAAGTCTGAACAGACTCCGATAGGTCGACCAGGTCTGATTGCACAAATCCGATCTGATCACTTGCAAAGTGTGGAGAGTGGTCAGTCCTAAAGATGACATTCGAGAAACAAATCAGATTTGCCTGCAGTCTGCTCTAAGCCAAGAGTTACTACTGGATCAAGTTATTTTTATTATCGGCTGACAAACAAGGTGTCTGCAAGATGCTTGGAATATTTCACACGGTTTGTCCTGCCACTGATGAATGGACAGGATTTACTGTGAGCGTGGAATTGTGTGTGATGGGCAGCGGGCAGCTGGTTCCATGCATTGTAAAGGGCTACGGCATCAGCATGACCAACGCGAGGTCAAACACAGCAGCCAGCTGAGCATTATGGTGCCTCAGACACAAGCTCCTGACAGACAACAAATCCTTCGTGACACCCTTTCCTCCACACCTCTTAAGTTACATTCAACCTCTATGTGTCAGACTGTCTCGTCAGCAGAACAAGAAACTGTAATGTGAGGATTCACACTGTGTCCATCGTGTATGTACAGGATGTTTGTGTGGTAGATTATTTCCTATACTTCTGAAGTGTCTACTTTTCCCTTTTTCTATATAAATAGTTTCGGGGAGTTCATTGAGTGAAACAATTATGTCAGATGCTAACACAGATGAATTCATCTGAGACAGTGAAAATGTACCCCCCTAAACCATAACCACTTAAAACATAGTTGACCAGGGTCCCCCAGGGCTCTATGCTCCTTTTTCCCCCTACACCAAATGTCTTCACTGCAAATAGTTGATCTACAAGCTCACAATGTGTCGCAATGCGATGCATTCTGAGCTTGTAGATCGGCTAATTTTGCCAAATGTTCGCCTATTAGGACATGCCCAGAATAGGGACACTAGAGTTTATGTGGTTAAATTAACACTTCAGATTTTACTGTGCAGGATAACAATATATACTGAGCAATGTGTACTGTTCAGTGTTCACTGTTCCTGTGAACAGTATCACGTCCGCCCCCACCCTACACTGTAGTACCTATATGTTTTCTAAAGGGCCCTTTGGTGCAAAAATATTCTCCCAACTCCCCAAGTGCATCTCTTCTACGTAGAGCCCATCACATGGGGCAAAGCGGGGGTGGACATTCATATTTCTGTGCTGCACCCACACAGATTGAACTCCAGTCTGTTGTTGCACTCTTGACCTTGCTATGTATCATCACGGTGAAGTATATATACATGGTGAAGTTAATACAGATGGTTCTGGCATTCAGTCAACACATCGTACTTCAAGAGTCATTCTCATTGTCTATTCCAATGTACAACAATGCATTAACAATGTGCATCCATATTTACTGCGGCGTGTTTGTCTCTGCCAGTAGTCAAGCAGAGCTGCAGAATATGGGGCTTCTTTTCCCCTTCATTGGAGTGTGTTTCTCTGAAGTCCCTTGAACATTAGCACTTGAAGTGCTCTGTGATTGCTCTCGCCTCGGCCCATTAATTGGTGGAGTGGATGCATCCCTGACAACTTCTAATGTGGACAGAAGCCTGTGTGTGCTACAGGTTCGGTGCTGTTTGACGCCTTATTGGGTTTAACTTAATTGTAAAATTTGACAGAACTGTCAAACTGTTAAAGCATCACTCCAAGAGCAGGTATTATTTCAGGTCCTTTATCTAGGGATCCAGTGCTCAAGTGGCTCACACTTGTACTGTAAGCAAACAGTAACGTCCACACTCTCTTTAAGATCAGACAGAGCACATGACCCGATACGACAGACTGTTGTCAACAGCAGACTGATTTATTTGCAGTATTTCACACAAACACAAGGACACAATGCACAGCTGTTCAACTCAATAGTTCTACGTAACCTTGACATGTCTGGCTCTGTTGTATCGACGCGGCGATTGAGATTAAATGACACATACAGACTTTTTTGCTATTACAAAGAAAACTGAGCGTTGCTGTCGGGCAGAAAACGTGTATCTCCAAATCTCAACCGTTTTTTTAAATAATTGAATGCCCTACTTCATCATATGAGTGTTAAGCAATAGTGAAAATAGCGATCTACAGAGCTCCTAGATCTGCTATTTTCACTTTATCTGAAAAATGTAGTTCCTTTTCCTGAAAAGTAATGGTTTTGGACCTAGGAGGTTTCCACGACGATTTGCAAACAACATACAGATTATACGATTAGCATAGCATAACACAGATGGGTCTAGGTCCTAAAACAATACCGCCAAGGCTGATTCTGTATTATGTTAAAAGCTACACTATGTAATTTTGAATAACATTTTATTTTCACCTATATACTAGAGTTTGTTAATAATACAATATTACTTATATGTAACTTGTATTTGGTCTCCCTGCTCTTCTACTGAGAAATGTATATCCTGTGGTCTGGTTTGACCATTACTGGTTAACAGGTGGTATGGCCTGAAGGTCAACCCGGGTTCGAATCCAGGGTAGGTGCATGAAAGTTACAGAGCGTAGCTTTAATTCAAAGAAAGAAGTTGAATTCATAAGTTCATTATGAACTTTCAACACACAATTTAAAAGTCATTCTGTAATCTCCACCATAATGCATTGCCTCATTATGGTATTGTATGCGGAGCTGCATCAGAATGAAGCTAGATGTAATTGGAAAGTTCTCATCGGAGGTCTTAACACTCACCCTTGCAATACATCTCCAGACTTTTAAACATTCGTAGACCTATCCATTATTATTATTATTATTGTTATCGTTATTATGTTTTAAGTGTTACCCAGCCTGAAAATAAAAAGCCCTCAATGTATAGACATATGCCCTTTCTAATCTCAGGTCAGTGCTCCTAATCCCCAGGCCAGGACTTCTGGAGATATGCTTGTTGGAATACAGAATATGTTTAAATTAAAAAGGGTGCCAATAATGGTTAGAACACAAGTTACATTTGAGTAGAAACTTAGTCAATCTTTGTAAATGGAGATCATGTAAATGTAACTGAATTTTTTGTTGAACCTAAATTATTTAAGCATAAATTAGGCTTAAGCAGATGGGTTAACCTAATGCACCACAACACTTTAACTTTATCAGCTGTATTGTTCATTCATCCAAATCATCTACCAGATTTGGATCTTTGACCTTTGGCTTGTAAACTTGCTTTGAAACTCAGCACAACAGGTGTGGAGCACGTAGTGTTTCAGCAACCATTTACAGACAATCTGTGTAACAATTGCAAATAGTGTGCTTTACTTGAAGCCCTTGTAGGAGCCCTACAAATGAAATGCTAATCATGAACAGCTCAATGTTCCTCACCATATAAGAAGTCCAACAGTCTACGGGATAATCTGCTATTAGTCTGCTACCCTATATTAATTATAATGATAGTGACAATACTAATAATTATTAATAACTGACGTTTATACCCCTTTCAACCTAAAACTACATTGATCTCTTTTTAACAAACTTTTAACTGAAACTGACCGTGGTAAATGCCAAAGCTGCTAAAAAATCTAAAAACACTTGCCTTTATAAGATATTTTAAATGATTTTGGAATGTTTTTTCTGTTTCTAATAATACACACTAGAAGTTAAACAGCAAGTCATATTCTTCGTACTGTATGTGAACATACTAAACAGATTCCGATTCCGATTCTGTTACACTAAACACAATGCTAACCAAATGTTAACATGAACAATTACATTTATTCTCTATATGTCCTTGGATTCAATCAACCCCTTTGCATTACAGAAACATCAGGGCTCCTGTTTTCCATCAACAGAACCAGACAACAGTACATGTGACACGTCCCCAAGGGATGATGTCAGATGATGCTACTAACGCTCATTGTTAAACTCTGTGCGTTAACCCTACCCATCTCCCCCACGCTCCCCCAAATATAACCATTATTCACCCCCCGCCCTTGCAGTCCAACCTTGCATGCTATCTCTCTCATGATAGCCCCATTCACCCAAACTTCAACCCAGCTGACTCCCTCCGAGTGATAGGCAGGGGCTATTGTTTTGTGAGCTTCAGAAAAACAGCCACAGCACTAAGCTAGCTCTACCACAGGATCCCTCCAGGGAGAGAGACGTAGTCACCAATGTCTCAGAGGTTACGCGTGTTCCCCGGGGTCATGCCTCGTCCCTGGTCATGCTGAAAGTACCATAAATAAAGACCGACTGGGGAGACAAGAACTAGAGGGAGAGAACAATGACTTACCCCTCCCTACCCCCATCTCCCCTTCTCACTGGCCGCCAGGGATGTTGTAAATCAGAGGTTGGGGAGGGAGGGGGGGGGGGGGAACCTGATCCGAGAGGAGGAGAGTAAGGCAAGGCGACATTAAAGTGGGAACCTGGTTCTGGAGGCGACTGGCCATCCTTTTATGATGATCAGAGAGCGTGGGAGACAAAGACAGGAAGAACATGGGCTGGGACACAACACACACTCAGATAGATTGACAAATAAATGGCGAAAAAGAAGCAAGGTCGTTACCTCACACACACACACACACACACACACACACACACACACACAGACAGACAGACAGACAGACAGACAGACAGACACACGTCACAAGTCGTAAAGTGAGGGGTTGCTTTAATTGTGACAGCATTGCCCTAGTGCAGGGAGGGGAAGTATAATTACAAGCAAACAAGGGATTGCTTTTGATTTCCTCCCCTGGCAAGGAGAGAGAGAGAGACCCTAAATCTTCTGCTAAGTCCCTCTTCTAGAACAACGTTCCCTTGCAATCTCATCGTTTGCCCCGCCCACCAATGTCCTTGTGTTCACAAAAACATCCCTAATAATGATGGAGAAAAGAGTTATTGAAGGAAAGGGTAGAGGCAGAGGACAAACGATGATGAAAAGCATGAGAGAGAGAGAGAGAGAGAGTGTGTATTTCCTTCATTGTGATTCACCCTGATCCTCACAGACAAACGCACGCACGCACGCACGCACGCACGCACGCACGCACGCACGCACGCACGCACGCACGCACGCACGCACGCACGCACGCACGCACGCACGCACGCACGCACGCACGCACGCACACACACACACACACACACACACACACACACACACACACACACACACACACACACACACACACACCACAATTGCACATCCTCAACAACTGCTTGGAATCAATAGCCGTCAGCAATGTGATTAACCCCAGTTTTACTCTGGATGGGAATACATTCTATATTTTACTGTATTTCAATTTGTTTAATTTTACTTGCCATTTAAATGGGACCCAACCGAGACTGAGTCTCCTCTACAATAGATAACCACAGACAATAGTAGAATAGGTTCGCTGTAGTCTGCCAGAATTTTCTGTGTGAAAAGCCTTTTGAGCAGCCCCATCTAGCCTGTCCATTCTCACACCATTTTGCTAGACTGTGAAAGGTGGGTTTCCTCAGTGGGGACTTGCTCTGTGCGACATCGATCACGGTCCCTCTGGGCTTGGCTCATCTTTCTCACAGGTAACTAAGCCTCGCGGAATGTTGGTGCTTCCCCACTCTCTCCGTGTTTTGACGTAGCTCTCACCCATCGGCTCACATTTTCCCCCTGAGGTACGGAGGCTTAACCCTGACAGCCTGTGTGGAGAGGCCGGGGAACGGAGGGGGATTTGATGTCGTGCCTTTGGTATGGTGTGGAGTGGACTCTTGTCACTGCTCATCGCACAGTGAAATACAGTGCTCATTTAACTTTTGAGAGTGTACAAATATCTGTAAGGGTCCATTTGGTTACATTACATTTGTACAGTCCTGGAGTTACAAATGAATACATTAGCACAGGAGGGAAGTAAGAAATATCTGCACACTGAAGAATATTTAATTCGTGAATTCACTAAGTTTCAGTCACAAGGACCTTATCAGGCGTCTAGCTATTGACAGTGTAACTGTACACAGCATCCAAGCTGTCACATCAAGTGCGGTCCTCATCAATGACATTGAACGAGCAGTTGCCATGGTAATAAATGGGTGCCCATGTAGAATCATGGCAAAAGTACCGTCAGCAGTCCCAGATTATATATATAAAAAAGAAGGCTCAAAATGCATATTACTATCACAGTAATATAATTATGCCATCCAGTAATATAATTATGCACATCCTCTGCCACATTGGCAGAGGATGTGCATGTAGATGCAAACCTTTTGGATACCGGTACCTCTGTTTCACGTTTCAGGAGAGACAGCTATTAATGTTCTTCCTTTGCTTAGATTTTTTTTTTTAATTGAAAAGCTATTTGATGTCACTGGCTCCAAGTGAGATTTGTTTGTGTTAACTAGTAGTTACACAGTTAAATCCTGAGTGTTCTTTTTGCTCTGAATGTGTAAAAGTGGACCCAAATGGACCCTCGGATAGGCTCTTACTGCTGATTTTACATAATATTATGCTCTCAAAACATACAGAATGCCACTCCAATTAATTTCACAATGGTTGTTGCTCCTGTAAGCTACGGCTGAAAGCGAGATTTAATTTGTCGCTTTTGCCACTAGCAGCATGTGAAGGACTTTTGGGAAATTGCTGCTACTGTATATTCAAGTTCAGTATGCTATTTGCAGTTCCTAGTGAAATGAGAGTGTTGCTGCTGTGCATGGAAATTTCCTTTATTAGATCAGCTTGCAATACTTGAAAATTAGCTGGCTGTATAAATTCACCGCATAATTTCTTCCGCCTTCCGAATTGCCAGACACAAACAGTTCTGTCCAATAAACACAAATGGCTCATTTGCATCATGTAACAGAAAAGGTAATAACAGAATATTAGCTTACATCTCAGCAGGAGTCAGATGAGATGGAGTTACATTCAATGCATGAAATAAAAGGCTGTTTTCAACTACGAAGGGTCCCTGAAGAGGAAGGTATGCCTTGAAAAACAAAAGTGAAAATAGACAATCTGCAAGCTCACACCACGTTGTGAGCTGGTAGGCCTGTTGGTTTTGCTATTTTAGAAAATAAAATTGAAATGAGAAGTTCCGAGTTTTGGGGTCCTCAGAACCCTGAGTTGAATACCACCTCCTGAGCAGAGCCCAAAGGAGGTTCTGAGAACATTATCTGAAACCAAGCTGTAGCGTACTATATATGGAAATTGGAAACAAATCCAGAACCTGTGAAATGTGTTAAACGGCACAGCATGGTTCGCTTAGTTCTTGTAGTCGAAAAGAGCCCAAGCTTTCTTGCCTTTTCCTTCTCACTCAGTGCCTGAAATCCTGAATTTACCACTTTGTGTGTGGGATAACTTCTCCCTGGGAGAGATGTGATGACACAACTGTTGCAGATTTCAAATTAACATTGCAATCATTTCTATCTCACCTCTGCACAGTAAATTCCCGAGTGTAAATTAAATCTCTTTGTACACCCTCAGAGTTACAAAGAGATGGTTACAACTAAAAATTAAATACAATTAAATAAATAAATAATGTGTGTATATATATATACAGTATATATATATATATACACGCCACACACGCACGCACACGCATGCACACATACATATATAGTCTTTGACTTTCTTGTCCTCTATTATGAAATATTGCCTCACAGAATATTGGGAGAATGAAGAGACGGCTACCAACAAATAGTCTTGAAATACTCCTGTCACTGGATAATAGGTTTCATTGAAAGCCAGGGCTGTCTATTAAGGCCATGTGAGATCATGGATGGAGTCATGGCTCTGGTTTGTCAGAATAATATACACACCCACCCACCCACCCACCCACCCCCCCCCCACACACACACACACACACACACACACACACACACACACACACACACACACACACACACACACACACACACACACACACACACACACACACACACACACACACACACACACACACACACACACACACACACACATACACACAAATGGATCCATCCTAAAACCCATAATAAATTTGAAAGCAGCAGGCATGTTAGAATAGCCTACAAAGGAAATATAAAAAGCTACAACAACAAAAAAGAGAAAAGAGAAGAACTCGCCTAACCTGATTCCCACTCTCAAAAGATGTCTGCTGATGTCAGCCTGTGTATCTATCTACTGTCTAAAGAGACTTTCAGAGCTAGTGGTTATGTGTGCCACAACTAATCCCAAGTCATTACAGTGTACGTAAGTATATGAAACCAGTTGAATGGTTAAGACAAGAGATTAATGTTGCCTTTGACTCACCAGTCTGCCCTTCTCATAATAATGTGGGATGATGGCAAACACACGGCGAGTCCCAGCACACGTCTTCTCTATATATTTTCAGAAAGCAGAACAGAGGGTGGGTCTCGCTTCACAGCCTCTCAATTAATAAGGGCCTCTCATTATGGAAGGCGCAAGAAGACAAAGAGGGCAGACACTGAGAGAGAGAGAGAGAGAGAGAGAGAGAGAGAGAGAGAGAGAGAGAGAGAGAGAGAGAGAGAGAGAGAGAGAGAGAGAGAGAGAGAGAGAGAGAGAGAGAGAGAGAGAGAGAGAGAGAGAGAGAGAGAGAGAGAGAGAGAGAGAGAGAGAGAGAGAGAGAGAGAGAGAGAGAGAGAGAGAGAGAGAGAGAGAGAGAGAGAGAGAGAGATGCATTCTTAAGGCGAGAGACAAATATTAAGAAAGAGAGATATGGCATATGTGTGTAACGCTAACAGAGAAACTCATTGTTTGGGTCTGGATCTACAAATTGCTGGGCTTTTCATTAGTATCTTTGGGGCTAAATCCTAGCCTGGGCCAGCTGAATCCAGCCTATGAAATCCCTCCAACAGGAAGAGGAAATTAGGTGCCCCCGTAAGCATCACTCGTTGGTCCTCTCTCCCTCTTATTTTCTTTGCCTTTCGTCCTCTCCATCCCTTGGGGAGGTTGGGTAACAGCCAATCTCATTGAAAGGCAGATCAATAAAGAGATATATTGTCATCTTGCAGCGCCACCCTCTTAATCAATTAATTTATAATGGAATCCATTCTTTGGAGAGTCTTAAAGGGCCAGTGCTCCTATTACCAGTTACGGGTCAAAAAGGGTGCAGACATGTAGGGGTCCCATTACTAGTAATGGGGTAGAAAGGGAAAAGAAAACATTGGCATTGGTTCAAACGCCTGGGTGTAGATACATGTGATATACATTTAATAGCATTTCAAGAAAATAGAGGTTGCATTTTCGGCAGGACTAGGTCAGTCCAGGATCACAAGCAATCGTCCTAATGAGTTATTATCCATGCTCCAGCGCAACATCAGATTCTAGGAAGTGAACTGAGTTGCCTGTGACTCACAAACAGTATGGTGTACTTACTGCACCATATGTCGTTGATGTTATCTTAATGCGCCGTTATTTTCTGCTCTCGGCTTTGGCGGGAGTGTTGTGGTGGCTATAACCACATAAAAAGCGTTCCATCATGGTCAGCCACACTGATATTTAAAGGTGCTTTACACAATGAATCACTGAGGAAACAGTGTTTGAATGTCTGTTAGTAGGGAAGCAAGTATAGTAAATCAGGACAATAGCTGTGCAAGATATTGCTTTAAGGTTTGTGCCGCTAAACTCAGCATTTTCTTTCAGTAAGTGAACTGACTGTAAACTCAGAGGTACTCTCTGATAACAGCTGCCCTGGAACTATAATTACAAACAGGCAAATTATTGCATGAATACTTTTACCCTGGATGAAGTTAAAAAAGCATTTTAGAAAGAGTTTTTTATTTATTTTTTAAACTCATTCGTTTTCCAATTCTATTCCAATTCTCACTGTATTTGCTGTCTTTGTGCTGCCAACAAACTTTGCCACAGAATTTACATTCTTTTGGTTTAAGTGGAGAAACAGTTATGGTTGCTCTGTTGAAGTGCTCTGGTATCACTGGCACTTTGTTATTCAGAAATAAATATGGCCAAAGCTTTCTGGTTTTAACTCTTTTTTTACAGAACAGTTCTGTAGGTTGTTTATATACAGTTGAATCTACTGACAACTAGAGAAATAAATGTCTTACTCTGTTGCGTTGGACTGCCAGACTTGCACAGATGTGTTAGTTAGTATAACAAATGCAGTGTTTAATATTCATGACTAAATTACCCATCTATAACATAAATGTGCTAGTCTGAAAACCGTGTTTGCTTCATGATATAGTGATGATTAGAGCTGATGCAAGGAATAAGAGCTGATGCAAGGATTAGTTTTCCCAACAAGGGATATACTGTATCAATCAATCATATTGTAGCTACTGCACCATAGAGCCCCCCCGTGCCCCCAAAAAGGGCATAAATGCAGAAAAGTAAACAAAAACAGAATATCAGGCTGTTATTTCCTCTAAAGATCATCTTAATAACCTGTTTGCCAAGACTGTACCTCCGTCATTTGCTTTAATTATATGTTTTCCCACACTGAATGAGAAGTGGACGAAATGGCCAAGAGCTTGTCAACCCTTCACAGTTGGTCTCCATGGCAATCACAGTTTTATTTTCGTGTAAAATATGGGCACTTGATACTGGGGTTTCATTCTGACAGGGCAATAATTCACCTCTATACGGCGTAAAACACTGAAATTGTGGTGATAGAAAGCCCCATACAATATCTTGAGCTAAACCCTTAAGGAACACAGGCATTTTGTAGTACATTATGTACTCAATTCATTTAAAGTAATTTGTTTATTTACAAACTATGGACGCATTTAACAGGTCAGTCACATAAATGGAAGCCCCATGGTCCAGTGATGTAATTCTCATGACACCTCTTCTCTCCATTACTGTTGCACTTTGGCCGGATGACTAATTGCTCAAGATTTTCTCCCCTAATGTGAGTCGTCAACTTTAGACTTTCAGCAATTGATATAAGGCAATTAATCATGTTAGCATGACACCTATGAAACTTATACCACCATCAATGGCTTCATATAAGACTATTATACACATATGATATGATGTCTTTCTTTCTTCTTATTTTTCAAATTATTCACATTCCTTTTCTGGCTGAGCATTTGATGACTGCTTAGATTTTTCCTGTTATCAATCAGTTATACTTCATAGTTTGTTCCATCTTTAATTTCAGATGCTGCTGCACTAATTGCAAACGCGTAGATCACAATACTGGATAGCATTGCCAGAATAGTCTTAACGCCCAGTGAAAGTAAATAAGGAACATTTGATCATTATAAAAGATTATTATCAAATAAAAACTAAAACATATTACACCTTTTCATTGAATTTTTCAAGGAACCAATGTTTCAAAATTCCCAGACAGAGCAACTAATAAATTAATAGATGAATGGTGAAACAAATACCCAGGATGTGTGTTGTAGGGGAACTATTATGATTGATGGTTGAGCTGTAACTGCACAGCACACCATCAAACCATGTTGATAGGCTGCCATTGTAATTTGATACCTAATATGGATAATTAGTCTAAATTCATGGGTCGCTTGACTTCCCTGACGCCTTCGCCAAATGTTTGATGAAGCCGCCAACCTAACAGCATCAGTCACAGGCGAACGGAAATGCATTTAGGGAAGGGCCTCATCATGTTTTATTCAATCACGCAGAGGAGCTCAATTAATCAGTTCCTGCAATTAAATTAAACACGTATGCGCCTGAAACACGAAAGGAATATCAAGAATGTTCACATTTATAAGGGGTGCTTGGTTCTTTGTGTTCCTGCAGTGCAAACCAAACGTGTTATTTATCCCCCAAGCCAAAGAATGCAGGCCATCTGTCAATAAATGTGACTTCAGTGGTGTGGAATTCTTTCTTGTCCACTTAATGTTGGTGTGTAGTATGTGAGAGGATGTGTGGATACGCAGCACACACTAACCTGCAATGCATTTCTATGAATGTCAAGGAGGCGTTTGTCTGCTGGGCTTGCGGGACCCCTAATATTTATTCAGCTCAACCACACTCTCACTGCTTATTGCCTCAGTGCAGAATTATGCTTCTTGGTATGTCATGTCTCATTGCTTACTGTTTGCCATATCTTCTGGCACGTAATACTATTTGGAAGAGTAATATTGCTTTTCACCTTCCATCAAGTGGAGACATTTTTCTATTATGAGATGGATTGTGACATTTTACCGGGTTGTGTGTGGTTGGTTTGCATCTCTTAGTGCCCAAGTCAGTTTTATTGCCTGATTTGTGTAAATAGCATCAGAGTCAACGGTCAATCAAAGGTCTTTCGAGATAAATTTGCATTTGGATTTGCTTTTCTGCCAATGTTATGCTTCAGTGGTTAGGTAAAGGTTATGAACTGATCCTCGTTAAATTGTGCAATTCCAACTACGAAAGGTTGTTCATCTAAATGGATTTTGTCCATTTGTAGGCTCACTGTGGCATTTAAACTTATATGACTCTGTTTAAAGTTTCCAGATGAATTATTTCAAGTTTCAGAAGTTTGAGGGTAGTCTATCTTTATTTAGCCGCGCAATGGCAAGAAAATGGTCCATTCCCATTGGAAACCATTGCAAAAAGACGGCAACACAAATGATTTTTATTTGAAATCCTAAAAACCTCAGCTACTTAAGTAAAAATAGGCATGCAGCCGACTAAAGCGAAAGCAGGGTTCAAGGCCATGCTATTTCTTCTTCTTTTTTTTCATTATCAGCTCTAGTGTGACATGTTGAACTATTTACTCTCAAGACATAATAGCCTGTAGCCCACGATGGTTTGGGGTCAATACAGGCCTGTGTGAGAAAATAGGCTACACAATAAATCAACTTTCTGTGGTGAAATTCCTCATTTATCAAAAAAACTTTTCTACAGATAGATAGATAAATAAATAAATAGATAAATGAATGAATTAATGAATACAAATAAATAATAAGACAAAAATAATAATAACAAAATAATAATAACAATAACAACAATAATAATAATAATCATAATGATAATAATAAAACATAAATGTAAAAAGATATTTAACATTTAATATAAATATTAAACATTTAACATTCTCTTAAATGGGCTGGGAGCCACGGAATGACTGCACTGTCCCTTTAAGAGAATCTCACCGTTGTGTGTGTGTACAACAGTGTGGTGGTGGGGCTTCAGCCACGAGAGCGTGTTGCCTGTGATGAGGCTTGTAATTCAGTTCAAGGAGGAGGAGAGAGCAGCAGAGAGACGGAGGAGAGCGAGAGACGCTCGGATAGAGAGAGAGAAACAAACAGGCACAATACAGGAGAAATAATGGAAGTGAGCATGATATTGTCCCGAGTTCTCAGACAAAAATGATTCATTTTGTTGTTTCGTCACGAGTTAGTAACGTTATTCGTTAACAAGAATAGTTAAAAACAGACCGGGGAGCGAAAGGGTTTGATTAGAGCGGTCACTGCCTGCCCTCTCGGCCGCCTCTCCGCTCATCACCTGCGGCTTGCTGCGTGCGGACCGTCCTGGAGGACCTGGAGCCCGAGCTGGAGGACTGGAGCCCAAAGGGGAAACTTTTACTGTCCGGGATGTTTCAACTCGGGTCTGAATTGTGGCTGTGATGCTGCCAGGGGGTCTGTGCGTGTTATCCACACGGAGAAGTCGCTATTATTTGCCATCATAAAACCTGCGTTTTGGATACTAGTGTTTGCATTTGGATACTAGTGTTGTTGGGACAGATTCTTCTAACAAACTGCGCTCGCTTGAAGACGGTTTGGTGACATATTGGAGAGGAATGGAGTATCGCCCAATTTCGGATATTCTACTGGTTTTACTGGCGTTCGTGACTTTGGTTAATGGTAAGTTCGGTGGGCGGTGTGGGTTTTCGGGACGGGGTGTTTGGTGGAGTGATGCCGGTGTTTATTGAATATTATTGACCAGTGGTGGAAAACGTGCTCACATGTTTTACTTAAGTAAAAGTATCAATACTGCTACGTAGAAGTACTCTTTTACCAGTAAAAGTCTGGAATTAAAATTTGACTTGAGTAAAAGTACAAAAGTATTGGTACAAATGTACTGAAAGTACCAAATGTAGAAAGTATTAATTATGCAGAATGTCCAATTTCACACGTTTTCAAATATATTAAATGTAAAAAAAATCTTTTGAAAATAGCAGATCTACAAGCTCACAATGCGTCGCCATGTGAGGTATTGTGAGCTTGTAGATCGGCTATTTTCAAATGGCCGAAATGTATATAGGGCTGAAGTGGCTGTGTGTTTTTTAATAATAATCTAAATCTATGAAGTAACTGGTAACTAAAGTATTTTCAAATAATTGTAGTCGAGTAAAAGTACTATATTTGCCTCTGAGATGTAATGGAATAGAAGTAAAACTAGTGAAAATTGGAAATACTCCAGTAAAGTAAAAAAAATACCAAAAAATTGTACTTAAGTACAGTACTTGAGTAAATGTACTTAGTTACTTTCCACCACTGCCTAATCTCTATGGAGTGCAGTTGCCCATATGGAGCCTGGGTGATGAGAGCCAGTGTTACCTTAAGGGACCATGCCTACTATTAGTAGCCTACATACATATAGGCCTATATTTGATACAACAATAATGACTTGCTTTTGTTGTAATTCAGTCTGTCTAAAGTATTAGAGTCTAACATCTGAAGTGACATCTTTACACATTTTAGGTAAGAAAACCAGCATGGTATTAAAATCATTATAAAACCCCTCTCCATTCATTAACCTATTCAACTCCAGTGTCACGTGGTCCTTGTGGTTCCTAAAGCCTCTGGCCTAATGTAAGGGTTGTTTTGTTCATCACTTTGTTCCAATTAAAACATGAGATGGGAGTGTGCATCCTCCCTATCTCATCAAACCCAGAGGCACACAGAGAGTGAGATAGGTTTGAAACCTTTGCTGTGGGTATTGGGCCGGGTGCTGTCAGGCAGAACCTCTGCATGCATAATGAAACTCTTTTCAAATCAGAAATCTGAATGAGGGAAAACCCTCATTCAATCAAGTACTGATTATTATATAAGTTTAATATCGGGGCATTGTAGGTAAGGATGGGACGCTAATCGCTATTATCGTTTATCGTGATAAAAAACGCTCACAATAATAGGATCGCAGAGAATTTAATTTATAGTGAAATTGTCTTCCGTCATACACTGGGATCAATTCACCTTTGCCGAGCTGCATATCCAGTACCACTTAAACCCCCTAGAATTGGTAAAACGCGTCTGTAAAGAACATACCTGATACAGTGTTTTTTTCACTCTCTAAATCTCTTTGCCAAAAATAGCCGATCTACAAGCTCACAACACGTTGCGTTGTGAGCTTGTAGATCTGCTATTGTTGTTCCACCCCAGACTATGGATGCTGGGGACTATGGATGCTGGGGTTCAAGTGGTTAATAAAAGTGGCATTTTGAGAGTTTTAAGCATATGTAGATTATCGCGATAATATCATAAATCGCAATTATTTTGGTCACAATAATCGTGATATGAAATGTTCATATTGTCCCATGCCTAATAGTAGGCATATTGTTATACTTACAGTATTCTCATACATAGGAGCCAACATTCCCAATGATGATGCAGAAAAGAATAACTGGAACATTATTGTTTTGTCAGAGCTTGGTGTCTTGGGAGCAGCTCTACTGCTGAGATGGCTTTTACAAGGCTGTAAACACTGGCTATGAACCCAGAGCATTTATGAACCAATGCAGCAAAAGTGCTCCCTCGGTGATCTAAGTGTCCTATGGATGTACAAAGCCTTTATTAAAGTTAAAGGAACTAAGTTATTCAACTTACTATTTTTTGTCTTATAGGTTTTTTCTTTACACCTTGGTGACATCCTTGCCTTTAATGGCTTTTAAAATAGTAACATTTTCTTTTGATCACAACTATCAAGTTGTTTCCCACACGGTGTATGCCTACACAAGTACTTCTTTGAACTCAGCTTAGAGACATCCTTGACCTGTCCAGTGTCCCCACCGCCTATTAGATCACCTTTTCACAAGTCCCTTCCTCCTGAGCTTTGAGAGTCACGTTTCAGGGCTTGGGCTTGAACTATTTTGCCAGTAAAATGACACTTGAGTCAATGCTGTTACTGTCAATCAACTCCATCAACGTCAGTCAGCGCATTGGTCGCGGGCAGGTCTGCTGAATGACTGTCAAGGGGCCATGTGTTTGCTGTGCTGCTCCCCTTTGAAGTGACTGAAAGTGGGGCTTTAAAACAGCTGTCTGCTCTCTCATGACCAAACAGGGCAGTAACCAGATCAATGGCCCACGCCAAACCTTTTACCCGGACAGTAATGACAGTCTGCAAAGACAGAAGAACGCAATCCACTTCCTTGATGGAAGAGAGGTGTGTGGGGAAGAGCCTGCAATATAGCTGAGATGGCAGATCATGTGGCACAAAAGCTGTTATAGTCCCATCATGTCTTTCATACTGTAGTGTATGATTAATGGTGTTGATGTTTGTTTATACAGAAGTGCTTGATTGACCCAGCTAGGAAAACACGAATTGACAGCTTAGTCTAGGATTGTGTGTGTGTGGTGCTCGATAACCGTGTCCCTTCACCAAACACATATTTACGTGTGATACTTTTGGGTAGTATTCTTGCATCGCTTTTGTCATTACAGTTAACTTCTCTGAGTAATTATGATTATCTCACTGGTGACGCAAATATTTAGGCTACTTGTCACAGCGTAACATAGATGACTCACTACAGCACAACACTGTGACATCCTTTCCTGTTTGTCTGTTATAACATGGAGCTGTCTAGTCTAGTGGTTAAGCCACACACAACACACAGGCTCTATATACTCTGTTCAGGCAGAATAGCCTATATAGGACAGTACTTAATTGGAGAAATTTGATGTGCAGAGAGAAAGAGAGAGAAACCATTTTTGTCAATTCAGAGAACAAAGACTTACAAATACATCATAACGAACAGTGTACCAGTCCTTACTCGCCCACCTGAATCCCCATCTGTTATCCACTGATCAATCAAGTCATCAATAGGTTAACATGTGTTGGTGAGATAATGTCAACTTCATCTATATACCACATCTAGCATGCAGGCACGATTTTCATTGAAATTAACTACGAAATGTAATTTAAAGGAGCGAAATTGGTTAAAGGACCAGACCACTTCCTGTCATCACAGATACATGCCATAAGCAAACGCTGCAACTGTGTGACTTGAAGATTTGTTGCCTATTTTGGATGTATTGCTTGTTTCTTGGCAGTTAAACAAAGTCATATTGATTCCAACCTTTCTTGTCATTGAACAGACACATACTCCAAATAATCCGTCACAGTCCAAGAATGACCATTACGTTACTGTTTGATGTAATCTGATTGGCTTAGAGGTGTTCAGACGGTGACGGTATACGTTTGGCATAAGAAAAACCTTACTACACAGTAAAATACGCATTGTTAATACATCTAAATAATTTGGGGTCCTTACGGGTCCATTTGGTTACATTTGTAAACTCTCAGAGTTAAATTCACACTCAGGATTTTACAGCATGGAAGCCAAAATAAACATGACATGAAACAGGAGAATATCCTGCTGCTATGAAAGGAAAACCACAAAACTGACACTATTTAGCAGTGGGTGCTGACAGGAACAAGTCAGTTGTCCCCTTTCCCTGATGGTCTCAAGTGTGACTGCCTGAGGGTCCATCACAAACTACGGCTTGAGCCCCTGGCTGTAGACAGATGGATGTCCTCAAGCATTAGGGAGGAGTGACCTCTCAATGCAGGTCACAGTGCTGAAATAGATTTGGTGCGAGGCTAACCCCAGGTCACTGCTCTCTGTTACAATGAAGTCTCTGTTATATAGCATACACAGTAAGAATCCCCAGCGTTCTTTTAACTCGGCGAGTAGTGTACAAATGTAACCAAGTGGACTCTTACACTAGAATGGATACATTATACTCTGAGGATTATCTTTTTATCCCAGAAATTAATTCTTTGGAAAACGTAGCAAGGGCTTGGTGTCCGTGTTTCAGAAAGAGACCTTGCTTTGTGCTTTAAAGTTTAAGTTAGGACAAAACATATTGGAGAATCAGTTTGCACTTTGTTGCAAGTTGTCCTTGAATACATTTTTGTTAAGCAAGTGGCATGTTTGCATGTGTCAGGCCAATCTAGCTTTATTCTATCACTTATGTGACAATGACAAATTATAATACTAATAATAAAGTTCCTTTTCTCTAACTACTTGTAACTACTTAATCTTAATAACATGATAGAAAAAGCCAATTGAAAAGCAAACGTATACTGTAGAGTGTAGACTAATGTTAGCACTTTGAACAGTGACATGGTTCTTAAATGATAAGGTTAAACTTTTTGTACTTCTGTGATATTTAAATTCACTTTCACAGAGATTGCATATAATGTCAGTATTAAGGTTTTAAATCAAAAGCATCCATTAAGCTTTTTTATCTCCATCACCTTTTCCCCTACCCTTTGTTTGTTTGCACAGTAAGTCCTTCAGGAGGTCTCAAAGAGCCCTAATGCAATAAAAAAGTAAATGAATGTGCTGCTATCATACTATTACAACACAGGAATACTGGCAACCAGGTTTCAGTTATAATTAACGTTGAGACATTTTAACATTACTTTTGCAAATATATTTACTGTCAAGTGGGGCTGCTCTTTTATATGAAAGACTTTTCAGGGAATGTTTAGTGGACATTCGTAGTCTTCTCTAATGTTGTTTCTGGCTACCCCCCATGTGCATGTCTCTCCATGCATCTGGAGATACGAATCTCCAACACCAAGTTTAGAAAGCGCAGAAGCAAAGCATTATTTTTGCAGGACTAGCTTTTCAAATAGTTTAATCAGATATTCTTGTTTCTCTGATTACAACCGTGGATTTGGATTGGGCAGACTAGTAACAGAGCAGTGGCTTGGGAGAAATATGCAGCAAGTGTTTTCCCTGTGCAACACAGATATCAAGTTCTCCACTCCTTTTATCAAGTGAGCAATCACCTGGCTGTCAACAGAAGACACCTCAGATACAGCCATTCCAATTGCTCTGTTTTCAGAGTCTTTGTTGTCTCTGGTGAAGGAGCTGTCTGTCATGTCGCTTGAAGAAGAGGGGAGGGGGTATACAGAAATTGAGAATCTGCTGTCAAGAGTCAATAGAAACTCCATTGTAAACATTCACAACCCATCACACCCACAGAGGTAGCTGTCACCTAGGTAGATTCAGAGGTGTTGAATGGTGAGAATGGAGCTTGGCATGTTTTCATGCCGTCAGACTGGCACTTGAAAAATCAGCATGTGGAATCAAACTGATAATGGACCCATTTTCAGTGATAGTGCATCGGGTGGTGGTGGACTGGAAGCGGAGTCATTTTGACAGGTGCATGCTGTTGCAGACTTAATGGCTATGTTTAAAAATGACAGGGCCAGCACCTTTTGAAAAATAACAGCTACTGTACCTGTTGTTGTTGAGTGAGCATGTGAGATTGATACACAGGGACTGGTTTGGGAAAGCACTAAAGCAGTAAAGCACACAGATAAATAGTGAAAGAAAAACAAAGATTCACAGACAGCTCTATTTGACAATTGACAGTTGTGTTTTATGTCTCATCGGGAAATGGCAATGAACAAAAACTGGCTTGGGTGAGATTGCAATGTTGAGTGCTTTCTCAGCCTCTTGATGACTTTTAAAAGTAGGCCTCTCCCCCTGACAGAAATAAGCCTCAATAGCAATTAGAGCAGTCATAATCAAATAGATCTAAACATCCACTTGCGGCAACCTTTAACTTTCTTTACTGTATGCAAACCAGACTAAAAGTCAAATAACTGTGGCCTCCTTGTCCAGTCCAGTCCAGTTATTATTATTACAATTATTATTCTTAGTATTAGTAGTATTTTGCCTGATTAAGAACCTGTTGGGTTGAAACCTTTTTAGTCTATAAATTAGGCTATTGGGAACTATAATACAGTATGCAGAATGCAGGTATCAATTTCCTTCCATCTTTATGTACTTTTATCCAGCACCTGGCCTAAAACAGGTTGGATAATTATGCATACAGCTACTCTACTGTGCAATTTGTGAACAAAGCCACACAAATCACAATGAGGTGTTCAGTAGCAAAGTCTCACAACAGGCTAGCTACTCATGTGCATATCTACATGGTCTACGCCTCATTTGGCCAAAACATTGATACAGCAATTTTTTGTACAAAAGTGCTTCACAAGAACAATGTTGGAACAATGTTGTACGACTAAGTATAAATCAGGCTTAACCAAGAGATTAACTGAGAAATTATTTTGTACACGCATATTTTTTAACTAGTTCTTCATGACTTTCACTTCATCAGGCTTTTCCTCTGTTTTGAGACTTTTGAGATCATATGGTTGAATGCTAATCCACACTATATACCTCAAATTTATTGAAAATTCACATTCGGTCAATCTGCCAATTTGAGAATGAAAAATGTGTCCAATCTGTTTTACTTTTTTTCCATTATAAGCATTGCCATTTGAATGATGGATTTGCCCTTTAAGAATTTTTAGGAAGTTTGTGTTATGACCTTTTCCTCTCCTAAAGTGATATGTGGTCAATATGATGTAAGGTGAATGCAGTAGCGTGTGTGTGTGTGTGTGTGTGTGTGTGTGTGTGTGTGTGTGTGTGTGTGTGTGTGTGTGTGTGTGTGTGTGTGTGTGTGTGTGTGTGTGTGTGTGTGTGTGTGTGTGTGTGTGTGTGTGTGTGTGTGTGTGTGTGTGTGTGTGTGTGTGTGTGCGTGCGTGCGTGCGTGCGTGCGTGCGTGCGTGCGTGTGCGTGGGCTTGTGAATGAAGACAGATCTAGCAAAAACATTATCCTAAAAGATGCTGCTTTGAAACAGGAAGCTAGTTGTGGTTAAACACTTATAAGGCTAGAGGCAGCTCTGGAGCGTCTCAGACATATGCTGTTCCGACATACATTTGCAAACCCAATGGATTGTTTATTGATGGGCAACACAGCTGGTAACTGTGCACTTTGTCCGTTCCTGCCAGAGAGGGTTATGGTGGGTGAACAAGCTGGGCCAAGCCATACACACACACACACACACACACACACACACACACACACACACACACACACACACACACACACACACACACACACACACACACACACACACTCTTTCGCTCGCACACACCTATGCACACACACACCAGTACATGCATATTCATAGTATTGTCATCCTATCTGTCTAAAATTCTTTGATTATCCATTATCAAGTTGGTAGTATAAAATACTTTTCTGTATTAATTAGGTTACTTATACTCTTCGATGTAGCCATGATGAACAGTGACATACACTTTCTCACTCCCTATCCTCTGCCCTTAATCACATTGAACGAGTCCATACCAGCTCAACTACGTGCAGACTTGGGACCGTGACTACAGTACAGATCCCATAGCTGTGGCAAGAATGCCAATAAATGCCTTACATTTTGGAAAAGTGAAAGATCAACCCATGTGAAATTTCTGATCGATTGGTCAACCTAATGAGGAGAAAAATGGATTGAGGATGGACAGACAGGCAGACAGACAGTTTTCTCTAGTAGTGTAGGATGGTTTGAGCAAAATCTAACGACGAACAAGTGTCTAGTAGCCACACACGTTAGTTCTGCCCTGTCTTTTAGAAGCCCCTCCCTCAGATTAGTCAGCTTTTGGAATTCTAGTCAACAGCTCCCCTGAGTTTTCGAAGGATGTTGAACTGTTTGCAGATTTAGGTTCTCAAAACATTTGATCGTTTGCATAGCTTTTGCAGTTTTCTCCGCTACCCAATATTACCAGGAGGAGCTGCATATTTGGGAAGAAAAAATAAAACAACATGATGTTAAACTGCTGCTGTTGGGACCAGCTACTGTTCACTAGTCCCTATCCAGCTGCTTTTTATCTTGTCAAATTGCCTAAAAACGGAGCCAAAACTCTGCAAGCTGCTCTCTCAGAGGAACTGGCTGTCCTCCTTGGAGGGTGTCATGCAGAGCTCTGTAAGTGGAAAATGGCATATTTTAACTTAGGCCTGCTGTGGGAGTTTGCTCTTTCTCTATATTCATGCACCCTGTAGTAAAAATGCCCCTAGCCATGGAGCCATTGATGGCCCAAACTGAGACACGATAAAAGCACTCAGTTTCCCTTTTGCAAAGACCCTGCAACAGAGGCTCAATTAAGGAGGTCGTAGCTTTATGGCTGTTAGTTTGCATTCTCATGCAAGTGTCTCATATTGTTGTCACCCCCCCCAAGGGTCAGAGAGTAGGAGGCTGGAGAGAATACACCCCAGCCTACCTCTTTCCCTCTCTCTACTGCTGCCAATTTCACTTTGAATGCACATTTGCAAATGAATTTGCAGGCTTTGGTGAAAGTAGAGAGCAGGAGGCGGAGGCGACTATTAGCTATAAAACAACACATTCTGTTAGAGGGAGCCTGGCTCATAGATGTGGGAGGAATGAGAATAGCAAGTGATTGATTTTTTTTGGTAGGGTTTTATTCTCTCCTTCTCTGAACCTATTCCTTTGTATTGGTGGTTTGTAGGGTTATTGTTGTTGTACCAGAACTGACTCGATCCTTCTGTGGAAATTAGCAGTGACAATTTATGTAGGATAGGGTGGGGAAGGAGGTTACACCAATGCAGGGCGGAGGGATTCGTGGGGCGGTGGTGGGGGGGTTAGCTCAGTTTAGCCTTAATTTCAATTACTAAACCACGCTGACTTGATGTTTTTTCTTTTCTTTTCTTTTTTTAAGATAAGGATTTGAGGTGATGGTGTTCACACTTCCATCCAGGATTGCCTTTTGCCAAGCCATGTCTTTTCATGCTTGACAGAAGTGAGCAATTATTCAGTTGACCTATTGCCAGTTCTGTAGGCTTTAAAAAAAATATATGTATCTGACAGTGCTGAATAATTAAAAAGTAAGAGGACTACTCTTGCCTACCAAAGTTTACTTCTGGGATTTGACTTTGGAATCTTGCTCATGTGAAACATTTTTAAATTTGACCATGGTGGTCAGCAGAAGTGATAGCTACTGTAAGTCAACTGTCCATATAGGCGAATAATGAGACGGTCCCTGGGCACTGTGTTGTAAAATCCCCTCCCCCATATTGACTGGTACACTGACTTGCAGCCAACAATCACTACATGTACCTGTGCGTCAACAGGATCAACAGTGCACATACACACACACAATAGACCAAAAAAACACATGTAACACATGGTAACATGATGGTTTGTTTCTTGTGTACAACGTGAAATGACTATTATTGGCTATTCCTTCAGTTTTCAGTAGGACTTTTGGGGCTCTGTTATTGGCCTGACTAAACCCTTTGACCCCTGCAACTGTCCCCCACGATTGGACCAATGTCCACTTCATGCCTCTACATGCAAATAGCTTGTCTGGCGGGATGCTGGTCAGAACCGTACTCAAGTGATATGTGGGAACTGTTGGGTTGGGATGTGTGCTGATTCTACTTTCCACAGGATGTAAATCTGCTCATGGATGAAAGCCCTGTCTGGTAAAATAGTATGTGTGTGTGTGTGTGTGTGTGTGTGTGTGTGTGTGTGTGTGTGTGTGTGTGTGCGTGTGCGTGTGCGGGTGGGGGTGGGGGTGTCTACTGCAGAACTTTGGCACTGGTGCTCTGCTCTCACACTTGTTTTATACCAGTAGAGAGAGACAAGCCTCTTTCTCAAGTTATAGATGAGAGGAAAATACGGCATCAGCACTTCCCAATCCTCCATTATAGAGAGAACATTACAGCACCGGTTTGTTCTCCCTATGGCAAAGAGAAACAAAACGAAACCAAAAAACATGTTGCTATTTCTCTCGTTGGTCTTGTACTCTGGCTGATATGTTTTTTTCCCTTCCCTTTTACTGTTACCCATGCTCTTGTTGTATCTTTTGTCATTTCCACGGTTTTAAAAGCCTTTGAACCAGTCCATTAGTGTGCATTCAACCAGCAGTGGAGAAATAATCCATATCAGGAAGGCATCCAGCAAGGCTTTTTTGATTTTGCAGTAAACGTCACTGTGGGCTCATAGGGTGAAAAAGTAATTAAATAGGGTGTGTGTAAGTGATATGTTTATGTTCAAATAAGTGTTACATAGCTATATTCTGATAGCAGTAGCAGTCACTGCACGGAACAGTAAATACATGTTCAGGTCAGGATACCAATTCTATCCAATTGAGAACTCCACAATTAGGGGGTTCTTACTACGTGTTCATATCACGTTCACGTGTTCACAGCAGAGTCTGTTCAGAATGCGCATGAATGTGATGTGTATCAGTGATTGCTATCAGATTATAGAGCTATTTTTTAACAAAAACATATCACTTTAACCACATGAATCTTATTCCATCCCTATTCCGGGTATGTCATAATAGGCGAACACTGGGCGATATTCTGCAAAAAGGTCTACAAAACAAGCTCACAATCTGAATGCATCTCACCACAACACATTGTAGATCAATTGTAGGTCGCTTGTAGGCTATTTTCAGAGACACGTTCACATCAAGAGATTGGATGTAGAGGGGAAAAATTAGGGGGCCAACTATAGACCCCGGGGGGCCCGGTCAGCAAAGTATGTAGGGTTTAAGTGGTTGAGCAGAATTGATATTATATTAATGTGTTTTCTGTATAGGCTTAGCATTGACTGACTTGTGTGTTGTGCCTGCTTTAAAGGGGAATACAGCTCAATAGGCTACATATTTTTGTGGTCTGTGAAAACTACTCTCACAACCCTCAGTTAGAAAAGGCTCATATAAAAATCGTTAATAATGAAAAATCCACACTATGCACGATGCCACCATCTGCACATTTTCTCTGTGTTCATACAGCTGAAAGATGAAGGAATTTGAAACACCTTTTTTGTTGCAGACAGCAGTAAATTACCTTCACTTACAAGAGTCGAGGCCGAGTTGCTGCCATAGCAGGATCATACTGTAAAAGCTATGTTAAGTGACATTCTGCTTTGCAGACCTCTTGACGATACTTAGCTCAGTCTCAGGTGGCGGCCTCTTTCCCTTTAAAAACCTGCGCTTAACATTTCCACATGGCTTGTTGTGACCAGCCTATTCTGTAAAATTTATGAGTCAGCTCTTAAAGGCTCCGTCCTGCTGAGTTCTTGCCACAGAACCGCACCCACCCACCCACCAGCAAAACCGCTACCAGTTTCTCGGTTCAGCCATGATACATGTGCTGCCTAAAAGCTATTAGTTGAATGGGCCCCACTGTGTACTGCTCAGAGACCTTGAGGGAAGAGAGGCATTTAATGAAATGATGACTGTTTTAATGTATTTATTTATTTTCATGAGAGAGAAGATGAACAACAGGAGGAGAATAGTGAATGTTTTACTTTCGATGCCTCAGTGCAGATTTTAATATGCAGAAAGTGCATTCTTCTGGCCTTATTGGTATTTTGAATAATTGTGAAATAATAACAATTTGGCCTCTCAAAAAAAGGAATAAAAGCAGTACATTGCTTCATGCACATGGATTAATGCATTTAATGTAGAACAAATGGGTTTATTCAGTTAATTAGCTGTCATGTTAGTCAATTAGTGTGCACTATATACTTAGTCTGTCCATTACATAAGCACTATAAAACCAAATAATGTTGTGAAACAAACAACTATACAGGGATTAATACAAAATGCTTATTTACTCACTTTGCAACTCAATGCATTTCTGAAATAATTGAATCGACTTTTTAGCCTTAACAAAAAAGCTCATGGAAACTCACTCAACAAATGACTAGTATATACCATTATATAAATATAAATTCAAGAGGAAAAGGAAAAACAGTAAAAATAAGTAACCTAACCTAACTTAGCACCTTTGGTATGAAAATGGCACCTTTGGAGAGCAGAGATGTCACCAAGTCCTTCACAGAGAAATAAAACAAAGTACATATGTACATAAAACACTAATATTAAAATAAAACCGCTGGTGACATAGGGCTGCAGTAGATCTCTAATGTACTGTAGGTAGGTGCCTGCCTGACCATGTTTTCATGGTAACTTTGAATTGGATTCTGAATTTGAGGGGGAGCTAGTGAAGAGCAATCTGTCACATGAGACCTTTTGGAGGCCCTGCATGGTCAAGCAGCAGCATTTTGGACTAGCATTTTGGAATGTAGAGAATGTAATTGCACTGAAATTTGCAATGACGATCTGAAGGGACTCCGTATCCCCCAACGACAAAAACGCTTCACTTTCAGAGTTGTTAATCCTCGAGCCCCAGAGGATTTGTCAATTTGAGGGGTAGCATTTTGGCTGGGGGATGTGACTCCCCTCCTTCTGCCCCCGTCAACTGTATCAAAAGTTTGAACGTTTGAACTCTTTCCTACACCCACAAGTGGAGAGGGAACGCGTGAGAACCCCTACCCGCCTTAGTCTCAGTGTAGCTCAGCTTATTAACTGAGTGGGAGGGGAAAAAAAGCTTTGCTGTCTTCCGAATGTGCGTGACAAAGATTCAAAAATAATGATGGCTGCAGCAATCAGGAGTGGAACGACGTTCTGTTATTCTGTCACACACCGCGAAAGAATACAGAACTCCTGGTGTCATTCCCTAAAACGCTCTCCTGCGGAAAATTTCTCTATAGCCTATGGTGCTTGAGATCGCGTTAGTGCTATTTATAATTAATTGTCCCACCAACAAGCTGTCATTCAACTTGGAGGAAGGGGCGGGCGGGGGGGGGGGGGGGGGGGGGGGGGGGCGGGGGGCTATTTCAAAGCTTGTCAAACGCCTGCGGGAATTACCTCGCCTCCATTTCTGTCCACTTTCTGTCTCTCGATTTATGTTAATGATTTCTCTCAGCTTTTCAGATTAAAAACCATTGGTGGTTTACGTGCAATTCTATGAATATTGAAGAAATAACCTTGAACAGGCTGCCATACAGAATTCATTGCTACATTATAAGCATTCTTTCATGCACAGAACGAATACACTAGAGATGCCTTAGAGAAAAGTTCTGTTTTCCTTGCAGCCCAAATAACCTTTCAGCCAAGTTCAGGAGATTGTTTTAGCCCTATGTGCATATTATTTCATTCATATATTTTGGCTTTATAATAGTGTAACATTTATTTTAAAAATATAAATATCTAACTGGAACAAACAACCTACATTCACAAGGCGTTCAGATTAGTTTTGCTCCATGTATTAGAGCCCGACCGTTTTGGAGAGACTGTCCTAGACCTCAAAGTGCACAATTTGTTTTAATTGATTAATGTTTCTATTTGACTTGTAAGCAAACAAATAAGGGAAATCACTTTTTGAGTGATACAAAATAAAATCATGAACTGAACTTTATTTAACCACTTATTCCAAATGTTTCATCACACACACATAGTGAGCTTGTAGATCTGCCATTTTTGCAGAATGTTTGCCCCAGAATAGGGACACCAGGGTTCATGTAGTTAAAATGGTACTCTGGGATTTTACTGTGTAGCAAACTCAATGTTTAGGTTTAGATAGCAGGGACTCAAATTTATGGGCTGGCTGCAAATGTTTTGGGTTGGACCATCCACTTTCCTCTTGAACGCAAGTGGTTGCAATGTAAAAAAGGCAGAGGCTCTGTGCTTTGTATAAGCCCTACTAGTCCTTTACCTTGTGTCCTTGCTTTCACGGCAATCTAGCACTGTACTCTTTGTTAATGGTGCTTGAAATGACACATTGTTTACTGCCTGGTTCTCTGGCCTGTTAGATTGAGTTCACCTCCCTGCATGTAGAGCATTTTTATAGCATTCTATTCTCTACTACTCTTCTGTCCTTTAGATGGAGCTTATTCTGCCTGATCTCAATTAACCCCTCCTTTCTCTTTTGCAGTCCTTAACATTGGAGGCCATTTGACTCAATATCACTCTTTTGTACTGAATGTGAATGGTGACGCTAAAATGATAAGGCAGGAAGCTCAGTATAATTACGTCTTTTTGTCATTTCTGCCTGGGAACTTTAATTGGTCCTACCACTGCAGACCCCTCTAATTAGTCCAAATCTAACCTGTATTCTCTCTCTCTGCCCACTAGGATCCCGGCCTCGGTTGGAAGATGCCGCTCCGCGTATCGTGGAGCACCCATCTGATTTGATTGTGTCCAAAGGTGAGCCGGCCACCCTCAACTGTAAGGCAGAGGGGCGGCCATCTCCCATGGTTGAGTGGTACAAGGACGGCGAGCGTGTGGAGACCGACAGGGAGGACCCCCGTTCCCATCGCATGCTCTTGCCCAGTGGCTCGCTTTTCTTCCTGCGCATTGTGCACGGCAGACGAAGCAAGCCCGACGAGGGCGTCTATGTGTGTGTGGCGCGCAACTACCTGGGTGAGGCGGTCAGCCGCAACGCGTCACTGGAAGTTGCAAGTAAGTGTCTTTGTTTTTGTTGCTGGTTTGCCTCTATCATTGTGTGCGCGTGTGCGTGTGTGCATGCGCGTTTGTGTGTGTGCATGTGCGTGCAAGGGAGTTGCTCCATGTCTGCCACATGGTCCCTGTTAATAACCGCTGTTTATTCTTGTCGTGTCGATTTCATAGCATATGGATGGAAAGGAAATTAAAGGCATCTCTGTTGTAAGTGCGCAGCGGAATAACCTGGTGATGTAACACCATCGACAATAGACAAAAGGTGGCAAGAATTTCGATTTACTAAAACAATTTGCCGTTATGCACAGTGTTTATAAATACTGTGGATATGTGCTGTTGTTTTCAGTACAGTGAAACGGTCCAGGCTATCAGTGTAGTGTGTATAGTTCCAGTATAGGATGTATTAGGAAATGATTAAGTTATGAGCACAGACACGGCAGATAGATAACATTGTTATAAACAGATGGTCAAAAGCAATACAATGACTCAGCATGCAGTGAAGAGCTGGGCAGTGCAAGCAGATTAACCCATTCAATCTGGAACGCACCTGTGTCTCTTACATTTTTTTGGCTATTAAAAAATAGCAGATGTACAAGCTCATAGCGCAGCACAGAGTGCCGCACTATGAGCTTGTAGATCTGCAAAAAAAAAAAAAAATCGTGAAAATGTGTGCAAATCGTTGAATATATATATACATTTTTAACTCAAAATGTCTTCTGGGGGGTCCCTGGAACAAAATATTTTTAGATGGGGGTCCGCGGACAAATACACATCATTTTGGAGGTCCTGGATTGAATGGGTTAAGACATATTCAGATAGTGGCAGTTTTGTTGTGCATGGTGGTGTGTGAATTGACAGCAACGATATGCATGTGTATTAGGGCTGTTTTGGAGGCTGTGTGGGTCTGGCTGGGGAGAAAATCTGCTCTGTGCAAGGAGCATCTCCAAAGGACACTGAGGTCTCTTATCGTGGGCATCACTCAGCAGACTTAACTCTAGATGTAACCCTCGACCTTGGTGTCGAGTCTCGTGGCAGCTTTTCACCCCAAGGCCCCCCACCTGTTCTGCCCCACATCACATTTCCCCCGCCAGCCTCAGAAATCCCTCCTATCTGCAGTGCCGGAAAGTAACTAAAATACATTTTGTTGCTGTCGAGCAGAAACCTCTTATCTCCATATTCTAACTTTTTGTGTTTTTTTCCGTAAATTAATTCCCTACTTGATCACAGTACAGCGTCACACAAGAGCATCAAAAGTAGCAGATCCGCAAGCTCAAAACGTGGTGCAAAGCGATGCTGTATTTTTGAATTTGAATACTGAAAAGTGACATTTTTGGTCATATGAGGTTTCCTCGGTTTACTCAAGTAGTTTGTAGTTAAGTACAATTTTGAGGTACTTTAGCTTTACTTCCATTCCTCAATACATCATACTTACTAGGCAATTATTGTACTTTTTATTTGACTACAATTATTTGACAGCTTTTAGTTTCTAGTTACTTTGCAGATTTAGTCGTGATGCGACTAAATCCCAGAGATTGACAAGTTTAGACTTATTACTTGGGCAGTCTAAAAATATTTAGATTTTTTAAATTTATTTGAGTATATTTTGATGTCAATACCTTCGTACTTTCACTCAAGTAGATCAGGCCTTTTACTTGTAAAGAGAGTATTTTACTACTTCTATTTAAAATTTAAAAAATGGAGTACTTGTTCCACCACTGCCTATCTGTTCTCCCCCGCCACTGTGAAGAGTCGGACCTCTGTCGTATTCTGACCGTCTCTCTCTGACTGGCCCGTTTAATGTAGATGGCCGACAGCCCCGGCGAGGAGATAACAGCTGTCGCCACTGGACAGGAAGACTGACTGGGAAACGTTCTTGGTGGGATAGGGGGGTGGGGGATGGTTGACTCACTAGCTGGCAGTAAAATCCTCAGTGATCATTCTACCCTGAGAGTTGAATAATGATCACAGAGGATTTTACTGTGCAACTTCTTGCAGGCAGATGTCAGCTAAAATAGAAATAAGACGACCTCCTGTCAGAAGGTCTTCCAAAAGGCGCCGTCATTTTTATTTCCTGCACAGCAGGACTGCTGGTGATCGTTAGCACTCTAATGAGATGTGTATGGGGCCAATTAGATTTCGCTTTCTATTAGATTAGAACATGTGCTATTGCCTTACAGGGTCATAGGTCATTACAGTTTTGACAGCAGCAGAGGTCATTTGAATTTAATATCGAAGATATTATCGCGGAGTATGTTCATGAATTACATTGTAAAACTATTTTTATGTTGTCACATCACATGCCACTTTAAGTTGTATTTTATTGGTCAAAAGATTGACTGACTTTGGAGTCTTGTGGCACAATGTATGTATTTTACAAATATTTTACACAAAATGAGCATCCGTTATCTTTACTCATACAGACTGGTTTGAGCTACAACACTTGCAGTCAGCAGCTTTTAAAGAAGAACCAGTAAATGTTTTTTTCCCACTCCTCTTTCCTCTCTGGCCTCTTGCAGTGTTGTCCACCCTTAAAACTCAAAACCATTCCAGGAATTCCTCATTGCGCTAACACAAACCAGCTGAATGAGGGAAAAGACTCACGGTACAAAAAACGGTGAAATCCTAGACTCCCGTCATACACCTTAGGGCGTGCATGGTGTTTTCCTTAAAGAATCTAGAGACCTAACCTAATCACGATGAATTTCCCCAGACTGCTTCTTCCACAGAAAAGTGCAGATCTTCTGTCTGCTATTAGAATGACTCAGCTAAACAAAGAGAAATAAGCCTACCCTTGACGCGAGTGAAGACGAGTAACCTAACTTGGTCTCTTGTTCTCTTTTGTTGACTTTCACAAGGTTCATTGTTTAAGCTGTAAAACTTTCAGCACTTATCAAGAGTGTTCCTGGGGGAATGTTTTCTGAAATGGAGATTAGCGAGCATGTGCTATATAGCAGGTTCAGGATTCAAGATGAAAAATGCCTCCTCTTTCTCTGCTAGTTATTTTTAAGCTATGGCACATTTCATGTGTTGATAATATGGTCAAGCCAAGTGCCCTGGACATTAAGGGCTTGATAGACTTTGTTGTGTCGCGCACCGAAAATAACAAATCTACAATATCGTAATGTGTTGCAACAAAGTTCGCTGTACAATTACGTCTAAATCACCCTTAATACTGGCAGCACTCGTGACAAATTGCTAGCAGCCGCTGCAGATAAAAAATTAAATAAAAGGAGTAATAAACATCACTTTAAGTCGAACATGACTTGTTTTGGTGACAATATAAAAACACTCAGAAATCAAGGGCCACATAATTACACGGTGACGGAACAGACTGATGAAAACATTGCTGTCAATAAATATTGAGCAAGTGAAGGACAGTTCACCTTAAAATCCTCAGTGTGTTTTACTCTTGAGACTCTAAAAATTTATTAAAATGGTTGGGTTAATTCTGGTCAATTCTTAAAATCAGCATTAAATGCAGGTTCTCTGACAGTTTCGTCTCAGCCTATGTACTTGCCACTAAATATACATGTGTGCAAAAGTCTCTATCTGACTCATATTCACGTGACTTAAAATGAAAACATTGCATGCCAGCATGTCTTTGGTATGATAATATCTGAGTGTGAGTTGATGTGAATGAATTTGCGATGCCCAGTCCCACTAGCGTCTAGTGACCAGCAGCGCATTGGCTCACTGTCACAAAGAACTAATTCAGTGCTCCGTTGTCGGGCAGCATCAATTGAGTCTCCAACCGCATGCTGTGAGGTTGCACAGGGCCATGTTTACAGCCCAGAGGGCTTTCCTTTTTATCCAATGCTTCTGTGGAATCCACTCCCAGACTCCTCGCTTTGATATCTGTGTCTCTTATTCCAATCGGCCATGCAGACTGTCTGTCGGTCAGTTTCTCTGTCTGTCTGGCTGGCTGTACACTTCCTCCCTGCCCAGTGTTTGGATCCTCTGGGAGATTACTTCTTTTTTTTCAATGTCCACACAGATACACAAACAAACAAATGTGTGCAAACACACAACTCATTTCCCAGGTCGGCATTTCCTCTCTTTAGATAACAATCTTAAATGCTGTTTCAATTCTTCAGCATGCATGCGATTGGAGGAAAATTGTAGCCTGTGTGTCATGTTTCCCCTTGTTCCAGGAAGACAAAATTGTTAGCCTCATTTTCATGTTGGGTAATAACACACATGTACATGCACAAACACACACATTACCCTGCTACATTTTGGAGCTCAGACTCCAGGGAGAGAAGTTCTGTAAACATTGGCATGTGCCAGTGTGCCAGCTTAGTGCCAGCCTCCAAAGCCATGTCCTGCCAGCCCTCTCCCAGCGTGGTGCCAGCGGGGCCAGAGATGAGACCCTGTGTGTTCATAAGCCCAGGTAGCGGTGCCAAAGGGCTCAGCGTGGCATCAATGTGCCATCACAACATGGCCCTTTGTGTGGCACGGTCTCACTTTACTGTTCAGCCGAAGACTAGGAGCCATCGAGGGAGCCGAGAGGGAGTCGTGTGTGTCGGTATTGCGTGTGTGTGTGTGTGTGTGTGTGTGTGTGTGTGTGTGTGTGTCACAGTGCTGGCTCAGAGCCAGTGCTGTGGGATGGCTAGTGGGTTCAGGAGGTTTAACCCTTCACAGACTGGTTCCAATCACCTGCTGGTGCAGAGCTGTTGAGTATGGATTCAAGTACAGAAACTTGAATCAAGGTGTGTTAGTATACTATCAGTGGTACAGTAGTGTGAAAATACCTAACTATATCGATGGAAGGCGGCTGTGTGTGTGTGTGTGTGTGTGTGTGTGTGTGTGTGTGTGTGTGTGTGTGTGCACACGCGCGCGTGCGTGCGTGTAACTAAATCATTATGCCGCGACAAGTCATTATTAGATCATATTTGTAGTAATATTTTAGGCTGTGTGTTGTAGCGTAGCCTCAAATTATTAAGCTACACTATGAGTAAGACAGTGATATCTGAAAAACAGAGAGGGTTAGGCCAACATTTAGACTAAAACGTGTTCTGTAGCTTATAAAGTGTCAATGTCTTGTATCCTTTATTTTGGAGTGCTGCTTTTTCCCCTTCGGTGGTATTTGATTCAAGTTATATTTATAGCTGAGTACCCACTGCCTAAACAAAAAGGCATCCAGAGGAAGCGCACCTGCTTTTTGTCTTACCTGTCAATGGGCATATTTCAAAAAGTGACTACGCTATTTCAGGTATTGATGGAGCTTCCTATTAACATGCAGTAGTGGTTCCTAAATGATGTGCCGAGGCACACTGGTGTGCTGTGAGAAAAGTCACAAAACGTTTTGAATTTTTTATTTTCTTATATCAGTTTATTATTCCCAATTTAGCAGCAAATTCCTAATAATATTTTAACCACTTGAAGCTGGTATCCCTATTTTGGCCATACCGGGGGTGGGACGTATTATTATTATTTAATAGAAAATATATATAAATGTTACTTAAAAGATGAGATTTTGATTTGCACATTGGTCTGCCTTGGGCACTAAAAGTTTGAAAACCACGGCAGTATTGATTTTGGGCCTGTTTGGAACTGCCCCCCATTATTTTTTGGTGATCACAAACAGAGGCACATAAACACATGTGATGTCAGTCATGTCACATGTCTATCTGTAACCCTAATCTATGTATGTTTTCTGTATGCATCAGACACAGGAATACACATATAACATTGATGAATGAATGAAAGTGAATACATTACAAACACAGCAAACATTAATTCATGCCATTGAAGCACTTGACAGGTAATAGCCTATATATTATGTTTGATGCACAGTACGCATCAATCATTCAATGTATTCTCTTATATTCAATGCACCATTTGATGTATTTGCATGCATTTGTTTATTAATCTATGTGTAGTTGTCATCTGCCACTATGACTCACTTATCTCTTCCTTTGTCTAATGCATTCCATTCCTGCATGAACTAATCTATACTATAGTGAACGTGTGCATTATGTGTGCACAACGTGTTGTGATACGATCTGCTATTTTGGCCATTTCTGACAGTTTTCTGACATCCCAATATAGGGATGTCAGGTTGAAAGTGGCTATTATCTATATATCTATTGGGACGACCAAAACAACAACCTCTAATATGTCTTCTACTACGTATATTCTTTCTTTGTACGTATGGGTTTTCCACACTAATCATGTCGATTTCACACATAAAAGAAATAGCTAGACGGCGGTACTTGTCGGATGCATAATAGTCAGCCAAGCACAACAGCCTGAGCATACGCAGTATAAAATCCTCGGTGGGGGTAATTCTACTCTGAGAGTTAGACACCCACCCCAGGGTGGGTGTCTGACATTCAGAGACCGCTGCACAGCCACTCCAGGCTGCATTGTTGAGTGTTTTATACCGCTGACACTTTTATTACAGCTTCTACAACGTCTCTACTGACCAGTTTTATGGCTCATGAATATTCAAGCCACCGAGAGAGAGATGGGTGTTTTGTAAAGGCGGGCGGGCGGGGCGGTGGTTGGTGGGGTTCAGAGGCATTTTCAATTGAAACTGACTGATGGGGGTGGGGGTTACATCTGACTGAGGCCTTTGTGCCCTACCTAGCACCTCAGAGGTTGTTTAGAGGTCACGCCTCCGAGGTTCAAGATGGCAGCTGCCCTGTGGTATGTAGAGAATGAACAGGTGAGGAGGTGAGGACGGGGGTCCATGGAACCCCTGTCCCTCTCTGTCGTGTGTGTGTGTGTGTGTGTG
>NC_139949.1:23205631-23483131 GCF_963454915.1 Gymnoscopelus microlampas | reverse complement strand
ATTGCTACTACAGCTTCAGCTAATGCTGCTATTATGACAGTAATCATTATAGCTATGCTACGTCAAACTGCTACTGCCATGAGGTCAGTCACGAGTCTGCTAACACTGTCTGCATTGCTTCTGCAGCTTCAGCTATTGCTACAACTGCTGTAAAAAAGCAAGGCTGGTCATAAGCCTGCTAACACTGTCGACTGCATTTACAACTAATGCTACTTCCAACTCCTGCCAACATGATGGTTATGTTAATGCTAAAGTTGCAGTGCTAAATTGCTGCATCGTCTTAATCTTCACATTAATGCTAAAGTTGCGCCTTCTCCTTGCTCCCCTCTTATCCTTCTCTCTGCCGGCCCAGCTGGCCCTATACGAGCATGCCCCGGCTCCCGCATCTAGCCTCCTCTGCCGGCTACTGCTGTCCATCACTGCGTGGTCGCCTCCCTGCTCTCTAAGAGCTTTAGCCCCAATAAACGCGGGCTATACTTCTCCTGGCCATCGCTGCATGGTCATTTCTGCTCTCTAGGAGCTAATTCTGCGTCCGTATTTCGGACATCCCATGCTATCTCTAATAGCTTTAGCCCATAAAAGCTGCTAAATTTCGCTGTACGTCCAGCCCCTTCTATGCCATTTCTAGTGGCTTTAGCCCATAAAAGCTGCTAAATTTCCGACCATCGCTGCATGGTCTCGCTGTGCTCCCTAGTAGCTTTAGCCCCACGGTGGCTAAATTTCTGCGTCCGTATTCGGACATCTATGCTATTTCTAGTAGCTTCTCCCTTAATGTTGGCGGGATTTCACCTGACTGAAAAGGGTCAGTCTACGAGAGCCTCGCCGGCCTCGCATCTCCTAGCCTAGAAGCTGGCTACTTTCGTGGCGGAGGCCACCCTACGCTATCCACTCTCTCCCCTTTTGTTTTTCCCGCTAGTCGCCATTCCGTTGCTCGCACATTTCGGTTGCCGTTTAAAGCTTTCTCTTTCCTGTCATCTATCAAGTCATCACGGTGCTTCTCTCAACCTGACTCTTATTTTGGGGCTCTCTCCTTTCCTATTTCTGCTTGTTTTTATGCAAACGGAGTCTAATCGCTACTCATACTCAAACTGTTGCTTCATAAATCACTTCAGCTAAATGCTACTCAAACTGCTGCTCATGTCTGCTAAGCATTACAGCCATGCTACGTCAACAGCGCTGCTACGAGCTAACGCAATTTTTACTCAGCCTGCGGCTATCATGTCTGCTAATCATTACAGCCATGCTACTTCAACTGGTGCAGCTATGAGCTAATACAATGCTATTATTAAGCATTAAACAATTAATGCTAATGTTGCGCGTTCTCCTAGCTCCCCTCTTATCCTTCTCTCTGCCGGCCCAGCTGGCCCTATACGAGCACGCCCCGGCTCCCGCATCTAGCCTCCTCTGCCGGCTACTGCTGTCCATCACTGCGTGGTCGCCTCCCTGCTCTCTAAGAGCTTTAGCCCCAATAAACGCGGGCTATACTTCTCCTGGCCATCACTGCATGGTCATTTCTGCTCTCTAGGAGCTAATTCTGCGTCCGTATTTCGGACATCCTATGCTATTTCTAATAGCTTTAGCCCATAAAAGCTGCTAAATTTCGCTGTACGTCCAGCCCCTTCTATGCCATTTCTAGTGGCTTTAGCCCATAAAAGCTGCTAAATTTCCGACCATCGCTGCATGGTCTCGCTGTGCTCCCTAGTAGCTTTAGCCCCACGGAGGCTAAATTTCTGCGTCCGTATGCGGACATCTATGCTATTTCTAGTAGCTTCTCCCTTAATGTTGGCGGAATTTCACCTGACTGAAAAGGGTCAGTCTACGAGCGCCTCGCCGGCCTCGCATCTCCTAGCCTAGAAGCTGGCTACTTTCGTGGCGGAGGCCACCCTACGCTATCCACTCTCTCCCCTTTTGTTTTTCCTGCTAGTCGCAATTCCGTTGCTCGCACATTTCGGTTGCCGTTTAAGCTTTTTCTTTCCTGTCATCTATCAAATCGTCACGGTGCTTCTCTCAACCTGACTCTCTTTTATTTTGGGGCTCTCTCCTACTCCTGCTCGATTAAATGCAAACTGAGTGTATTGTCGGATAAAGGTCATGTCAACAGGTAAAGGCTGTTGCAGTGGCGCTAAGGACTCGCTAATCCCGCGACAGGAGCCTGGGTGAAGCTTTGCGTAATGCTCGTACCTTCCACTGCGTGACATGGACTTTAGAAAACTGCATATAGGAGATTAGAAAAGTAGCGAAGGATCCAATACTCAAATCCTCAAATTCACTGCATCTAACCTGTAATTTCTCAGTCCGCAGCATCTCAGGAATTACTCTACGTTATCAGTAAGCTACACGTTCAAAATATCTCTGCTTCTAACCTCTCATTCTCCTTTCAGTCAGCGAACAAGCAACCCACCCCCGACGGGTATCTGCAAGTAGGCGTCAGGAATTACTCCAACGTTAAACTACATGCATCTCTATAGCGGATCATCCCTATCTCCAGTTAATTCTGGCCATCCCTTTTCAGGAATACTTCAGCGTTGTAAAGAATTTCACCTCTCCTCCTCATGGATTGGTGGTCTTCTGTCCCTATGCCATTGCCTTGTTTATCTATCCTGATTCCGTATCCTGATCAACTTAAACACCTTGACATGCTTAAGAACAGTTTCAGCTTCATATAGCTGGTGGTGGTGGTTTCTCACGTCATTAAGACGCCTTGAAGGCCTCTAGCCTTTCATTGCGTCTCAATATCTGTCGTCACTCTCTGCTTAACACTCAATCACGGCTCGAGAACATAGGCAGTTCTTCATATCCTGTAGCTGGTCATCCCGATCCGTCCTCGATCCTAGTAGCGGTGCGGCACTGCTCAGCAGTGGACATTCGCTCAGGATTCCCGAAGTTCAGGTCTCCCGAAGTTCAGGAATCAACAGGTTATTCTGTTTCATTTCAGGTCTCACCTGCCACGGTAAGACGTTTTGGGGGGTTGTCCCTATGAAGCATATTCCATACTATGTATGTTGCATATGTATGATAAATGTTAACGGAGTCTAACCGCCAAAATGCTTACGTCAAAGTGCCTATTCAATAAATTCCCTTTTACAACAACTCGATCTCTCTCTTGTTGAAATGTAGCTCACAGCGCAAGTTCAATAAAGAAGATCACTGAGTTGTTATGTCCTGCAGCCCGGCAGATTGGCAATCTACAGCCAATCTGCAAACCTGCAGTCAATCTGCCAATCGGCAGTCAGCCAATCAGGCGGTTGGACTCCGCCTTTAAATATCACTGCCTGTCTCACTGGTCATTCTCTTTCCAGCATGCAGCAAGCAACCCACCTCCAACCCCAAACTCCACCACGTCTCAAGCGCCTAGAGTTAAGAAGGAAGGAGGGTCTCCGCACTGCCACCACCAGCGTCTAGACTCCTGGGATTCTCCCCATCATTCATTTCTCATACCTATGTACAGGGGGGGTTGTCCCTATGAAGCATATTCCATACTATGTATGTTGCATATGTATGATAAATGTTAACGGAGTCTAACCGCCAAAATGCTTACGTCAAAGTGCCTATTCAATAAATTCCCTTTTACAACAACTCGATCTCTCTCTTGTTGAAATAGCTTAAGTATGCATAGGGATGGTTCATGCATGTTGTGGTTAAGTAACTAGTAACTAAAGTTTTCAAAACATTGTAGTGGAGTAAAAGTACAATATTTGCATCTGAAATGTAGTGGCGTGGAAGTAAAAGTACAGAAAATTGGAAATACTCTAGTAAAGTGAAAATACCTCAACATTGTACTTAAGTACAGTACTTGAGTACATGTACTTAGTTACTTTCCACCACTGACGGCCAATGAAGTGGAGTGCGTGGGCATGTGGTGCTGGCTGGCATGATGTTGGCCTGAAAGGTGAAGGAGAATGCACGACTAACATGTGCATATGTAAAAATCCTTCAACTTCATTATAATCTCTGATTCCCTCCCACACTATACTGTCTACAGCAGTGGTTCTCAAAGTGTTGTCTGCGGACCCCCAGGGGTCCTTGAGGGGGTTCCAGGGGGTCTCCAGCAAAATGTGTTAATATAACATCAACATTTGAATAGAGCCGAGCTACAAGCTCAAAACGCACAATGTGATGTGCTGTGAGCTTGTACTGTATCTGCTTACAATCTTGAAATTGTTTTAAAGACATTTTGAAAACGTTTTAACATTTTAACAACATAAATCTTGTATGGAGGTCCCGGGCACAAAATATTTTCTGCGGCCAAAGTCATAATTTCGGAGTCCTGGACATGAAAACGTTTGAGAACCCCTGGTCTACAGTATAGTATGCACCTCTGTGTTGAACAGGGCTGCAGTCTCCAGAGTTTGTGTGAACGTAGAGCTCTCATATCTGTCTTAATCAATGGGACGGGCCTTTTCCCTGCCTTTTATGTGTTCTGGATCACCATTTGAAGGGTGACGTTTGGCGAAACCCAAGGTGAACTGAGGAAATAGCCTGCATCGATACGACACAAGTTACACTGAAACCTGGTGTCTAATATCAAGTTATATTTCCTTCTGCGCTGCACAGGATGTTATGAAGTTCCAGATTAGAAATTGTATGCTCAACCACCAGTATCAGATTCACTTGCCAGGCAGTGATATTATGTTCACAATACCAATGGCCGAGGGAATTATTACATTTTTATCAAAGCTTACGCCCAAAGTTTTGTTTTGGAAGCAGGTACTACATGTGAACACAAATGTAGGAATGCATAGGGGTGGCTGGTTGGAAAAAAGGGTGTCAAGGGAAAAAAGGAGGTGGCCAAGTATAGACCCCAGGGGAACCCTGGTCAAGAGAGTATATGGTTTAATTGGTTAATTCACACAGATTGTGACACCCTCACATCCATCAACATACACCTAATATAATGCATATGCAATGCTGAAATAAGGGTGAAAGAGCAGGTGTAGTTTTTCTCAATACCTGTACATAGCTCTCTCCACAAAGATAGAAACGATAGGCCTCAGACATCCAGACACTCATTGGAGCTGCGGAAGCGGAAGGCTGATCATGTGATCTAATAAAATGTTGAGCTTTTACGCCCAAATAAACTTTATTTCCCTGCAGGGCTCTGAACCACAAACCACCCAAAGCCCTGGAAGATTATGCTGTGCAGTGTCGGTGTCCACATCATCAATCTCCTATTTGCCGTCAGTGGAGCAGCTCTACAAAAGTGTTGCTCGAGAACATCGCAGATTGCATTTTCTTACTGCTGGCTGGAGGAACAAATCAGGTTTCACGGTGCAATAATCTACAGAGTTAAGGATCATACTAATTGATAAACTATGAACACCACAACACTGTGATAATGACATCCATACTGTGGGCATGTCATCACTGTAACCCTCTTCAGTTACTGTGGGCGCAGTAGTTCCAAAACTTTTAATAAAAGTCATGTACTCCCTGAGACACCAGCACCAGGAGGGAAGAATATAAAAAGTACATTTAAAAATAAATTATTCTTAAATGTAGCATATATATTACCATACATTGGTACCGAGGGCATCAGCTGACACAAGGTTACAACGTGTGCGCGTGCATGAATGCGAGAGAGACAACGAAAAATGCAACTAGCTGATTCAAGGTTAAAATTGTGGCATTTAAAAATGTTGCCAATGGTGATCCGATTGTCCAGTTAGTACAATATTTATCACTTTTACATTTTTCTTAGTTTTAAAACAATGGATTGTGAACGTATTATGTTACAGCAAAATCTTATGACCCTGCATGATTCACATACTGTTGGTTATTTTGTAGACTACTAAGTGTCTATGAAAATTATCCTTTAGTATTCAAACATGGTAAATGGTATTTAGGATAGTGCCATGTAACTCATTATGAAATAACTGTGCATACCTACGCATAATGTATCCTGAATGAATGTAATAGCATAGCATAATGAATACTTGAAAGATAGTTGGCAATTTATGCTTTTATGGTAATAAACTGCATATAATGTAGTAAACATGGTGACAAACAGAATATAGCAGACTCTGGTCTCAGTTTGATCTAAAACCACATAATGTGCTGAGTTTCAGGACAATAGTTCACAATCAACATGTTACCTAATATACTGTCAACAGTTTATATACAATTCGGGGGAGGCTGTTGAGAAAGCTGCAGATACCAGCTTTGATGCACAATATGTTGAGCTTTCAAGGCCAGAGACTCCATTCTGCCTCCAGTTATGACGCACATCGTCTCAAAGACTAAAGAACTGGACTTGACGAGGACCTAGAGGCATGTAAATACAATTAAACAACCTTACTGTTATGTAAAACAAACATACCATCATAAAAAAGAAACAAAAAACGTGCGTCATCATCAACACCCTCATCACCATCAGCATCAAAGAACAAACAAAACAACACCATCACTACTGTCATCTACCCCCCTGGCCTGAGTTCATTAGGGAAATGAAGGCGGGGATGAATGAGTATTACTGTATCTATTGCTCCAGAGGGAAATCTGAACGAGCATCCAGAAGGTAGGATGTGATTCTCATCGGTGTCCCATGATGCAAATACAGATCTACAACGTGATACACAATGTGTCACATCGTGAGCTTGTAGATCTGCTATTTGCAGCATGTGACACCTCCGCACAACTATATTTAGCCTTCCTTACTACACACACCTGTTATACAGGTCAGTGAGGTTACCTTGCTGGACATCTGCACTGCTGACTTTCACTATTTTGAAAAGAGCAGTTTTGGCCCTGATGCTGAATTTGCTATACCAGCAGATTGAAGAAAATGCAGTCTCTATGTATAATGTATAAAAAAGGGTCAAGAGGGTCTAATCAAGATGGAACGTTGACATTTTTCAGAGGCAGAACAGTCATTGCTGTCCCCTTCTGCAAAGAATCTATGTTGGAATTCAAACGTAACTTACTGTCAATCAAGCTGCCAAGACATTTGCATACTTCCACAACATCGGACAAAATCCTAAAGTGTCTGTCACCTCTGCCAGCCCAAGTCAGGGTGAGAGATTATGTTTTTCTACCTGACAGCTATGTTATCTAATATCTTTTCCTTGCATACGTCTGTACGCACCCCCCCGCCCCCCAAACACAACGTAAATACACAGAAAGACAGAGACCAAGCACTGAATCGAGTAGGAATACAGCTAATTCATAAGCTTGTTTTAATAGCAACGGCTGGCTGCACTCTGCGGAGCGTACCTTTTTAGTTTTTTCTTTCTTTTGCAAGATAACTTGAGAATGCATGAGCAGATTTGCATGAAACTTGGTGGAATTGATCAGTAGGCTGTACAGAAGAGATTAACTTGGTTGAATACAGTAGGTCAAAGGACAAGGTCACAATTAAGTTAAAGGTCAAAATCGAGAACTGATAGGCAGATTTTCATGAAACTTGGTAGGAATGATCAATGCAGCCCAAAGGCATGATAATGTTTGGGGTCGAATAGGTCAAAGGTCATGGTCACAATCGAGACGGAACAAGAGATGTGTGGCCAGGGTTTGCACACATAGTGTAATGACATTCTTCAGAGGCAGGATGCCCCCCTCTCGATTCCTCAGATGATGACACAACCCCCCTAACTACATTTTCCCATCAATTAGCATTTTCTTCAAATCACACTTTTTGCTACTACAGATTTTGGCCCTAACTCACAAAAATCTGAAAACATTATCTCTGGAGTCATGTGATAAACATGTGTCATTCAGAGTTCTCATATTCCATTCCAATTGGCTATGATTGCCTTCCAAAGTTTGCGAGAGGGGCCCAAGAGGGGCAATGGTGAATCATAGAATAGAAAGTTGCATAATGGATGACATGAAAGTCACTGTTTGAAGGAAAACTGATTGATGTCATGTTTTTATGTTATGTGTGGACCCCAGGAAGATTAGATGTGCACCAGCTAATGGGGGTCCTAATAAACTCAATACAACTACTATGAGTTTTTCTTGAGTAGATTTTAAGCTAAGCACTAAGCAGTTGAGTGATTTTAATTTATTACGTAATGAGTAGATCATTTTATACACAGTTATTACATTTTGAGTTTTGTATTAAAAATGCATTAAAATGCATCATGAGAAGGTATTATGTTATGTGCAGTTAATACATTTTGAGTTGTTACATGGCAGGTTAAAAGACATATTGGATACTAATGGATACTGGAATATTACAAAAACTAGAGACCTAAAACTAATAGGAGCACAAAGATTGATGACATTCAATGCAATAAATGTGAGATAAATGTTTTATATTATTATTACCCTTATTATTACTATTATTATTATTATTATTATTATTTGTTTATTTTTTACCTTGGCTCTATTTAACATAATGGCCTAAAAATCGGTTGTTGGCCTATGTTTGATTGGCAAACAATGTTAGGATTGAAACTGTCAGTATGCTGGTGAAATATGATTGACTGTCAGTCCCTGCATGGCTGTGGGCTGGTATTCATTGCCTATTCCAAGTCATATTCATCTATATTATTTTCTACATGGCATGTGTCTACCTGCCTTGTAGTACGCCTCATCTAATGGCTGTGTGTGTGTGCTTGTCTGTGTGTGTGTGTGTGTGTGTGTGTGTGTGTGTGTGTGTGTGTGTGTGTGTGTGTGTGTGTGCTTGTCTGTGTGTGTGTGTGTGTGTGTGTGTGTGTGTGTGTGTGTGTGTGTGTGTGTGTGTGTGTGTGTGTGTGTGTGTGTGTGTGTGTGTGTGTGTGTGTGTGTGTGTGTGTGTGCGTGCGTGCGTGCGTGCGTGCGTGTGTGCGCGTGCGTGTGCACTGTCCAGCAACGTTGTGTGTTTCATCATCGCCAATGCCACTCCACTCCAATACCATTTGACCCCCTTTGCACCGGCACGGGACGGGCCAATCAAAATGTGACAGGTCATTTACTGTGTCTGTGCCGCTTGACTGAACAGCTCTCAGGCTCTTGCACCACCACTGTCAGTATAAGCAACACAATCTCCTCTGCACAGACCAGGGGACATCCTTGCAAGACAGTTGAATTGCATTAACAGGCCATTCTTCGTTTAAAAGTTTTTTTTTCCTTGTGTGTGTGTGGCAATTTATGCATTTATGGTCCAGTGAAGAGCGGCAAACAAGGGAAGAGGAGGGGGGAGGGGTGTCATGCAACAACACGGTCCCTGACCCGGTCACAGTCCTCTAATGCAGTGGTTCCCAGACAGTGGGTCGGGACCTATTTTTGTGTCGCGGACCCATTTTCATGGGTCGTGACTCGTGAGTAAATACGATATATACGTGTATAAATACGTGTTCTACCATGAAAAAAAAATCTAAACAATAAAAAAAAAATAATAAAAAAACATTAACAGTTTCATAAATGTATAAACTTTTAATAAATAGTGAAAATAGCCAGTATAGAAGCTCATAACACGTCGCAATGTCACACGTTGTGAGTGTCTAGATTGGCTATTTTCACTATTACCTTGGGCTTCAGGTTAATTTATAAATATTTTTAGAAGTGTGGGTCCCAGGAGAAATGTATCTTTTGGGTATCGAGCTGAAAAGTTTGGGAACCCCTGCTCTAACAATGGGAGCATCCCGATCTAGCAGGCCTTTCCTTCCTGTAGCCTTTTGATGTGTGCCGGTCTCTTTTGATTTTTACCAGGTTGCAAAACCTGGTCTACATCTACACTTGCAGTCGTGACTTTTGCATGACTTTTGTGTGACTTTTTCCTCATTGTCCTTTAGCCAATGAGGGCTCAATGTCCTCTCAGAATATGGGATCTAAAGTCGACCCACAATACTGTGTTCGGCCACTGTATGTATCTCTATGGTCTGTGGCGCTGTTGCGTGAAAAAACAGTGTGGTCGTGGCCACACTGTGGAGTGAAAGGGTACAGGACCACGGGTCCATTTGGTTCTGTGCGGGGACACTGGAGAGAGCAACCTGGTATAAACAACGATCTGCAACTTTTGCTATTTTTGAATTTGAATCCTGAAAAGTAACAGTTTTGGACATATGACGTTGTTTTCAAGGACATGTTCAAGCTAAATTCCACAGCAGATAAAGTGTGTTATTGTAATGTGCATATACAGTGTGGCATTTGAGATTGAAGTTAATCTATGCTGATGCCATGACTCATGGCCCATGTTAAAGTTGTATTGTGGCTGGGCAGTGTCTAGAATTAGCAGCATACATAGTAACAATTATGGTGACTTGAAAAGAAGATTTATAAATCACTGATGAGATTGTTTCCATCATATAGTATTGGTTTTCTCATTGTCCAAATGTTCTTCTTGACTATTACATGACACCCTATACCTTAGCCCTGAAGTGACATATTACCTCTCCCTGACAAAGCCTAACATCTCTCATATAATGAAATGAATAGAATTAAAAATACATTATAATAACTTTTTTTTTAAACTGTTAGCCAATGAGAGCAGCCAGTGAGGTGTAATTTGTCCAAAGTGCCACATGGGGGCACTTGCACTTCAGTTTCATATCAACTGTATATACTCAGTCATACTGCTGACCAGCAGCACGTATCTGCCGTCATTATTATAATTTTAACTTTCCTGGATCCCAGGAAATCAAAGTGATATTAATATGACAGCAATCTCTTTAAAACATGTGATTATTTGATACCTGAACGTAAAAGTCGAAGCACACAACAATCTCTTCTTGAAGAATCTAGAATATTTAGCTGACTGGAAAAATAGCAGCTGTTTTTACCATATTTGCTATTTACAATGAACAATATTGTCCAGACACCCTGCAGCTCTAACTGATTACACAATAGAGTTTCAAACACTAACTACTTAAACCCTTCGTTGACCGGGGTCCCCCAGGGGTCTGTCCTCGGCCCACTCCTTTTTCCCTCTACACCAAATCTCTAAACCGAAAATAGCAGATCTACAGTACAAGCTTGTTGACTTGTGATGCGTTGTGAGCTTACAGATCTGCATTTCTTTTGCCGAATGTTTGCCTATTATGACATGCCCTTAAATAGGGACGCTAGGATTCAACTAGTAGTTAACCACTTAACCCGTTAAAACCTGATGCTGATTCTACAAATGTCTTCTAAATCCTAACAGTTTTATGTTTTATATCAGTGATTCATGTCACCCCCAAAATGACATGTATTTGGCCGCTGACCCCATCACCAAATATTTTGTTCCAGGGACCCCCAGAAGCAAAGATTTGAGTACAAAATATTGGCTTAAAAATATATATAATTTTTTAATAGCCAACCAATGTGCTAAATAAATAGCTAAAATCTAAAATGACACAGATGCTTACTTAACCTTGTAATCTTAGTGAAACAGACTTGAGTTACAACTGTACTTGGACTGCTTTTTTCTGTCTACACCAAATCGATTCGCAAAAAATAGCCGAATGTTCCCCCCAGAATAGGGACCCTGGGATTCAAGTGGTTAATAAGTGAGAGCGATGTTGCATTTGAGGTCACACTGACATGTGCTGCTGACTATAAACAGTGGTCATATTATCGATTGGTGGCATCATATTGCTGCTGGCTCTACAAACACATTTGTGGCACAATGAAGGGACCTACAGTATTTATGTAATATCAACAACACATCATTTCATTTGGACAAATAACCAAGCTGGGAAAGTTGGGGTATATTTTAACATTTGAAACAGACCGTGGTCATTATGGTTTCAAATGTGTTGCTTACAGTATGTCTGTGAAATGAGCTGAAATACCCACTTGATTGAGAACAAAAAGATCGAAACTTGTGTACTACTACAGCCATGCTGGCAACTTTAACCCCTTGAACTCCAGAATCCATATTCTGGGGGAACATTGGCACGCATCACAAATGCGTCACGTTGTGATGCATTGTGAGCTTGTAGATCTGCTATTTTTGGCAAAGAGATTTGGTGTAGGGTTGGCTGTTAAAAAATAGCAGATATACAAGCTCACAGTGCGTCACTTCGTGCCGCGCTGCGAGCTTGTACATCTGCTATTTTTGAACATTTTTGAAAAATCTTGAAAGTGCGAGAACACTGATTTAGACGGTATTTGTAGAATCGGCTTCAGGTCTTAAAGGGTTCCTCAGAAGCAGCACTAACATGTCTTTCTAACAATGTAAGTGCTTGAAGAGGAACTGTCAGCAGTCACACCATGACAGCACATCACCAGGACTGAGTTGCCAGCCATGCAGGACCTCTGCACTTCACAGAGTGAGGTGAAGGCCCAGAGGTCCACCAAAGGTCCCAGTTACCCAGCAATGGACTCTTCACTCTGCTATCTGGCAAATGGTCCCACACTTACATGCATACATATTCAACAACATCTCAACTGTCATGCTCTTCATAAGTTTCACTTCACCAGGCATTTCAGGCATTCATGCATGGCCGGAGGTGATTTTGAAGGGACTTTTGAAGGGACATACATACATACAGACAGACAGACAGACAGACAGACAGACAGACAGACAGACAGACAGACAGACAGACAGACAGACAGACAGACAGACAGACAGACAGACAGACAGACAGAAAGACAGACAGACAGACAGACAGACATACATACATACATACATACTATGTACAGACAAACCCTGTTCTATATGCGCCCCCTCCAGACTGCTTTCTAACCTGTGATCCATCCACACTAGTAGTACCATGTCTCTTCAGCAGCCTCGCGGTCAGATTCGGTTTCCACTTGCAGACGGGGACTTGCAAGGGCCATTTCAGTGCACCCAGGTTGAGATTGAGTCCCATACTCAGGCTGCCCAGGTCAGCGGCCCAGCCTCGGAGAGTCTCCATGGAAAGTCTCTTCTTTAAGAAGCGGATGCCAGGCCCCTCGGTGCGCGGGGCTGACAGAAGGGTCGGCGCACTGCCGTAGGCCATGGGGGAGTTGTGCACAGAGCTCTCCCATCGCCGCTTGCTCATATAGCTCATCGTGGAACAGATTCGTGTATCCCAAATGTAGCCTAAATCCAACAGAAGTCACCAAGACACATATTTGAACGCTCTACAAAAAGTCATCTTGCGCTGTCAGAAATTCCAGAATGCAAAGAAAAAAGGTTATCCAAAGTTATTCCTCAAGTGGCCATTTCTCACCAGCCCCTTCAGCTGTGAATTAATCCAAAAGATCACCTACATTTCTGAAGGCATGTTTCATCTCAGCTACAGAGTCTCATTCAAGGCTAGCATTCCCTCCATGAGTGACATCCACAGCAGACTGAGACTCTAGTCGTGCCTTGCTACGCGTTTTGGTACCCTGGCAGCAGGTGAACGGCCAGCATCGGAGGGGCTCTGGAGTGCCACTGTTTTGTTTTGAGGGCCGATAGGCAACAGAGCACAGGGGAAAGCCAGGGGAAATGCGTGCGACACATATTCAATATATCTGATTTGGTGAGAGCCGCAGTGGCTGGGCCATAGTGTAAGGGCCAATCGGATTAGAATGCCGGGGCCCAGTGATGTAAATCACATGGAGGCATAATTAATGCCAGAGGGAAAGTCAGCTCTGTCAGGAGGCCAGAACTAGATGATTAGAGGCAGATCAATGGAGCACACGAGTAAGGAGACGTAGAGCATCACTGGCCCATACCACTAACACATGCACGCTCGCACACAATAATGAACAAAATATACAACCAAATGGGAGCACAAAACACTCTGCGACTGCAGAGGGACGTAAATCAAATCCAAAGCAGAACAATGTCTCAAGGCTAATTGAAAATTCTTAGAATAAAGCGGCTTCAACCTTTTGTCTCCCCTTTGTGATTGGAGCAATCAGAGCAAAGGCGTTCAGTGAAGGCTGGGGCAGAATAAGATGAGAGAGAGAGTGAGCGAAAGAGAGAGAAAGAGAGGGAGGGAGAGAAAGAGAGAGAGAGAGAGAGAGAGAGAGAGAGAGAGAGAGAGAGAGAGAGAGAGAGAGAGAGAGAGAGAGAGATATGCTTTGTCAGGCTGTCCGCTATCCTTCTTCTCTAACTTCACACTCCCTGTCTGTTTTTCATTTGGCCATTTGTCAGTGGCACTTTTTTCTCAGAGCTGGTGACTATCTCCCTGCCACACTCTGTCAGTCTGTCCTTCTCCTCTTCTCTGCCTGTCTCAAGGTGGATCAGTCTGTGGTGGGATGGATGTGTGTGGGTTTTGTTTGTTGGGATGCTGCTGGATTAGCTTCGCCTGGCCTCACACCGATAACAATGTGCAGGTACAAACGCCACACACACACACACACACACACACACAGACACCCCCTTGGCCTGTTTCAGTTTCCATAGAAGACAGATTTTCATTGAGTGTACCTCGATGTTCGCTTAACTTTGGTTAAGAGAAGTGATCTACACATTAGTTGTCCCACAGTACATTTTTTGCGCTAAGAAGTTTTTGTACAGAGTTACAGTTGTTCCAACCTCACATTTTGATTGGCATTCTAATACCTCCTGATAACAGCACTCAGACTGAATGTCTTTAAAAGTATCACTCCGAATTAACTTTATTATACCTGTGCCTTAGCTCACCAGTGCGTGGTATCTCACAGTATAGCACTCATGTTTTCTCCACCACATTAACTTGATCTGATCGTGTTTGTCCCTAGTGTGTGTGTGTGTGTGTGTGTGTGTGTGTGTGTGTGTGTGTGTGTGTGTGTGTGTGTGTGTGTGTGTGAGGCCAAGGACCTCAATTCCTGAATATTCAAATTGTCATTACCTCTAGATTTCTTTGAGCGAATAGCAGATCTACAAGCTCACAACGCGTCACATCGATGCAACGCTTTGTGAGCTTGTAGATCGGCTATTTTCATATAGGTTTGAAGTGCTCATGTGCTTCTTTTGGGCTTGTTTTCTTAGACCTGGTTGCTTATTTCTCTCGCAACATCTGGCAACACTGGTGACAACACAGCCCAAAACCCCTCAAATACTACAGTTCTTACTACAGTACTTCAGTTCTGAAATGGACTCAGACCATGACTCCATACTCAGACCTCCTCGGAAAGTACCGTCTAAGTATGTTTAATCTGAGTTCCCAGAAGTTTTCGCCAGCTCTGGCGAGGAACTTCTGGGCCACAGCCCTGGTATTTGTGGGCGGGATGTACGTCACGCTCTGAATCTGAGCGGACACGCCTCTTACCGGTCTGAGAGCTGTGCAACTCGTCTAAAAAGTCCGACGAGAGGCAAACAGCAGTACACAACAATGGCGGCCGAAATTTCTCAAGGGGAAATTGCTTCCCGTCGATCCTATTTAGATGCATCACCCACTGCATGTGGATCCCGCCCCCTTTTCTTCATTGGCTGTTGATTTGAATCACAACGCAGTGGCCGCGCCCCTGCTGTCCAAGCTCCGACGCTAACCCTCCCAGACTAAAGTATGTTAAGCCCCAGGTTCGCCCCAGGTTCGCTTTGCCTTTGTATTTTATCCCTCTAAGCTTGCCGTAGAAAGGTTAACTGTGTCAACCCTAATGGACTAGAGTGAACAGAGAAAGGACTGTGAACAGAAAGAGGCCCCATCAGAGCTGAAGTTGACCAGAAAGAGAACCGAGTCCTCTTTCGAATAAACTGACAATGTGAATACAAAACAAAGTGAGTTCCTTTACCTTTCAGCCAAGAGTTCAAAACTTTTAATCCCTATCCGAGTGCAAGTCAGAGAGAACGATGAGTTTGGGGATAGATGAAGACAGTGTTCTAAATATGTTTATGTCATTTCTTACTTCGTCTCACAAAGGACAAGTTTCTTTGTGGATTTAGAAGATTATTACAAAACATACATTAATCAATTAAGCCCTATTTATATATTGGCTATTTGAAAATAGCCAATCTACAAGCTCATAACGTGTCGCATCGCGGCGCGTTGTAGTAGGGATGGTACGATATGTATTTTTACAGTACGGTATGGTGTGCAGTATTTTACAGTATTTTTTATTATGATAGACAAAGTATTTTTGTCTATCATTTTCTACTTTGTTCATGCTTACAGGGCAAGACCACTTTGGTAGAGGTCTGGGTTGTGTAGTTACCTTGCCATGATGTAACTCCAAAGGTGGACAAGAAATAAAAAAAAAATGCTCCATTGATTAGAAATTGATCATTCAAAATATGCTCCTCATTGACTTACATTGTACAGTAAAACAGCTCTCAAAGTCACTCTTTTAGCATGTAAACGAACGTAAACAAAGCTGATTCAGACAATATAGAACATCATCAAACCCAGTACTGTTTATTTTTTTGATAAAAATGTTAACTTACTGTTAATTTTGGTATTTTTATTAGAAAGAAAACCCGGACTGGATCGGCGGATCCGGATCTTCAAATAGTAAAATAAAAGTTGACATTTTTATTAAAAAAATAAACAGTACTGGGTTTGGTGATGTTCTATATTGTCTGAATCAGCTTCGTTTGTGTTCGTTTACAGGCTAAAAGAGTGACTTTGAGAGCTGTTTCAGTGTACAATGTAAGTCAATGAGGAGCATATTTTGAATTATCAATTTCTAATTAATGGAGCAATTATTTTTCATTTCTTGTCCACCTTTGGAGTTACATCATGGCAAGGAAACTACACAACCCAAACCGCTACCAAAGTGGTCTTGCCCTTTAAGAGCATCAGCCAAATGCTTAAAATAAAACTATAAACTGATTGATAATTTCCCAATTTATTAACTTATCAAATTTTATATTTTCATTATTTATAAGCCATATTTTGCTCAAATGACAAATTATGAATTGAGTAAAATATTAAGTCAGGATTTTAAAGCTTATTGCCATTCATTAATGTACATTTTATGTGCATATTCATAAAAAAAAAAGAATACAGTGGGCCCGGAGTTCTTACGGTATCAATACCGTGGCTGATTGCGGTACAGTATACCGTGAACACTTTTGCTTTCTATCATTTTGAATACAGGCCTTTTTACTTGTAACAGAGTATTTTTTATATCGTGGTATGGCTAAATAATCGGAGTACTTCTTCAACCATGACAGGTGGGGAGACAGAATGGGAGGGGGTCATTGTCATGCTGCTTTTGAGCCGGCAGCAGAGGTAGTCACAGAGACTAATCAATGTCTGTATAAAAGGCACAGCTGGCATGGTGAGACAGGGGCGTGAAATCTGTCTGTGCACCTTTCTGTCTCGAACCGCTCCCTGCTTCTCTCCAATTTCTCTAATTTCTGATCACTCAAACACGCTGCTCACAGGAATCCGCCATTGGAACGTTACACATCATCAACGTGTTGTCCCATCCCTCTGTCTCACACATGCACGCTAGTGGTGCGAGACGTGAGTCAGTCCTGACCTTACAGTGGTGAATAAATAGACATAAATAAAAGGTCTGAAATGAATACATGAATCTTTTGAGTCTGTATTTTGTGAAATCATGTCTACTGAGAGATACTGAGTCATCTCAAAATTGTGCGTACATGTGAGAGAGAGGGACAGAAAGAGGTAGAAAGAGAGACAGAACAGACGAGAGAAAGGGAAAGCTGGGTTTTATAACTTTAGAATGGTGTTGTTGACAACAACTGAGTGGGTTATACAACTTTGGCATGCTCTACTTATTTGGAAAGCCAGCATTTATGTCGGTCGGTGAAGGAAAATGCTTCTGTACCGGAGCTTCAGTGACTGCAGTTTGCTACGTCATCAGTCCATTATGTCAGTATTTGAAGCAAAATAAATGCATAGGCTAATAGGTGTAAATGTATACAATCTACCGAAAACAGCTGTCAAACGGCATAGTGTAACACTAGACACTGGTGCTGTTGTGTTAAAATAAACAACATACAGCCACATAATAGCCACAACACCGCCATGCTAATGCTATGCAGCTTTATTGGGTTCTGTGTCCAAAAAAAACAAAGCCAAGCTGGCATTAATGACGACTCTTCTTCATTATTGCAGGATCTCTGTATAAAAGTGGCATTAGTCAACACCCTCAGTCATAAACAGCGAGAAGACCGGACATATAGCTAGATACTGTAATGCATGTGCAAGACTCATCTGAACACAGTGAGGGAGGAAATAATCTCAAATGCAATAGACTGTGTCCCTCATCATCTAACAGGACTATGAGTTGTTGTGACATTGTTGCAAGTTTATACAGTTCATACTGTAGGTTGTAATTCCATTCAATGATATTAAACGACTAGAATATACCCACTGGTCAATCTGAAAGATAGAAGTCTCAGAGAGAGGACGACACTGTGGGTGAGCACGTCAGATAGATGTCCTGAAGGTGAGAGTGTCTGACTGTCTGTGATGACTATTCAAACAACATTCAAACACATTAACCACTTTCAACCTGGCGGCCCTATTTTGGGCAAGTCATTGTCGGTGGACATTTTCATGTCAGATTTTGAGCTTGTAAATGGGCTATTTTCGCTATTCGTCATGCGACAAAGTGTACACTCAGACTACTGATGATACTAGATGCTAGAGATCTGTACTTTTAACAGTATTTTCTTTTTTTGGAGGCTTTTCATCAAACTGTCAAAGAAAAGCTACAATATACTGCAGCAGGTGACATCCAGACAACATTTCCAGTCATGTTTATTTATTGTTTTTACAACTGTGAAGACAACTTCATTTAAAATCTTCGGAGATCCAGTTGTGCAGATGCCCGCTTGTAATGCAGCCTTTTCAAGTGCAAAATGAAATCCTCAGTCTTACTTTATCCATTTGATTTGTAACTCTGACAGTGTACAAATTCAATGTAACCAAATGGACCCGTATACATTTGTATGTCCAATAGTGTATGAATGTAACCAAATGGACCCTTATGGGTCAATTTGGTTACATTTGTACACTCTCAGGGTTAAAGTAACACTCTTAATTTGTGTGGAGCCAGATTGCCTTTGAAGGCCCTTGGTACTGCCGAATTGCTGTGACCAAGAAAAGAGGAACAGACTTGCTTTTCAAGTGACCAGGACATCAGACGCAGATGAAGGAGTGTTGCCATAAGACAGCTGCTCATTATTCAATTGGTAGTTATAGCCAAGCAATAAATTAGGTCCAGTCAAGCATTCTAATCAAGGGTTCAATTCGAATTAAGCACAATTAGCAGGGGAATGAGGCTCTTATTAGAAACATGAAATGTGCTTAAACAAGAATTCTCAAACACCACTTACAAATGAATATCAACTGCACAATGTTATTAAGTCCTTGAGACAAACCAATAATGCATGTGGCTCAACATATAACTAAAGAAAAGTCATACAATTGCATTCAACTCAGACTCTTAGCCAAGGCCATCTCCTAAACAATTGGAGATGGCAATTCATGCCTTCATATCCTCTCAACTGGACTACTGTAACTCCTTGTACACAGGTATTGAGCCGTCCTCACTTAGGCGCTTGCAGCTGGTTCAAAACGCTGCTGCTCGCCTCCTTACGAGCACAAAGAAACACGACCATATAACCCCAAGTTTAGCTGCACTTCATTGGCTCCCTGTCAAGTTTAGAATTAATTTTAAGGTGCTTTTATTTGTTTATAAATCTCTGGCCCCCTCATACCAATCTGAACTTTTGCACTATTATACTCCAGCCCGAGCATTGAGGTCTGCCGACAAGCTGCTCTTGATTGTTCCCATAACAAGACTAAAATGCAGGGGAGATCGTGTCTTTGCTGCTGCAGCCCCTAGGCTCTGGAATAGCCTGCCCTTTACCATTAGAAGTGCCCAGTCTATTGAGGCTTTTAAATCTCTTCTTAAGACTCATTTATTTTCAATAGCCTTTGATCACACCTGAGGTTATTGTACTTATTTCATTGTCTCCGCCAGGCCTAAAGGAATGGCCGAGACTATGTTTTGCACCCTGTCCGTCCGTCCGTGTGTGTCCGTCTGTGAACAGCTAATCTCCGGCACCGTTGGCTTGATAGCAGCGAAACTGTGCACACACAATCCCTGGATGCCAATTCAGAACCTCTGCCCCGAAGTTTTCACATGGGCCTGTTATAGCGCCACTAGGAGACCATTATTTGACAGTACTCCTACAGATTTTGTCCAAACATCACGCAAATTCGTACACAGTATCTCTAGTCATTAAAAGAAACAGGTCTTTCAGATTTTGCATATTCCATCCTGATTGGCTAAGGCTTCCAAAGTTTGCAGGAGTGCTCTGTTTTGAATAAAATGCCTCAAATCATGAACACAGCATGCAATTTCATGATAACATTTGCACGCACATTCGCACTACGTTGAGGAACAAATCAGCTATTTTACACAACATCATTGTACAGCAAAGTATAAAATATCCTGTTGATTTGTTTATATACACAGTATATATGCGTATATATATCTATATCTATATATATCTATATATATATCTGTATATCTATCTATCTATCTATCTATCTATATATATATATATATATATACACACACACACACACACACACACACACACACACACACACACACACACACACACACACACACACACACACACACACACACACACACACACACACACACACACACACACACACACACATATATATATACTATAAACATGCTTCTTAATTATCTGATTAATCTGAAAAGTAATCAATAAAATAATCAATAGGTGCAGCCCTAGTAAGTCACTAATCCGGCAATAGTTGCCTACTGCTCCTAATAGTTAGGATGGGTGAAATGTAGAGGATCACCCAGGTATGTGCAAATGTACTTAGCCAATACCCCCAACAACAACTAAAAGGGGACACATGCATTATTAATATTGTTATTATAAACGAAAACAAAAGGGTACAAATGTTATTGGATGCCAGACAGAGGTGAGATCATTGGACCGCGATGTACAGCCACAAACAAAACATCTGATGAATTCATTTCTCCTCCTGCCAAGTATTTAACAGCCCAATTGTAATTCCAGACAACGCAGACGCAAGAGCTCAAATATTACTCATGCAGCTTATGATCAAAGTATTTAGCTATATTAGGTTATTTACATTAATCCTTCACCCAGTACCACCCAGAGTGATTTTTTCTTTTTCTGGCACGTACTGTTGAATGAAATCTTACTCTGATGATATGAGGTGTGGTAATAGGATTTTAGGCAGGATATACCAAAATAGCCAACCTGATTTAACCTCATTAAAAACCTCATCCCTCCCTCACCTCAGCTGAACTAGTGACTCATCCCCTGACACTGGTTTGTTGGCCACACTGACCATTATATAGCCTCATAAAGGTTCTGTTTCATCTTAGACAGTGCTTTCCTCTCCTCCTTTGTCCTTGCTTTGCCCTGGTAAAGCTTGCATTTATTTCTCTGCTGTGCTAATCTTTCACAGCATATTGAATTCCGAACAGTTGCTTGATCAGTCCCTTCTGGGGGACTTTGTACATAACAGGACTGGATAGACACGGTAAACACTGGCATAGTGCTTAACCACTTAAAACTCCAGCAACCGTATTCTGGGGTAAACCTTCGCAAAAAATAGCAGATCTACAGGCGTACAAAGCTTGTCGATCGGCTATTTCCAGCGAAGATATTTAATGTACAGCGAAAACAGAAAAGCCTAGTATAGAGCTCTGAGGGACTCCGCTCAACAACATATGGGGTTTAAGTGCTTAATTTATGCTGCGTCGTACCACAAAGTATAAATCAGGCGTGAGTTGGAAGTCTACTTACAATATGACCTACAGCTAAGTATTCCCAATAACTACCATGGCCTTGAATCAATAAAAGAAAAAAGATGAACTTTGAAATGAATAATTTTCTGCCAGTGCTGTGCTCACCAGGCCAACAGTGGATCTTTAAATCATTTACGTGACCAAAATTAAATGGTCCGTTTCTGTGGGGGATTTAACACCTGGGAACATTTAGATGCGGCAAGGTTTCCGTGGATCAAATAATTGAAAACAACCCATTAAAAAAATGGATTTCAAAGCACCTTGGACTTGCTCTGACTAATTCAGCGACAGGTGAGGCATACAGTATGTTTTAATCTAAACTGAATAATGGTATGTGGGAAAAAAAATCTGGTGACCTTTCCAAGACCTTGAACAACAATTCATTTAATTAAAAAAAGGCGTAGTTCACCAAAAACATGACTTATTTTCTAATAATTACACACCCCATGAAGCCTTGAATTCTAGGATTTATTTTAAATTTGTTGTAAAAGTAAAATAACCTTAAAATTATACAGTGCAATACTCGAGTAAATTAACTTTCTTTCCACCAATGCCCAGGTAACTGCACAGTCTGAGCAACAGCTCACTTAACTTTGACTTTACACACATACTGTAAACAAAGCTAAAACTTTACACACATACAGTACTGTAAACAGAGCTATAACTGTACACACACACAGTACTGTAAACAGAGCTATAACTTTACACACATACTGTAAACAGAGCTATAACTTTACACACATACAGTACTGTAAACAAAGCTATAACTTTACACACATACAGTACTGTAAACAAAGCTATAACTTTACACACATACAGTACTGTAAACAAAGCTATAACTTTACACACATACTGTAAACAAAGCTATAACTTTACACACATACAGTACTGTAAACAGAGCTATAACTTTACACACATACTGTAAACAGAGCTATAACTTTACACACATACAGTACTGTAAACAAAGCTATAACTTTACACACATACAGTACTGTAAACAAAGCTATAACTTTACACACATACAGTACTGTAAACAAAGCTATAACTTTACACACATACAGTACTGTAAACAAAGCTATAACTTTACACAGATACAGTACTGTAAACAGAGCTATAACTTTACACACATACAGTACTGTAAACAGAGCTATAACTTTACCCTTATACATAGGCAGAGCTATGCGTCTTGTGCACACATTCATTCTTGGGTAAGTTGAGAATTACGACATGCAAATGATCAAACTCCCTTTATGCTTATCTCTAAAATTACACATGGATGTACACATGCGTGCACAGGCAGCATCTCTCTCACTCTCTCTCTCTCTCTCAATAGGGGCAATGCCCATCACAAGTTGATGATGTCATTTGTCCATGTGTGGTCTAGTCCTATGGAAATTATAGAATGCACGTGAAAATGAAAAACAACGTAATACTTCCTACGGTTAATATGAGCATCAAATCAATATTTTAAATATGCTTTTTTGTGCACAGCATTCCATAAATTCCATAGGGCTAGAACACACATGGGCAATTACATCATCAACTTGCGACGGGCATTGCCCCTCTTGAGTAAAAGATGAACTGTTTCTAAAATAAAAACAATATTTAAGGTTTTTCAAAAATATATTTTTGTTATATAGGGCAATTATAATGTATTAAGGCATATTTGGCTTATTAGCCGCCAGGGATCCTTTTAAGGAGCATTTACCCATATTGTTTTTTAACATGGGCAAGCACAGGTCTGCAATGCTGGCTCTAGTGAGGTGGACATGAATGTCTCACTCTTCTGAAAATTATTATTAAAGTATCCCTGTAGCACTGATGGAATGTTTAATCAACCCTAACCCTAACCCTAACCCTGAACTTTGTAATGAATTGCAATATGTTTCACTGCAAAAGATCTCGCTAGATGTTTTGCTTGCAAATACAGCTAAGTGATATAATAGCCCTTTAGTCCATTTGAGTAAAAGACAAGCACTCTCCTCTCCCACACAGACACATGCATGCATAGCATACGCACGCACGCACGTACACACACGCACAGTCGCACACACAGTACATACACATACACATACATATACACACACACACACACACACACACACACACACACACACACACACACACACACACACACACACACACACACACACACACACACACACACAGAGAGTTTGTTGCTAAGCAGCACGCTGCTTTGTGTTCAAGTGAGTGTGCCACTGTTGGATCATTATACAGGGGTCTGCAGATGATGTAGCAACAGCACTGGTAGGATACGAACAAAGGTGCTCTCAGCTGGAGTAAAAACACACTGAAGGATAAGTGGAGGGGATAAAGTGATGAAGTGAAAAGCAGTAAAGCTGCTTTTTCACTGTATACTACCGTCAGCAGGACTTGACTCGCTTGCTTTTGGCACCAGGTATAGTAGGGCTGTGCAATTAACAAAAATATATCAAAACCAACATTTAGAACCTCTAATAGTTTTGCTCATGTAGTCCCCCTCCCTTATATATCAACAAATTGACACAAAAACATTCTTATATATTGTTTACAATCGACCAGTGGTGGAAAAAGTGTACTCATATTTGAAGTATCGCCCAAATGCTTAAAAGTTTTTAAAATTAGTAAAAATACTTTAAAGTTGTTAAAATGAGTAGAAATACTTAAAAGTTGTTAAAATCGGTAAAAATACTAAGTTGTTAAAATGAGCAAAAACTACTTAAAAGTACATAAAGTGAGTAAAAATACTTAAAAGTAAATACATTGAGTAAAAAAGACCTTACAATAATAAAAGATTGTAAAAATGCTTAAAAGTAATAAAAGTTAGAGCAGCCTTGAAATGAATGGACAGGGATTTAACATTGTTCTTCTAGTTCATATATAGCTTAATGAAATGAACTCATCAAAGGCACCACTCACTTCACACTAGGTGTGATATTTTAATAATCGTTCATTAAGTGTAATCATTTCAAGATGTAATTTCCACTGCAGATAGAACCCACTCAATGGAGATAGTCCTCATAGCGCTGCTGCCTGAAATGTTTCACAACTTATTCAACACGACACACTGGAACAATGGAAGATATCAAAGTGATGGTGTTCTTTTGAGTCTCTGTACTGGACTGTATGTGGCTGTCGGGGGTTGCCATTTAATCCAATAGTCCAGTGAATAAAAACAACTGCATATGCTACATTAGCTTGGCTATATAGTTATCAGCAGTCTGCAGTGTTTTCACACCTTTTGGAGGCGATACCAAAAAAAAGTACAAGATACTATCCATAACTTCTGCCTGATGAGAAACCAAAAAAGGTGGCTCTCGGGTGGCGCAGTGGTAAAGTGCTGCCGACCACTGCAGAGGTTGTGGGTTCAAATCCACTGTGGTGCATCCGGCTTTCTCGAGCGTCTACACAGACACAATTGGCCTGTTTTCGGGGTAGGGAAGCCGGGCGGGGAGGGTGATATTTGTCACTGCACGTAATTCTACAGGCTGGGGCGCCACCTGTCAGCAGGGAGTGTTGAGCGGGAGGAGTAGGACGAAGGCGTCCTCTCGGTGGGGCTCCTCACACAGAAATGCGTGCGGGGAGGAATCAATTGGCATCAATTGGCATAACAACTAAATTGGGGAGAAAAAGGGGTAAAAAACACAAAAAAAGAAACCAAAAAAGGTGTGTAGTCCAAATTGCGTGTGACCGGGACTGCCTAGTCTTGTGTAGCCAGATGATCAGAGATCTATGCCTATTTCCAACTGATATGTATGTTGACATCTAAATTCAGTGAAAGGGTTAAAAGTGGGTGTAAACAATTCAGAAAAAATAAAGTAGCACAGAAGAATGCAAAGACTTTAGGGCGGTCCTTCATATTGAGATTGGTCTTCAAAGCAGTGGGTGTAGGTTTGTTACTGCTGGATTTCTCCGGCATCCGAGCTCATTAATTGAATTTAGATTTCCCCAGACGTATCAGCAGGCTGATATCTATGATCGGCTGACTATGCGAGACCAGGGAATGACTGCTAGACATTCAAAGAGAGAACAGAACAGGAGTGATGTAACAATGAACCTCCCTGCAGTTCAGTCAACTAGACAACATACTGTTCACGTCTAAATATTTCAAGCCATAGTGGTATCAATATGCCTCTCCCACATAACAATTGAGGAGCAATAGAAACAGCAACAATGTGACAAATGAACACCCATGCTGCACTGTAGGCAACACAAAAATAAAAAACAGCATCTGACCTGCCAATGGACTGAAAGTCCTCCTCTGATTGATCACACAACTCCAAAGGAAGGATGTGCTTGCGCAAGCAGCGCCTGCTCTGTTAAAACTTGGCCGCGCTACAGGAGGCGGATGACTTAGGAGACAGTGTGGAGGAGAATTGGTACTCGGGGACAGGATGACTGAGATAAGAGGATCTGCTGTCACTCTAATGAGACAGATAGAGGGTGCTTGTGAGAACCCCCCCCCCACACACACACACACACACACACGCACTTAGACACCAGGGTCAAAATGCATCACTTGCGTGTCCCTTTTCTGCCCTCTTTGTCCCTCTCAAATGAGTCAGAAAGGATGCTATTTAGCAAGGTCATCTCATTTCCATGTTTAAATATGCAAATGTCATAGGTCCCAAGGTCAGGTCTATCCGGTTTCCATATCTGTCATACGAGCAGCTAACTATAAATCAACAGGTGATTGCAGAAGCGCTAACTTCGATGAGGCACACCATTAATATGCAAAAAAAATAGAAGTTATGGGGGGGGGGGGGGGGGGGGGGGAGATCGGGCAAGTATCTTTTCAATTTCCCGTCGGTGATTAATGAAGTCAACGATCCATCTATCTATCGATCTATCTATCTACCAATCTCGGACACCGCTCGCAGGACAGATAAAAAATATATACATTATTAACCAAATTCAATTAGCAACCATGCCCTGTGATTCACATACCTTCTCCTTCAGCATTTTGGCTTTCCTGCTGTTCTGCACAAGTCGTCTGCCTAGCTTCTTGGCGTACCAAATAGAAGCAAACATAGTGACAGGTGAAGCAACACAGAGAATTCACCCGGCTGACTTTAGCTGCAGCCCATCTGGACCGGCTGCTCCTTATCGGCGTGCACCACAGACGAGAGTGAAAAGAGAGCGAGAGAAAAGGGAGAGGAGGAGGCTGTGGGAGACACAGCGGAGGAGTGAGACCTGCAGGAGGAGAGTGTCTGTAAAGTGGAGGCAGAGCTCGCTCTGCCACACAGTGAGGGGGAGGTGAGAGAGAGAGAGTGTGTGTGCGTGTTGTGTGTGTGTGTGTGTGTGTGTGTGTGTGTGTGTGTGTGTGTGTGTGTGTGTGTGTGTGTGTGTGTGTGTGTGTGTGTGTGTGTGTGTGTGTGTGTGTGTGTGTGTGTGTGTGTGTGTGTGTGTGTGTGCGTGTGCGTGCGTGTGCGTAGCACGGACCTCTGCCTTCCACATGGAAACACCCCAGAACACGCATCTTCAGCCCCAATCTAAGCTCAGTAAAAGGCTTTCTGCAGCCCTGGAGATCAGGCAGTAATTCTGCTCCAGCTATTACAGTGCCTATGCTTCACCTGGAACACAATCAGCATGATTCACGTGAGGCAAAGCCATGCGAAGATTGTAGAGAGAAAAGGGGTGTATAACATAAAGGTACCCATTCTATAAGACTCTCAGTCAAGAATTGAGATGGAAGAGGGTGCCCGGGTGGCGTAGAGGTGAAACACCACTGCAGAGGCGCAGATTTCCATTCCTCCACAGTGCCTCCAGCTTGGCACTAAGTTATAGTCTCAGGTTTCCAGAAGGTGGCATACCCGTTTACTGTTCTGGTTCAGTTTCCCATAGCTTTGTTTCATTGGATTTGAACTGGAAACACATGACACCTTCATGGAACCTTCTGGAAACCCAGGGGGGGGGGGGGGGGGGGGGGGGGATATCACGAACCTCCACATACCTCACGCCGTCCCATTGAAACTCCTCAAACTCCCCCTGGAGGGAAGCGCCTGATGGAGGGGAAAGGAACTGGTTGGAATAACGTGTTCCTTCCACGCGCTACGTCCAACCAGGGAAACTCTCCCCTGCCAGGTGACAAGAAGGTCAGTTGGCTCTCATGCATTGAAGGAGGCATGAGGTTGGCAGAGGGAAGGTAGTGCCCAGGATTACATAGACAATTGGCACTGGGTGTAAAAAAATGGGGTTACAAAATCGTGGGATCAAAATATAATATATTAGAGGAGGCATGTGGTTGTCTACACCCTTCCCAAGACCAAAAGTGGAGGTTGGTTCTTTCATTAGTGTGTCGGGCACTCACATCACGCCTCTTAATGGGACTTGTTAGCACTACCGCACTATGCAGCCGTGTTAATAAGCAAGAAAGTGGACACCTTGCAATTTTACCTCTGGGCTTCAATTCCAACCTCCCTGATCGATTGGCTGACTTTGTCTCACATCAAAGCATGCAGGCTGGACCTCAAGAAGAACTGCCTTGGCGGCCGTGTTCGGGGAGGTAAGTCAGGCAGTCAGGGCAACCTTTGTCGGTGTGTGTATGTGTGTGTGTGTGTGTGTGTGTGTGTGTGTGTGGGAGGGGGGGGGCTGAACGGGAGGAGTAGGATACAGTCATAGACGCGCTTCATCCTCCCGGGTGGACGGACGGACAGTGATGCTATGCTCATTTGAGAAGTGGTTGCTCTCTATTTTAATGACGTGACGCGCACGTCGCTTAACACCTACAGTACAGGTCACACAATGGACAATTGATATGCATATAGGCTAATTCCTATGTTAATGTGCCTGGCGTGAGTCGGGAGCCTTTGTAAACTTTGATGAAGTGTGAATTTAAAGTAGTTTTAAATCTATGTGTGTGCCTGCGCGTCCCCCTGGCCAAATAAGTGGTTGCTCGGCGTGCAACCCCGTCCACTGAGCATTGCACCCCTGCGGACGGACAGGGGGGAGCTAACAGCAGTGGCAACTCAGAAATGTGTGGGCAGGATTAATTTGTATAATGACTAAATTGTGAGAAAAAAACTGGGTAAAAATAATTGGCTACTGTGTGCGAGTGTGTGTTGACATTGTGAAACTAAACAACCCTGCCAACCCTCACTTAAGAGAAGGAACATTATGGGTTACGGTAGTTGCAGAGCCAGGAAGAATGACACCACACAGTTTAATAAGGACAACAACAGCAGGGCAGATTATGTGACTGTGTGTGTCCTCTGCTCAGCGAGGCTGGTCCCCCACAAAACTAAATGAAACTATTTTGTATGAAGAAGAAAAGAAGAGGAAAAAAAAGAGGAGAGAACACATCCACACCTGAAGACATGCAAGAATTGTTTTGACTCATATGCCTGGAAAATAATAATGAGTCCAGTATTGTTAACCTGGTTCTGACAACAGAAAACTCACAGATTGCCTGCTAATCACAGGCATTGTATGCTGCGTATTGCGTATGAACTTTCAGTCTTTCAACCATCCATGATTCGAAGCCACCGGGAAATGCATTCAGCACCACAGCCTTGATGAGAGAGAGTATGTAAATACATCTACACGTATCTTATTTGACATTCTGCAAGGTAATGTCTGTTTTTATGTGTTGAGATAAATCACCCAAGGTTAGCCTCCCCAGGGTGTCCCAGGTCCTCTGTGACTGTTGTGGAATGTGATTGGCTGTCAGGTGGAGGGCCGGCGGAGACTTTGGCCATCTGGAGCGAAGGCCCTTAGTGTCCCCAGGGTCACAGTCAAGAGCTGTGCGGAGGAGGAGCACACATGTTTCTGACTGGTGCGTTTGTGTGTGTGTGTGTGTGTGTGTGTGTGTGTGTGTGTGTGTGTGTGTGTGTGTGTGTGTGTGTGTGTGTGTGTGTGTGTGTGTGTGTGTGTGTGTGTGTGTGTGTGTGTGCGCGTGTGTGTACTTGTACTACTACACTTGTGAGGGCCAAGTGTCCCCAAAAGAATAGTCGAGTTTGAGAAACGGACATTGTAAGGACAATTTCCCTGGTCGTCAAAAACATAAATGGTTGTTCTATGGTTAACAAAAAGGATTTGGGGAGTTACAGTAGGCTCACGATAAGGAAAGGATTTTCAGGTTGGTGTTAAGTTTAGGTTTAGACATGCAGAGGTTAGGCTTAGGGGTTAAGATTGGAGTTAAACCTGATGATTTATACTTGGTTGTAAAGCCAGTGTCGCACACAAACAATTGCAGATCTACAAGCACACAGATCGCAGATCGCAGATCTGATCGGCTATTTTCAGCTTTAGGTTTAGGGCTAAAAATGGCGTTCATAAAAATTGCACTCTTAAAATGTTGATTAAATGTCCTCACAAGTATAGTCATACAAACTGTGTGTGTGTGCGTGTGTGCGTGTGCGCGTGTGTGTGGTGGAGAGGAACACTTAGTGGGGGATAAGGTTGAGCTCGTCACAGCACCCTTGGCCTTGCAAAGGAGGTCAGCCATTCATATTTGCATTCTCTGACAATTGCCAGCGAATTGCCAGGGACCTCACAATATGCTGGTATTACCATACTGCAACAATATGCAAATACTCTGATTTTTTTATGCTTTGTGATGCAGGGTGATGCTCAGCATTGAGATATACAGTATCTTGGTACATTATCTAGGCTGGAAAGGCTTGGTACTGTATGGCTATGCATTAATAGAAACAGGAAGGAGAAAATCTAAATAATGCCCACAGAAAAGGTTACAGGGCTAAATAATGTAGTGGAATGAATGACGGGTTGCGCTTGCTTTCCCAATCTATAGTCACAGTCACATAATTACAGTGCAGGATAATTGGACGTAGGTCAATATATCAAATGCGTTGCTGTAGATGGGCTATTTTCAGTGAAGAGATTTGGTGTAGAGGGGGAAAAAAGAGTGGACCTAGTACAGACCAGTACTACTGAACTAATGTAAAGAGTCGTTTAAGTGGTCAAGCAACTTGTACAAGGTTTAAATGTAAATGGTGAACTAACCTCATATGATACTGTATGTTGGAAGTCGCAGTTACAACCTCTTTCAGATCTTCAATTCCTTGAAATGACACTCATCCATTCAGCTTGGCCCACTTAACCCATTGAATTCATTTTAGATTTCTTTGGCTATTCAAAAATAGCAGATATACAAGCTCATACAGTATGAGATATGAGCTTGCAGATCTGCTATTTTGGGAAAAATCGTGAAAATATGTGCAATTCTTTGAACATATACTTTTTAAAGCGAACATTTGTCATTTGACAAATGTCTTCAAACAGTTTTCTGAAAAACTATTGTCGTTATATCAGTGGTGCTCAAAGTTTTATCTTGTCAAGGACCCTCAAAATTATATGTTTTTGTCCGCCGATCCCCATCCAGGGACCCCCCCCCCCCAAAAACATATTTGTATTCAAAGATTGGCACAAATGTTCCAAGATTTTGAGCTTGTATATCTGCTATTTTTGAATAGCCAAAGTATAAAATATGCCGTGTTAAGTAGTCAGATGGGTGGGCCACGTGCATTTTCCAGTGCATGAATACCCTCACGGCCCACCAAGGGGCCTGGGCCCACAGGTTGAGAACCAGTGCCAGAAAACCATGAAGTAAATCCTTTTGTCTCTGGTGTCTAGGAATGTGAAAGACAAAACAAGTATACTACAGGGGTGTTGATTCTTCATACAGTATAGCGACTATCTGCAAAGGAATTTGGTTCATAGTGTATCTGCAGGAGAATGGATCTTCTCCATGCATAATGTCCTGAACAAATAAACACAGACAAACTGTGTCTCCTGAATACAACACCTGATTGACAATCTCCAAGCCCGGTTAACCCATGAAGACCGGGAACACATTTGTGTCATTTTTAGATTTCTTTGGGCTATTAAAAAAATTGCACCGAGTGCCGCGCTATGAGCGCCCGAGTGCCCGAGTGCTGCGCTTTTCGCTATATGAAAAAAATCTGTGAAAATCTTTGAATATTATTCAAAGATTTGCACAGATTTTCACGATTTTTGAATGGCCAAAGAAATAAAAAAATGACACAGATGCGTTCCCGGTCTTAAATGGATTAAGATCATGCTGCTTTATCAGTCACAGTAAGGGAAAACCTGATGCTTGTATCAGGGTGTCTGCCTGTGTCAGGAAGTTAGATTTAAGACGTTTTAACCCATTTAACTTCTTACCCATGAAGCTGTTAGTTTGCTATCTTGACTATCTTACAGAGAGAGAAGGTAGATTTTCCATTCCTCCCCCATACAGTATACAGAGTATGTCTCACTACGTATTTATCAATTGGACGTAACGTCTTTAAAACATACAATATAGAAAGCTAACCAAAACATACCGATACAATGGGCCTACTGTACTGTATTCTATTTCTTCAGGGGAGATATGCCACGACACTGGAGCTGTTGGCTGCCCTGCATCCTCCGAGTACAAATATCCAACATTCAAAAAGCCATTATCCAGCTTATGGCCATAACGCACACTGGAAAATCAATCGCTAACTTCCATCAGACCTTTTACCTTTCATACATTGCATTACCCATCCCAGTCGAAATATAATAAATCAACTGGCAGCCAAACAAATCAAGACCATTGTCTACAGTCTTCTACACTGTAGTATAATGCAAAGCCACAATCAGACATCCACACAAGAAACCTGCAGCTTACACACACACACACACACACGACACACACACACACACACACACACACACACACACACACACACACACACACACACACACACACACACACACACACACACACACACACACACACACACACACACACACACACACACACACACACACACACACACACACACACACACACACACACACACACAGTCCAACTTCCAGAACTGTCTGTTGACCATGGCTGGAATAATGGCCCGGGGCCATTGACCTTGACTTACTGGGCAAAGTGCAACAGCACAGTAGAAACTGAAATACACACACCCATACAGATCAATAACTAAATGTATAATACTAATGTACAGTCATGTGTCCAGGCAAGGCATACTCTAGTTTTTCTTTCTTCTTTTCACTGTAAAACCATCCCATCAATATTACTGACTATATTATTGTGCAATCCAAGGCCATGTATATGTCCCATTAATTTAAACTGGAACCGTTTGTAATGCTATGAGAGATGAATACTAATATTACAGTATGATTATGAGATGATTCTTTCCTCTGATGCATGAAGGCCACTGCTGGTATTAGTAACTCACACTTTCTGCAAGCCACATTATGTAGTGTAATTTATATTAGGTTCTTGACTGGGTGGGTACTTAACCAGCTTGTGGATCTGCTATTTTTGAAAAATACAAATAAACTACAAATAAATAAATGTTAAACATTTTTGAAAATTTGCCCAAAATAGGGAAACAGGGTTAATGTGATTAAAGGGGCTGATGCATGACTTATAGTACTAAAGATTCAAATTGTTATGTAATGTATGGGGACAGGGCTGGTGAAAAATAATGCGCTTGCCCTGGGCCCTTGTCGGCATATTCTGCTCATGGATGCAGCTCCATCAAAAAGAATGCATCCATTTTATTCCTTTACAGCTGTCCCCTTACCACAGATGACTATCATGAATACAATAAGCTACTGGAAATCACAAATCATCAAGTAAAATACCTCCAGCCATCCACAACTACCAAGTGAAAAATCACTCTGTATCATGGTAATTCATATTTCTGTCACAAGGCAGCCTCCCTTAAGGATTTAAATCCTATATAATTAAGTAGACCAGGTGTCTACGCTACACTTGGTCCCTTCCTTTTTTCCTTCTACACCAAATTGCTTGGCCGAAAATAGCCGATCTAATGGCCAAATGTTTCCCAGTTTTGCTGAATGCTGGCCTATTGTAACATGCATTAGAGCATGGGTTCCCAAACGTTTCAGCCCGCGACCCCAAAATAAGGCGGAAATTGACTCGCGACCCCACCTAAACCTGGAGGTCATTTATGCACATAAACTTGCACGTTCGGTGTGCATTTGTAATGTGTTAAAATGGTAAAATGTACCATTTGTGATCATTTTAGATGGTATTTCATCCATTCTGTTGAATTTAAAGTAAAAAAAAAAAAAAAAAAAAAAAACTTTTTTTTTTAATGACCCAAAATAATTTCGCAACCCCACGTCAGTCTCCCGCGACCCCAAGTGGGGTCGCGACCCCTATTTTGGGAACCCCTGCATTAGATGGATGTGACAGTTGATTTTAGTACAACATGGAAATCCCAAAACTAGGCTACCTTATGATTTTACCACTTCGCGAAACTAGCTGATCTACTAGCTCACAGTGCATCGCAACATGATGTGATGTATTAGATCTGCCATTTAAAAACATAATTACAAAATAGTTTTTTTTGGGCGAGAACCAAAAACCCCCACAGTGTTAGCCACTTCTGCTACATCCTTGAGATTAATCATGGATGCATAGCCTACTGTACCAAACACGTGACCTAACAGTGTTAGATCTTGTTTGTTGATCAATTAGATATGTCATTTAAAAACATAATAACACAATTGAAAATTGATGTCTAAAATAGGGACACCGGCGTTAATGTGGTTAATCCAACTAATGGTGTTGTTGGCCGCAACATTGCCATTGTTTTAGTATTAAATGTCGAATAACAGAATTCATTCAGTTGTCCGTGATGTTCATAGTGAGGGTTTGGTTACGCAAGGCTATGCAACACAGTTGGCGTTTGAGATTCAGTCGTCACTGTTTTCGTCACTGTTTCCTGTTTAAAAGCAGAGAAGTACATCATGGCTGATCTTTAGTGAAAATGTCCTTTGTGACAATATTAAAACAGTTCAATATACTGGATGTCTTTTTTTTCAATCTTTCATAAATGGATTTTCCATCAGGAGGAGAGAAAAAAACTAGTGAGAATGTCTAAAACACTCAACATTGACCTCTCACTGAGAGCCACTAATAGCAAATCAATTTCCAAGGATCCTATATTGTGTCTAAGTGTAGAGACAGCACCAAATCTCTCACATGGATGGCTAGATAGTTTCCGTGGGCTTATTTTCAGCAGGTCATTTTGTTCAATCTAGCTGTGATGACAACCTATTGTGAACAGACCATCAGTAGAAGAGGTTAGTCATCCTTGATGCAACTCTTTCCATGTTCCCTCTACTGTATCTCGTTCCTTGCTTGCCCTTTCACAGAACAGACCCTTAAGAAAAAAGAGTTTTACAAATAGAGCAGGCATCAAGACAGATACGCAAATACAGTACAGAATGTGTGGCCCCCACAGAGAGGGATGTACTACAGTGCATACAGTAAACATTACAAAAATGCTATCCTATATCATAACATAACTACATGTCTGACATTTGTAACAAACCAAGCCGAAAATCAGTTGAGAATTCAGTGAGTTATATATGGGCCCCTGCCCATATGGCGGTTGAGTTGACACATCGCTCCAATGAACAGCAGCAGCCAATATGGTATCTATCTGTGCAGTACGTGCTATGGCGAGGTGATATTGTCATGTGACAAAGTACAAATTAGCCCATAGCCAAACGGACAGATGTCGAGAACCAAAAACCCCCACGGCAATTATGTTTGCCACTTCTGCCACATCCTTACAATCCTTGAGATTAATCATGGATGCATAGCCTACTGTACCAAACACGTGACCTAACGGTGTCAGATCATGTTCGTTCGAACCGGTCAACCATTGCTGTGCTCGAATGTCCGGTCATCTGCGTTATTAGCACAAATAACTTAGCTGAAACAACGGTAAACAGCGGCTTCTCGTGGTTGTGAACGATTCAACGTTGGGGTTGTAAATTGCCGGGTTGTCAGTCACAGCCAGGAGAATTTCCAAAAGTTGAACTACTGTCTGCTTGAAGCGCTCAGGCCGCTCTGCCAAAAAAAGGAGGGAAGAGGAGCGCACCAGTGCGTCTTTACCATAGAAATGAATGGCAGACTGGCGCTGCCAGCTCAGAACGCACTCTCTGTGGACACAACCCCTAATGCAACAAAAGCCCCATTTTAGTAACTTTTATAATAGTAGATTGTGGTATCAATCAGCATTTAACCACACTTTACTGACCAAGGGCTTATATTGTATTATTGCATGCATATCCTATTAAATGTGTTAAGAGAAAGTAGAAATGCAAAATAAACATACAACAAGTATGAAAAAAAAGCCAGTCTGTATTTTATTTCACCAATGAATCTATTGTATACTGTAGTGTACACAACTTTCAGGGCCTCATTTTAGGTGAAAAATGTATTGGAGATGTCATTGACAAGATTTACAAAGGTCTACTTAGACCTCAAGTAATAGCAGTCAGGGAAAAAAGTGCATTGTCTGTTTCCATCTTTTTCCCATTGTACAATCAAAATACATGAGTCAACAAGTCTTAGGATAATGCATTGTCAAGAAATGTCTTAGACAGATGGGCCGATTGATAGCAGTTCTATCAATCATATAGCAGGACAAGGAAAATCTGTCTGACATCTGGATAGTCCTGACAGTTTTTATTTCCCAACTTAAGTATCTAAAGTGCTGTGTTTGTTTAGTTTTTCAAGGGAGGAATGCATATCTGTGAATAAACTAAATAATCTTCATTTTATTTATCTATATTTTGCTGATAGGATCTAGCCAAACGTACTTACAAATGAACATGTTTCAACCATAACAATTATTGTTATGGTTCTAAGTGACACAACGAAAGGAACTGAGACATTGAAGTGAGCTCTCTAACAACAGCAAACTGTAGTCTACCTGCCATTAAGACTACTGCCATTTTTTCTAGGTTGTGGCAAAATACAGGGAGTTGAACGACAGTCAGAGTATGTTTCACTAATCCAAACCCCATAAAGCAAATTTGTTGGGATGCTGTCAACATGAGAAATGCACTTCTGGTGTGAACAGCCCGGCTCCTGTTTGGGCGAGAATTTCACTTCACAGCAATTCCCAGCGCATCCGTATCCAGTGTGAATACGCTGTTACAACCACCCCCACACTACAATCAGCAAGCAATCAGGATAACACTCCAGATGACCTACTGTATAGTCTCTTTGTCCCCCTGGCTGTGAAATGACCTCCCTGTCAGCCAGGACAACATAGTCCCCATATTCCACCAAAGTCTGATAACCCACCTCTTCGGACTCCAAATCATCCCCTAATAAACTACTGTTTTAAGTATCCACAATACTTAAAATAATATAGCACAGATATTCTACATTGTGATGTATCACAATGAGATTTTTGGTACGTAATTGAATTACAATGTATAGGAGGGGCACATTTCCATCGTTATGCAGTGCAAGTGCCTATAGTTGTTTAGATCCCATAGCCTGAGAAGATGTTCGACGCCACGTAGGCTTAAGTCACTATAAATTATACTTTGTTTTAACGGCACTGTGCGAAAACAACTGATGTACAAGCTCATAACATCTCAGATTAGGTATTTTAATTATTTCTTTCTTTTAAAGTAGTGGTGAAATGTCTTTTTTGATAACGTTTTTGCCAAGTTTAGCTCAGAGACAGGGGTGTGTTTTTCGTTTTTCGAGAGAGAGAGAGAGAGAGAGAGAGAGTGAGTGAGAGGGGGGGGGGGCATCAATGCTAGCGTCACTTTTATGCATTGCATTGCTTATTTCTCACCTCCAATGTTTTCAGATACATATTTTAATGTAGGTAGTAGTACTGTTTGAGTTTAAAACAAGTAATGCACCGTCTGGCCGTCAACTTGAGTTGGATAAAGAAAGTAGCAGCCCAATTGTGTCTCCCAAATTAAATCAGGTGCGAGTGGGGGAACGTGAGCTTTGGGAGTGAATGAAATCAAGATTAATTTATATTCATGAAGGTCTATCTATGTATGTTTGCAGGGGATTGATACATAGGCATCTATTGATACATAATGTCTTCATTGTGACCGCAGGTATGCTCTAAAAGTGTGAAAAACATATTTTACATTTCACCATGTCTTTAAGCCATTATGCAATAGGGGAGCTGCAGCCAAAGGATATGGTGTTTGGGGGTCCTTGGCATGGAAAGGGTTGTGAACCACTGGTTTAGTACACTACATAAAATGTATCCAGCACATTTTGAGGTATAGTAAGTATATGTGTTTTTGTAAAAGCTTAAGTGTTTTAGTGGCACTTTTCACAGCTTCATGTTATACTAGGACCAACAATAATATTTTCTTGAAATGTCAACTGTATGCATGGGCAGCATGGCTTGCCTCATCAAAGTGACTACTACACATCAGAAACTTCACATTTTGCAAACATAGAAAATTGAGAATCAAAAATGAAAGCCCTTATAAGAAGTATACTATTATCTTAAATTACTTGAAGTGAAAAGTGAGATAACAGATCACTTAAAGCTGAAAAGACTTTACTGTACTGACTATCAACAGTGTGCTTTCACACAGTGCAATAATCAACCGCACTGACGCAAGCTACTGTATGACTCTCGTCATAAAAGGACTCTCAGCCTCCCTGCTGCTCTGATGAGGAACGATTGCCAGCAGTGCCTTTATCTGAGTTCCTGTGAACACTCAATGCATTCACAAAAGCCAATCACAAGGCTTCCACGGGGCAATCAAGGCATCCCATTGTGTGGATAACGAGTCAGAAGAGGAATCATCACAACAAGGAGTAGTTCAGGAGAATGATCTTTACCCCTGGGATAACAGGCACCCCGAAAAGCCAATATTCCACGTCGATCCGACCAGCGCTCCTCAACCAACGACAGCTGGCAACTAGTGTAATTAAACCGCTGTTCATTCCTCAAAAAGATTGACAGAGAGGTAATTGCTGCTCCGAAAGAAAAAAATTATAATAATCATGCATTTTTACGATCCTATATTACCAAGGAAACAGTCTGGGGATCAATAAGCAACGCGGTTCAAATCGATAACATCTCCTCTGAGTCAGGCCCTCCAAACGGTGTTGCTTGTTTTGGCCAGCGAGGGAGGGGCTCGACTCTCTCAGGTCATAGAGGAACCATCATTCTTACCTCCCACCATGCCTTTACAATTACAGTTGCTGTATTAAAGCAATTTCTCATTCAAGTCCCAAGGCTGAGTGAACCAAATTGGCTAAGCACAATTTTTTAGTCCTGGGCCAGTTTACGTCTTTTATATAATAGAAGAGAACTGCCTTCCCTCTCTGCCAACACTCCTCTGTCCCTCCTTCTCCCTTATCCACACTTGCATTAACCACTTGAAACTCCAGAACCCTATTCTAGGGGGAACATAGCCGATCATCGCTTTCCAACGCATTGTGAGCTTGTAGATCGGCTATTTCTAACGAAGAGATTTGAGACGTACAGTAGAGGGGAAAAAGCGGTCCAAGTACAGAGCCAACTAAGTTCACTATGTCTAGTGGGTTTAAGTGGTTAGGGACTGTCTTATGTTGTTTACTGTGCCATGGGGAGACATCCCCACCAGGAAATTACATTAAGGACCGACTCAGGTCGGCTACTGCACCATAGCTACCCCAGCAGGATATCACATTCAGAGACAGTCAATAGTTATTCAATCACACATAAAGGTGTGAGAATGGTGCAACATTGTGGTCCAACATTGTTTGGGTGAGTGCTGAAAGATTGTGCAGAAAAGAGTAGTGTGGATCACACCACCACATGACACAGGACTGTACTGACACGCTCTACGCACGCTGTCAACCTCCTTGGGAAATGAAGATGACAAGCACGTTGTACCCCACGTTGAGAACCACTGACAGTATATTGATGACAAAAAATCTAACAGGCGAGAAAGGGCTCTGCCCTAGTGGCCACAAGAAACATAGCAATCATCAAATTTGCGGACGAACGGACAGACGGACAGGCGGGCGGTTGGACGGACGGACGGACGGACGGGAAGACAGAGAGACAGAGTAATTACTATAGTAAAGCAGTAACACCAGCAAACATAAAACAGGATTCTTGCTAGGATGAATGTAAAACTACAGTACACTGGGATACTTGTAGGCCAACGTTCCAAAGCACATGACCTAGGGCCATTGGCATTTTCAACGTAGTCGCACATGATTTATAAGAAAGGCACCATATCACAGTAGCGGAAAAAACACCACAGCAAGCATATTTGTATTTCTTGGCAAGCAGATGAATCACAGAGAGACATGGGAGCGTGTGTCATACAAATAGTCGTGAACCTCAAACAATGTCATTCAAGAATGATTGTTTCATCAGGCAATACACCGCACAAGTAGAGTATGCAACATCAAAACAAAGTCCATGCATCACCATGGAAACAGTAATGTTTTGGGTGCAAGGGTCACCAAAAACAAAAGGAAGGTTTGAAACAAAAAAGGAAAAAGAACTAAAAGAAAAAAGAAATGAGGAGGTAATATGCCCCCCTAAAAACAAAAACAAAAAAACACAACAAAACTTGCCATGTAGTTTGCTGTGGTCAGACCCGGATATGCAAGATCAAAACGGGTAACCAGTGCAGGCTGCAAGTAAGAAATAAAAGACAACATCACCAGCTAGTATATTTAGGAAGAGAGGAGAAAGGATGCGAGAGAGAGAGAGAGAGAGAGAGAGAGAGAGAGAGAGAGAGAGAGAGAGAGAGAGAGAGAGAGAGAGAGAGAGAGAGAGAGAGAGAGAGAGAAATGGAAAACCTAATACATAGGGAAAAAACAGTTGATGGTTACCCAGTCATACATTGAGGTGGGATGACAAGGAGAAACAGCAGTCCATTGTGGCTCCCTGCATAATAATGGCACTGAGCCTCAAAGCCTCTACTTAACAAAGGTTTAGTGTGGGAAAAGTAATGCAGAAACAAACTGTTCTGTTCAGAAATTTTAATAATTTCCGGCCACAAACAGCAAGAGCTTACTATATAATATTGAAAGAAACAGGTGTAGGCTAATGTTATGACTAAAATGCTACGTTCTACCAAATTCTACTAACGATTGAATTCTCCAGGATGGGATTAGAGAACAATAATTATAATAACAATTATTATTATTATTATCATAAACCATGTCCTCTCAAATATCCAACGCTCTCTCTTGCTTCCCCTTTAACATCTGACATATTGAAGTTGGTTTTAACAAATAAGACATACAAAACAAACTGTAGGTGGTGCATTGTTGAAATGTCCAGTGTCACACTGCCCAGCTCTACCTTCAACTGTCTTGGATGCTTTCAGTGCTAACATTCAGTCAGTAAGCCAACAGCAACACTATTCTATTGATAAGTGGCGAGCGTGGCGAGGTACAGACACAGCACATCTTTCTCTACTTGCTAATTTCACGTTATAATGGGACCTGTATTTGGAACTACTTTGTTCCAAAGTGTAACAGTGTACAAGACAAGTATAAAAACAAATCTTTATATCTGTTGAAGGATTTAAAAAAAATATTGGAATATGAATTAGCAGGGGCTTTACAGTGGGATTTTGCAGGGCTTTAGTGGTGGGGGTAAAAAAAATATGTCTGGGCCGATGGCCGAGTGTTTGGGGCGAGTACCGCGTGTGCTCTGGTGCCTGACAGCAAGTCCTGGGTTCGATTCCAGAGCTTGGCGGACCTTTGCTGCATGTCACTCCTCGACTCTCTTGCCCTGTTTCCTGTCTCTCTTGGACTATCAATGTCTCTCACTGTGGACTATCAATAAAGGCAGAAAAAGCCCCGAGAATATATTAAAAAAATAAATAAATAAAAATGTCTCAGAAGATTAAGATGCCTTGAGGGAATAATAGTCTGAGCCACCCTTGTGGCTCAGCCAGTCAATACATCGACCACATAAGCATAACATCCAGGCTTTGATTACTGGGTCGGGAACTTTGTGCCGACTGTCCTTCCTGCTATCGCTTTCCTGTCACTCTTCACTATCCTGTCCTAATACAGCATAATGCCATCAAATATTCTTTCAAAGGACATTGTGACAGGGAATGTGGAACAGCAAAAAATAATGAAAACAAGGACAAATCATGACACAAAATGAAAGCTCCAAAATGTCTTCATGAGTCAGTAGACACTTGCTTTTTAGAGATGTGATGGACATCAATAGGATGTTACTGATACTGATATCAGTGTAAATTCTGACTCCTCTCCTCATCTCTCTCTCACCAAAGGCGCAGCCCTCACATGATATGCTCTGAGCATCTAGACCACACATTGTATGACAAGTTCATTTTCGTAGCTTGTCACAGTAATTGATTGTCACTCATTCATTAAATCCTTATACAGTATGTATGATCATTTTGACTGGACTGTAATTTCAGAGCTATGATTCTACATTAGCACTGGACAGTGCATGCTACAATCCCTATTTCCTTTGTAATATCTCAGAATTGTTAAGATTAACCAACAATTCAAATAAAGGATTAAAACAAATTTGATCAAGAGAGAAAACTACAATGCTATTGAGATGTGCACCAAAGGTTGGATTGTTACTGCAGGATATTTGTAATGTGTTATTAAGACAGCTTCAATATTTCACTATTCAAAACTAGGTGATCCACTAATTTAACCTCAAACACTAAATGTTTAGCTAGAAAAATAAACTGTGTATGCTACACAAGAAAAAAGCCCTTCATAAAATAGTGATTTGCCAATAGGTGTAAACTTTGCCATTTTTATCTCCAACACTGCCCCCTAGAGGCTCTAACTGATTATTTCACCAGCACAGTCATTATGATCTCTGACGACCTTCTACACGTGAAGTGCAATAATGCAGTGGTTCTTAAAGTTTTTCATGTCAAGGACCCACAAATTGTATTTTAAGTATTTGGCCCCATCTGAAAATATTTTGTGCCAGGGACCCCCAGAAGAGAAGATGTGTGCAAAAACTAAATCCAAAAATGTCCAAACAAGACTTTTAAAAATAAAAAATAAAATAACAACAGATCTGCTATTTTTGAATAGCCAAAGTATGACATATGGCCAAGTATGACCAGGTGGTTACAATTATTAATGCCATATTAACTCATTTAGCTGGGGACCCCCAAGGACCCCACTTTGAGAACCAGTGCAATAATGCACCGCAATGCAGGGATACTAAGAGTTATTTATTTGCCTGTATGACCTGACTGTTCAATGCATGAAAATGGGTGAATGGAATGACCTATGACCTATACTATATTGTTTTGTTGTGAATCTAACATTATCCTTCATTAAATGATTTTATTTGTATGATTGTGGCTGACACACCATGGTGCAACAGTATACTGTGCATGGATTCAAGCTGTATAGTGGAAACAGACAGGCCTACTGGACATCAAGACAGGAAACACACTGGCACATAATGGGTCAAGACAATGAAGGAGGGGATTATGAACAACTTTTCCAGATCAGTGCAACACGGGTGTAAAAAGGAAGCAAAAAGAGAAGAAACTTTGTCTGAGAGAGTGAGAACAATAGGAGTTGCATCTGTTCTCCATCGCTGCTCCAGAATTAGCTTGGATGTAGAAATATGTTAGGGCACTGCTGTTTTTGTAATTGATACTGAATAAGAGTTTAATCCCATCTTACTGGAATGTGGTCATTCTTTATGAGTCTCAATAAAATGTTGAGTACATACTAAATTATGTATATTCATTGCTTTTCTTAATGGTTAGCCTCAAAATTATGAATGCATTATGGGTTGCTTTGTACACTGCTATCTGTCATTTTCACTAACTTGATATAAGAAGAAAAGAGAAAAAAAAGCTCACATGACTATAAAAAGTCAGTATAGCCAAAAAGGCATGGGGACCTACTAATAAACCATTTCATGTGATATTGGCGGACCGATGTAAGCTAAAGTGGCAAAAGAGAAGGGGTCAGAGAGCTGGGGGCGGGGTGGAGACCGACAGAACATGTTAGCAGTCATTCATGGTGAGTGTGTTGGTACGAGGTTCGTGAGAGAACCTCAACATGTCACGGGGCCTCTGAAGCTCACCTTGAGAGGGGAGATGTGGGAGTGAGACACGTAGCCGTGCACATTCTCGATCTCCGACAGGTTCTTCTCGGACACGTGCACCAGTTCGGGGGCACGGCACGGCTCGTTGGTGAGCCGCGGGAATCCCTGGTCGAGCTGCGGGGAGTCCTCCTCCTGGTAGTGGTACTGCTGGAGAGGGGCGGGGAAGGAGCGAGGGAGACGGAGGAAAGGTGGAGAAAGAGAGAAGACTTCAGAGGAAATACGCAACACAGACCAACAAACACTTACGCCCGATTTATACTTGGTTGCGCGCCGGTGTCTCGCAACGAAAACAGACGATCAACAAGCTCACAAAACACATGGCGCTGCTTTTCGGAGTGAGATACGATGCGCAAGCAAGCATAAAACAGGCTTTACTGTTTTTTTTTTAAATGTATAGAACATTTACACATTATCTAAAGTAATCATCAGTCAATCAGAAATGGCAAAAATTACAATTGAGTTAGCAATATTGAATACGTACATTTTAATGTATTGTCTTCATTTTTCATATCATACTTTGTTAAGATTAAATTATTCTACTTCTTTAGAATTTCACTTAAAACTAATATTAATATTGAAGTAGACCCACAAAGTTGTAAGTGACTGAATTGCAGTAGTATCCACCACCATCTTACAGCTTATATTGTGATCAATAAGTACCCATTGCTATAGCAACATAAAATGACACAAGGTGTGCATAAGGCCTGTGTTAGCATGAATAATGCCATCAACACATGATGTGCTTAAAAAGAGGTATTCAGACAGTTTTAACACAATATTGGACATGAGCTAAGATCCTGAAGAGTGCTGGGGTGATGTAATAGGGATGACATCACCTGTGTGTCATCCCCTCAGCCCCAATGAAAACCAGCAGAGAAGTGGACAGGAGATATTTCAAATTAATAGATTAAATTGCATCAGCATTGTTAACAGGAGTACACTGCAAAAGAGTGTATGTAAGTCTGAGTGCAAAAATGTACCCAAGAGTTAAATTAACACTCAACACTTTACAGAGTAGTAAAAATGATGAATTAACCAACATCAGTGAAGGGGAAGAAATACATATATCATGTCAGACAGAGTGATGGTAGGTAAGTATGGTCTGAGAAGGCATGTGAGAAACAAAAAAACAAGCAACTCTATGACAAATATTGCGATGATTATTATGATTATGATAACCAGGATGCTCTATGAACGTAGAGACCTCTCTCCACCCTCTCTCACCCAGGGAGCGTTCATCAAGGCGGGGTTCATGCAGGGCGGGGGCTGGCCGTTGTGTGGGGACCCCTGCACTGCCGGTGGCCTGTTCTGGAGAGAGGAGTAACACCATATGTGACCACCGGAGGGACACCAAGAGCAAAACAAGACAAGTAATAATAATAAGAACGACTTGACACTTGGTGCTGTACAGACTAATGTTATTGCTGGATGTCAGTCACATCTTCTATTATTCCCTGAACAATACTATACAGTAAGAATTATTCATCTGTAGGCCTGTATGTCAATTTGGAAGATATTTCACATACTAGAAGATCATATAGGCATCCAAACAACAGGCAAAAAGCATTCAAGTAGAGAGGAAAGAAGCTCAACAACACAAAGGACGTGTGTGCGTGTGCGTGTGCATGTGCATGTGCGTGCGTGTGTTTGTGTCACACAACGGCAGAAGTCAGTACAACGTAGATGACAGATACAGTTAAGGGGATTTCAAACTTGAACATGTGGACGCACGTACACACACATACTGTACACATACGCACGCACACACGCACAGTCGCACACACACAATTGTAAAAGCAACGATGGTACTGTGCACAAAAGCACAATTCTTTAGCCCAAATAACGACCTTAATTTCTCTATGGGTAAATTAAAGGATATTTTAAATGATGAAAACTTTGACTTTAAGGTCTCTAGGTTATCACATAACATGAAGCAAATAATTGTTAACAAGTGAGACTATGACGTGGTATTGACACAACATACGATCAAACTGAAGAGTTCGCTACAATCACCCTAAGAAAAAAGCATGTCTTTGTGGCCTCCGTATGTGATATTTAATTTCTTCACACTGAAAATAAGTGACTGGCTAATATGAGAGATATGATGACAGTCACAGTTCTCAAAGAGTTACACACAGAGCTGATGAGAACCCCGAGCAAAGAGTGTGTATATCTGCATGAGTGAGATGCAACTCAATTGCAACGCCCCAGTGATTACAGTTATTTTTGATAAGGCCTTGAGGCAGCATTGTAAACAGCGGCAGCTCAGCACAGCTCTGGGCTAATGATATATAAGCTACTGGAGCAGCTAAAAATAGGAATACATTCTACAATTTTGCCTGCGATGTGGTCTCATGCGTGAACTCCTATAATGCCAGTGGATGTAGGGAAGTGTCAAGATAATGTCTGCGTGATCAGTTTAGTTTATTTCACATAAACCATTTCTAAAGAAACACTACAGGTCCAGACTTTACACTAAATGTGAATTCAACTGATCTGACTGAGAAGCTCTTTCTTTTCTTTAAGAATAACTTTACTGCAGTGAACATCAGGGAGCATTTCACTGGATTTCACTAATTTGGACAAAGACTCTGTCTAATTGAATGTGAATGTGCTGTATCTTCATGTGCTCAATCTTTATACTTTTACATTGCTGTTATGTCTAGTATGGGCACTGGAGCAACAACACAATACAGGCTTTCTATGTGAATACTTGCTTGGCAACTGAGAGGGTTCTGACTTTAACAAACATATTCATCTACATTTATTCTATCATTTGTTTTGGAAGAAAATAAAAAATAAAATCCAGATTACTGAAGCTAAAAATGTAATTACTTTCTGACATTCTTGTCGGAAAGTAATTTGCATAATTATTATTTTTCCGCCCTCTTACCAGGCTACCAGTCGAAAAGCAGCTTAATGTACTACCGCTGTACTAGAGCATGTAGAAGTTAATCACCCTGTGTTCCCACACAGGACAGAATAGTACTGAATATGAGCACAGGTTACTGCTAATCATTGAGGTACACTGCGTTCCTAATCTGAACCTGGACCACTAGACTTTTTTTAAATCATACAATTCCGATATTATACTGGCTAAAAGGAGCCAGTGCTGATGTATTAAATTCTTATGCAGGGAAGAGCAATGCCTCGGTTGGACAACCTTGCGCAACAATGAAAACCAGGTGATAATGCCTGTCAGCAGTGGTGGAAAGTAATTAAGTATATTTACTCAAGTACTGTACTTAAGTACAATTTTGAGGTACTTTTACTTTACTGGAGTATTTCCAATTGTCTATACTTTTACTTCTACTCTAGGGCTGCACGATTCTTGCTCAAATGAGAATCACGATTTTCCTCCATAAGAATTGAGATCACGATTCTCACACGATTCTCTTGTAAATATATAAAAAAAAAAAAATCAATGTAGAAAAAAAAAAAAAAAATTTTTTTTTTTTTTTTTTTTTTTTTTTACATTGAAAAAAAAATCGCCATAATTTAAAATCGAGATTGCATAGGTGTCTGAATCGAGATCACGATCTTTTTTCGATTAATTGTGCAGCCCTATTCTACTCCACTACATCTCAGAGGCAAATATTGTACTTTTACTCCACTGCAATTATTTCAAAACTTTACTCACTAGTTACTTTGCAGATACAAATTATAAAACGTACATTAACCCCTTCAGCCCTATTTTATACATAGGCTATTTGAAAATAGCCGATCTACAAGCTCACAACGCGTCGCAAAGCGACGCGTTGTGAGCTTGTAGATCTGCTATTTTCAAACATCTTAGTACTTTTACTTTTGGTACTTGCCAATACTTTTGTACTTTTACTCAAGTAACATTCTGAACACAGGCCTTTTACTTGTAACAGAGTCTTTTTATATTGTGGTATTGCTACTTTTACTTAAGTAAAATAACTGAGTACTTCTTCCACCACTGCCTGTCAGCGGATGCACAAGCACCTGGCAGGGTCACACACGCTGGACAGGTCAAAGGGTGTGTGTGTGTGTGTGTGTGTGTGTGTGTGTGTGTGTGTGTGTGTGTGTGTGTGTGTGTGTGTGTGTGTGTACCAGATATCAACATCAAACACAGCATAAAACAGTAATTGCCCAAACATGGTATGTAAAAATAATGGCGCACTTTGAGGCGATGCTTCATTCGCCTCCCTCCATTCATTTTCAGCCTCCATATGAATGGAGGAAAGCAAAGCGAGCAGACCCAGTTTGGGGATAGAGATGGAGTGGGGGAGTCTCGGAGCAGGTGTGTGCAGTGCACACGTGCTCAAGTTTATGTGCGTGTATGCTCCATTTTCTTTATGTGCCTGCTATTTTTGGAGGGATATTACAGCTTAGGTAGGCGAGTTTCACTGAGGCTGTGTCTCAGTGTACTCTGTAATTAGTAAGAGTCAGCCGAGAGGATTATTCAGCAAACTTCAGTGGATACAGGAGGAGCACTATTGTTCCTGTCCGACATATGAGAGTTAACATGAGTGTTCTTCCAAAGTACTTGCAATTAACCACTTTCAACCCGATGTCCCTATTTTGGGCAAGAATCTTAAACGAGAATCTTATTCTGAGGTTTGCAAAAATAGCGCAAAATACCCAATCTACAAGCTTGAAATGCATCACTGAATATTTTTTTGGCAGCAGTGATTTCATAACAGTGTTGAATAAATAACTAGTGTTGAATAAATAACTAGGGAGCACTGAAGAGAAAAACACATGCATGCACGCACGCTCGCACGCATGCTCTCTCTCAAACACACACACACACACGCACACGCGCACACACACACACACACACACACACACACACACACACACACACACACACACACACACACACACACACACACACACACACACACACACACACACACACACACACACACACACGAACACGAACAAACAAACAATCTCCATCTCAAGAGAGTACAACACGAAGGAGGCTAGAAGCAATACTGCCTGCTTAAGGCCAGTTTGGCCATTACACAAACACAGATGTGGTCTTTCATGTTGACGGTGTAGACAAGGCATCTAATCCGTTATTCCTTTAAATTCAGGCTACAGAATTCATGTATCAGGAGGATGTACAATTACTAGTCAGTCAACACAGGGATTAATGTGGTCCAAAATGTGGACAATATATAGGCAACAGCTGACCTATGACTTTAGACTGTTACGCTAGTACATACAGTATAATGGGAATCTCAGAGATAAAGGCCATATCTCGGACCAATCAAAGTTCATTTGACATTGCGCCTGAAAGAACCCCAGTGACCTACAATATAAAACAAGTACAATAGCCCAAGGTACAATCAGCTATGCTTACATAACTGTTTTACAGCAGTGAAGAAAAACCTTTTAGAGCAATGTGACCACTCGATAAACTGTAATGTGATGCATGTATGAAGCAACGGCATACAGTGGAAACTCGTATCTATTTAACACCTTAAAGGCATCTAGCATGTAAGGCTTCAAAAACATTTTTTATACTTTGTGACAGCTCTGGATGAACGGAGAAAGCGTTTCATTTTGAGCCCTTCTGTTGCAATAGATTGATGTTCTCACATGGTCCAATGGTTTATTTCCAAAACCCGTCCGTAAAACATGTGGCATCACGACCCCTCTGTGACTTTACTTGATGTGAAATCATAAGATGCAGAGGATATCCCACAGCGGGAAATGTCATTTCTGTGTCTGTGATGTTTGCAGAGGTCACACTAAATCCAGAGTGAGTATCGTTGGGAAAAATAACAGGAAAATATGCAGTGTAACAGAGAGAAGGTCAACCACCTGAATTATTTTTAAGGGGCTCTGTTGGTTGGGTACCACAGGTTTTACACGTCACTGCTGGTCTAAGCCAGACAGCACAGGCAACCATGGGAGTGCTAAGAAATCATTTATCTATAGTGTCAGAGTAAAGCCTGATCTGTACTTAGTTGTGCACCAGAGTCGTGCACCGAAAATAGCAGATCTACAAGCTCACAGCGTGCGTTGTGAGCTTGTAGGTCACATACTGTAGAGCTCTAACCCACTGGTTGTCAAAGTGGGTTCCAGGGAGCCCTGGGGGTCTAGAGGGGGTCTAGAGGTTCCCAGCAAAAGTACTGTAGGAACAACATTTTTGGTTTAAAGACTTCTGTTCTTTTCTGTTTTATTTATTGGAAATTTGAATATAGCCGATCTACAAGCTCGCATGAGCTTGTAGATCGTCTATTTGCGACACACTTTGGTCCCTGCCACGCAATCTTTTCGAATGGGGGTCTGCGGTTAAATGCATATCAATTTGGGGGTCCTTGACATGAAAATATTTGAGAACCACTGCTCTAACCCATAACCATAAATAAGCGACCATCAGATCTGCAAGCTTAGTGCCCCCCCTGCTAGCATTATACTTTTGTTGTGTAAAGTGGTGGAACTGCAGTCATGGAAATGAGGACCACGTGAGCTTAATGGAGCACGATTTAGACAACTGACGTATACTTTAACCATGAGTGACTAGTGCTGTGGGGACAGATAGAAGGATGGAGGGAGGGAGAGAGAGAGAGAATCACAGAATCACAGAAACACAGAGTAAGAAGAGAAGAGAAGAGAAGAGAAGAGAAGAGAAGGAAGGGAAGGGAAGGGAAGGGAAGGGAAGGGAAGAGAAAGAAGAAGAGAAGAGAAGAGAAGAGAAGAGAAGAGAAGAGAAGAGAAGAGAAGAGAAGAGAAGAGAAGAGAAGAGAAGAGAAGGGAAGGGAAGGGAAGGGAAGAGAAGAGAAGGAGAAGAGAAGAGAAGAGAAGAGAAGAGAAGAGAAGAGAAGAGAAGAGAAGAGAAGAGAAGAGAAGAGAAGAGAAGAGAAGAGAAGAGAAGGGAAGGGAAGGGAAGGGAAGGGAAGGGAAGAGAAGAGAAGGGAAGAGAAGAGAAGAGAAGAGAAGAGAAGAGAAGAGAAGAGAAGAGAAGGGCCTCTGAGGATGAAGTGTGAGAAAAATGCTTGTTACTTTCTATGAAGCCCATATCTATAATGCATTATAAACCTACTTATGATGCAATATAACCTCCTTAATAATACTGTAAAATTACAGTTATAAGCACTAACAAGTACTATGCTTTATGATATTAACCTTGACTGATAATAATGACCACTTATAGTTACTTATAAACACATTATAACAATTATATTATTATCATGTATTACTACTACAGTATGATAATTATAATACACTGATCCTTGTAAGATAGGGCCCAAGGGCTTCATAGAAAGTTAACAAATGCAATACTGTCTTGATAATGACATTCATGATGAACAAAGGGAATGATGATAACAAGCTGCTCTGTTTCAAAACAATCCAGTTCCCCCTTCGTTGTGGCACCTTTCCATGGTCCAATGGGGATGAAAAAAGCCCAGTAGCTTTACATTTTAAAAAGGCACACCACAATGTCTCATCTTTAAGATACCTAGGAATAGAGAAAGTGCATCTTCCGAGACGAGGGGGAGATATAGACAATCTCCTACTGAGGAGGGAAGTATGGTGGATCCATTATCTTAAAACTATGGCACCAGCAGGACTCAATGAGGACTTTGATATTAGGCCGTATTTATAAACAAGTCAAGGAAGGGAGTTGTGTATATGTAGGTTAGAGAACTTTAACTTTTCTTTTCCTTGTGTTGTTTTTGCATGTAACTTGTGGTATACAATGGCTATGATCTGGACCGGGTCAAAAGATATATAGTTTTTAAGGAGTATTTCTTGAGCATGTTCTGAAATGTATTTTTTGAAAAATATGTGTCAGCAGATAGTAAGCATAGACCTTATTACCTGTAATGAATAGTCTAGTGTGTTTTTTAAAACTTATATTCTTACTAAAGTCATTTTTTCCAAAAAAAACTGTTGTAAAATATCATGTAAAAAATCAGAAAATGTTCTAAAAATATTTTGTAAAATGTAAAACATGAAGTGTTGTCTTTTGATAAAATGTTTATTAAGTCTTGGTACCACCCCTGATCACCAGGTGGGGCTGGTAACCAAAATCATTCATTTCTGTATAAAAAGAGGTCATTTCCTGCTTTCTTGTTTATACTTGAAAAAGACCGAAAGGGTCGAAACGACGTATCAGCAGCTGTCTTGTTTGAATAAAAACCTGGACCACAAAAGTGAGTTGCGAGCCATATCTTTGTCTCACCTTTCCATGGCCCCCCATCCTTCTCTAGCAAAAACCTTCACTCACACCCACCAGTCTACTGCAGCCAAAGTGAGACAAACTTAGCTACTACTGTACCATCAAGGCTATTTTGAGCTATGTAATCATGTCAAGTGAATTAGTAAAAATGCTGCACAATTCAGCTTTAACCCATTCAATCCGGGAACGCATCTGTGTCATTTTAAGATTTATTTGGCTATAAAAAAATAGCAGATATACAAGCTCATAGTGTGGCACCAAGTGCCGCGCTATGAGCTTGTAGCTCTTTTTTTTTTGTTGAAAAATCTTGAACATTTTTGAAAATCGTTGAATATATTTTCAAAGCGAACATTTGTAACTCAAATCTTTGCTTCTGGGGGTCCCTGAAAAAAATATTTTGAGATGGGGGTCCGCGGTCAAATATATATCAAATTTTTTTTTCTAAATTTTTATCAGTGGTGCTCCAACTTTTCCATGTCAAGGACCCCCAAAATGATATGTATTTGGCCAAATATGTTGTTCCAGGGACCCCTACAGCACAGAACGGAGTAAAAAATGTTCGCTTTAAAACATATATATATATTCAAAGATTTTCCACAATAAAAAAATTGCAGATCTACAAGCTCATAGTGCCGCGCTATGAGCTTGTATATCTGCTATTTTTGAATAGCCAAAGAAATCTTAAAATGACGCGTTCCCGGTTTTAATGGATTAAGATAAAAACTGAAGGGAGACATTGTTCAAATATATATCCCTTCAAATGTACAGTAAATTAGGGATTCATCTCAATTACTGAGTCACAAATAAAAAGTCTTTAACCACACTGACCACATAAACCCTGGCGTCCCTATTTTTGCTCTTTCTCGTACTACCAACTATACAGGGATTTTAATATTCCTTTCCTTTCGGCGGGTCCAACTGGATTTACTAAGCAGCATACAGTACATGCAACTTTAGGATTCATAAGATGCCGTATAGCTATAGGGCTGGCCCTGATGAGCTGTGTTCCAGGACTAACCATCTCACGTGCCACACACTGAGAGAGAGAGGATTCCTCTTCTCGTATGTCCCGTGCAGTCCCCTGGATTTCCAAGCCAGCAGAGAAACATGATGAGACGAAAACGTGCACTGGCATGGCCAAGGGCAGATTCAAAGGCCTCAACTGAATTATCGTGGAATCTCCTGCCAGTTGCGTGCACTGACCCCCTTTTTCTGTGGCTTTACATACCTACAGTGCTTCTCACAACCCCCTCTCTGCCATAGCCCTGATTCCTACAGACAGTTAAGCCTTATTTATACGTCGAGGAATGACCATGTCGTACAACAGAAACCCCACATATTTAATATTTCATTTGAAAACACGTACGGACAGCTGAGCTATAGGAAAAGAGAGAGAGCAACACTCTGCCTTTTTTTTGCATTTGCAGCGTAGCATACACATTGTAAATGGCATTTTTAGTTGTAGTGAATTATTGTGGACTTGTGGTTTTAGAATAAAGATATTTTTGAAATCCTAGGTCACTGTAATAACCCAGCGACCCTACACACTGACTTGAAAATCTTGCTTGAATCTTTGACCGACCTGTGTAGGGCTGTCACTTGACAAAAAAAGCTGAGTTTGTACATTTTATTTGATCTAGATGTTTGATCTTGACATTCTGAAAAGTATCAGATTTTTCTAAAAGTAATTATGCTGAGGAATAGGTACACTTAACTGTACTTTAAATGTAAAACTAGGGGGTAGGGGGAAAAGCTCTTTCTCTAATGATTTGGAAATCCTCTTAACATTAGGTTTTGTCCCTTTCTGGCAAAACACCATAATAGCCTACCCTGTTGACAGAAAAGATTAGGAATGGGAACAAAATCCGGTTCTGAATGACCTCAGCTGACAACTTGATGAAATGGCATCGTTGACACAACTACTTTATGTACAGACCAGAGAGGATAATCTTCATTGACATTTTACATCATTGATTGCTTTCCCCATTCCTGCCTTTGGGGAATCAGTAGACATTTTTAATTTTGCAGACTGAGTAAGACAATAAAGTGCAACGTGAATTTTAGAGCTGGTGAGATTGATACACTATACTACAGTATATATATAATATATACTCTCAGTTGTGTGTTGTAGTTAGAATGAGGTTGCATCACTGCTTAAGAAGATATGACTGTTTTAGTTTTCTTCAATGGCAAATTGTTTCAAATCACTTCTAGTCCAGTCCATAATATACAGTCTGGATTAGAGTACTATAACTATAACTTAATGTAAGTGGGAGTTACTGTTATGGTTGTGGAGTTATTGGAGAATGCATGCATATTCAATATAGCAATATTATATCAACCCCGAAACGGTCAAAGGCAAAGGATTATGTTTCACTCCCTTGAGTCTGTCAGTCCGCTTGTCCGTCCATCTGTGAGCAGCTAATCTCGGCACCACTGGACCAATCGGCATGAAACTTTGCACGCACACTCCCAGCAGGCCAAGGAAGGACCTCCGCCCCAAATGTTTCAATACGGCCTCATGGTGACGCTATACCAGACCGCTTCACATCTTGCCCTATAACTCTTGAACCGTAAGACAAACAATCAACTTGTTCAATCATGAACGCAGTGTCCCGTCTACTCCAAATCTGAATCACACATTTAGGGGCTTCTAAACAACACAGAGCCAAAAGCAATTACACTTAAACCCATAGGAGCCGCTATGCTAGATGGCTGAACCCCATGACTGACACAGACCTGGGTAAGCAACACACCCTGGTGGGTATCTGCGCTCCGAGGGGCACACCTTTCTAGTTTCATTTTTTATTTAGAGGGGCATTCTATAATGAGTGCCAATATCTCCCGATACAGCACTCCGAACACATTTACTTTGTTTCTTGCCATTTGTCGCTTTCTAGTCATGAATATTATTGATTAGACTGTGATATAATCGCAAGACACTCATGGTCGTGCTATACCATGATATCTTGGCACTGGTGCTGATCTATGGCACTCGGCCTACGGCCTCGTCCCTGTGTCTGCAGTACGTCGGTGCCAATATTTCATGGTATAGCACTCCCTCTCGTGTATTATTGTTGAATTAAACTATGTTTTTTCTTTTAAACAACAAAGTAAGCTGAAAGTAAGCTGAAATTGAACAAGCAACGGTCAAAGCAGTGTTTTTTCTGCCTCAATTTTTTTGTGAAACTCTCAGATTCAGCATAAACACGGATCACTGAGGACAATAGTCACTGTACCTTGTTATTGATGTCTACAAACTGTAGCATGAATAGACCGTAACAAAATCAAGAAAATTGGCTTTCTAAGCTTTGCCTCAAGCCCACAGAATGCATCCCACTGCAAACATAACCTAGATTCAAACAACAAACACAATTAATCCCTTAAAAATAATTATTTTGATCCTGTAAAAGAGCCTTGCTTGTTACAGTAAAATAATAATCATTGCTTTGCACATACAGTACTGCGACTGTTTCATTTGGGGCACTGCAGGTTTAGTCACACAATCCAAGATTACCTTTTTCCACAGGTCTGATAGCATACAACAGACTAATCAGCAAAATGTAGAAAAGGGAAGATCAAATTAATGTAGTTTTGTTCTTGTGCGGGCAAGATTCAATCTCTGTTTGACCCAAATCCCATGTTTAACTTTGACCATCCCAGCTGACAAACACTGAGTAAACACATGGGTTCTGTCCTGAAGCCAAGAGGAGGAGATTGAAGGGAGCCACAACCAAACAAGTCAAGCGGAGCGCTGTGTGTGACAGAGGAGAACGAGGATGGCACATGTGACCCGCAGCTCAAAGAGAGAAAGAGAAGTGCAGGAGGGGGTGAGGACCAAATGTTGACCTTTTCACGCAATTAATGAAGAACGACAGTAACAAGGATGCGGAAACATTACACGAGCCATGCATATGCCTGAGATCTAGCCTCATTAAGCACCCGTTATCACTGATACAGCTTTATGGAATGCAAGCTGAAAAACACAGCAGGGGGAATTGACGGTTTGCTATCACTGAGGGGAAAGTGAATATGAGAGGAAATTGAAATAATCTTAGTCTGCACTGGCCGGATTACAGAGCTACAGTTTACAAGTTTATAATCCTACCTAGGCGGACAATCAAATACGATCAAACAAAAATAACACATTATGCACAACTACACAGTCAAATCAATTTGTAAGTCAGAGTGTTCAAATGTAACCTTAACGGATGCCTACAGGTCCATTTGGTTACATTTGGACACTCTCTGAGTTACATTAACACTTGGGATTTTACAGTGTACTGTACATATCCAAACCAAACACAGAAAAGTCCTATCCTCATACTCAACATCCACAACAGAGAGAGATGTCACCAGGAGGGAGGCAGCCTACCTTGCATCCAAACATCAACGACAAAGTGTTGTTAGTACAGGCAACTTTGCAGTGGCACAGCACTGGAGTGCACTCCGGGCTTTTCACTATGGGAGACATTCCTGTCCAAATGGACTGTACGGTAGCACAGAGCTCACGGAGGACGGAATCAGAGAGAGACAGAGACAGAGAGGGATATGCTACGAAGAAGAGCGAAATAACTACAGAAAGTGTGCACGCATCAGACGGAAAGAGAGCGAGAGAGTGAGAGAGAGAGGTTTCACACAGACAGACCCTCACGCTGACTCTTTACCATAATACTCTCTCACTCTCGGTCTGATTCTGTGAGCAGTGCCTACTGATTCTCTCTCTCCCCCTCTCCCTCTCTCTCTCGCTTTCCATGTCTCCCTCAAGCCCCCGCCCCCCCCCCACCTCCATGTCCACCCACCCTTCCTTACTCCCTTCCCTGTGACCTCCTTGCATTCTAATTCCCCTATAAACAGCTCTGTCATTGCGGAGGCATGAGCTCATAACCAGGATATAAAATAATAATAAAAATGTTGCATCACATAAAGTGGTAAATAAATAGTCCGAGCTGAGTGTTAAGTGTTAAATGTGGAATACATACTCCTGGCAGTGTTTCAGCATGTCTGCCACAGTCTCACAAGAGTGCCCCCAACTGGCCCTAGTTCGTCCTGATGTACAGTATTTGGCTATTTGGAAAGGGATATGCCACCTATTTTACTCAACACGGGAGGGAACTCCCAACTTTTGTCAAGCGCCCACGGTGAATGGTAGGAAATCTAAATTAATCAGAGCAACAACAACTTTAGAACAGGGCATCAAAATTATGCATGGCCAGTAGGGGAGACAAACTTATTTGATTTGATTTGGTTTATGTTTACTTGACATGGACACCACAATCACATTGGACTGATATGATTAATTGCTTAAGTGTATTAACATAATGTGATAATTTTCAAAACCTGTCCAGTCCACTATCAGCCAAACAATGTAACATCATTTTCCTGTTGGTCTTAACCCACTCAAACCAGGAATGCATCTGTGTAACCACTTTATCCATATTTTATACTTTGGCAATTCAAAAATAGCAGATGAACTTTTAGATCTGCTATTTTTGAAACATTTTCAACATTTGTGCAAATATTTGAATATAATGTATATATGGAATATTTTTGACTAAAATTTTTGCTTCTAGGGGTCCCTATAACTAAATATTTTAAGATGGGGGGTCGGCGGCCAAATACATATCATTTTGGGGGTCTTTGACATGAAAAGGTTCGAGAACCACTGATATAGCAACATAAGGTTTTTCAAAAAACGGTTAGGATTTAGAAGACATTTGTAGAATATATATTAAGATTTACAATAAAAACAAGAAATGACTAAAGTCATAATTTAGCCGCGAGCGGCAGGCTTTTTTTTCCCCAATCTGCCGTTGAGAAATTGAAATTTAAAAAAAAAATGAAAAAAAAAAACTTTTTGAAAAAACATTAAAAAAAAAAAAAACTTAAAAAAAAAAAATATATGTCCTTTTGAATATGATTTGACATTCATATTATTAGCAGCTGTATTGTGTGTGTGTGTGTCCCCCCAACTACTCAAGTTAAAGTATCAATACTGCAATGTAGAAGAACTCTGCCAAAAAATGGCATACCTCAATATGACATTTTGCGGCTATATTATGACTTTGTCATGTCTTGTTTTTGTATAGTGCTGTAACATGTTATGGCCTAATCACTGTCATTCAAGCATAAATGTCTTAACATTAAAATAAAAATAAGTAACCGGTATAGGACTAGGCTACCTATTGTGGTACAAAACAAGTCCTTCTGCAGTGAATTACAACATTAGGATTGTGCAGAATTCAAGAAGCTTTATTTGTTACTGACTCATAAAGATACAAGCAGCGAAATGTTGTTGGAACTTGTACCACAGATGGTTCTACATATAATTGATATAATGAAGAAAAGAAAATATTAAGCAAGAAATTAAAATGGACAATAATAACTAAATAAAAATAGCCTACAGATATATACAGTTTTAGGAATACTCTGGGACTTGTCTTAGACAGGCATGTCATCAGTGGTGTAAAGTAACTACATGTACTCAAGTACTGTATTTAAGTACAATTTTGAGGTATTTTTCACTTTACTGTGGTATTTCCAGTTTTCAGTACTTGTACTTCTACTCCACTACATCTCAGAGGCAAATATTGTACTTTTGCTCCACTACAATTATTTGAAAACTTGAGTTACTAGTTACTTTGCAGATATACATTATTACATTATAAAACATACATTAACCACTTTAGCCCTATTTTATACCAAGGCTATTTGAAAATAGCTGATCTACAAGCTCACAAAGTGTTGCATCGCGACACGTTGTGAGCTTGTAGATCTGCTATTTTCAAACATTTGTGTACTTTTACTTTTGGTACTTTAAATACATTTGGATACCAACACTTTTGTACTTTTACTCATGTAAATTTTGAATTGCGGACTTTTACTTGTAACAGAGTACTTCTACATTGCAGTATTAATACTTTTACTCAAGTAAAACATTTGAGTACTTCCACTGCTCCTCAGAGTTAAATCAACACTGAAGCCCTGCGGCTGTTGTATGTCACAGATGATTAGAAGATTCTCCGCTGGCCGACTTTTTATGACTTAATGACTTTATGACTCTCAGCCTCTCACTCTGTCCTCTCACTATTACGGTTAGCATAGCATGTTGCTAACACATCAACAAAGCAACCACAAACTTTTCGCTGGAGCTGGTGTGTGTGTGTGAGAGAGAGAGAGGGAGAGAGAGAGAGAGAGAGAGAGAGAGAGAGAGAGAGAGAGAGAGAGAGAGAGAGAGAGAGAGAGAGAGAAAGAGAGCGTGCGCGCGCGTGTGTGTGTGTGTGTGAGAGAGAGAGAGAGAGAGAGAGGGACTTGGGAGAGGGACAGATGGAGACGGAGGGGGGGGGGGGTGCTGCGAGGGGAGGCGGGTGCTGTGAATGACGGCCGTCCATTGGCCGTCCATGGGCTTTAAAGTAGTGTCTCCCCATTGGCTGTAAAGTAGTGAAGGACAGCCAGGACAGCCAATAGACAAATAGGTGTCCCGAAAACATGTCGAAAACATGTCGTGTCGCGAGTGACGATGTCTGAGGCTGTCTGTAGAGCCGCAGCGCTTTCAGCTCACGGCTAAAAAAACAGCAGATCTACAAGCTCATAGCGCGGCACTCGGTCACATGAGCTTATAAACACACTATATATGCTATTTTTGAGTAGCCAAATAAATCTAAAACTAGAAAAAGTGCTCCTCGGAGCACAGGTCTCCGCCAGGTCAGGTAGGTGAGTGTGGACCAGCAATGTTCTGAATTCGCCAATCAGGATGGAATGTGAAAAATCTTGATCACTTGACTAAAGATAATGTGTACCGGTTTGCGTGATGAATCAAGTTTTGTAAAAATCGGCCTCCTGGTGGCGCTATAAATGGGCAATGTTGAAAGGGAGGCATTTGTTCCTCAACGTAGTGTGAATGTGCGTGCAAAGTTTCACGGCAATCGGACACTGCGTCCATGATTTGCTGCATTTAGTTCAATACGGGCCATTCCTGCAAACTTTAGATATCAATCGTAGCCAATCAGGATAGAATATAAAAAATCAAACAGATCCATCTTGATCTCATGACTATAGAGGTGATGTGTAACGATTTATGTTAAATTTGGATACAATCTGAAGGAGTAATATCCAAAAATGTGTTTTACATAAGTCGGCCTCCTGGTGGCGCTATAAAAGGCAGATGTGAAAAATGCAGGGCAAAGGTTTTTCCTTGACCTGTTGGGAGTGCGCATACAAAGTTGTAAACAGATCGGTGCAGTTACCAAGCCCCCAGAGCCGCTGAGAAATCTTGAAGCTGCCACCCCAGTGGCCAAAGCTGGAACTGCAGGCGGGGAGAAATACATGCGCGAGCAAAACATACTGATATATATTTATATATAGAGATATAAATATGTAAACATATTATACATAAATACATATGCATTTACATATACATAGGCATCTCCAGTGAATTTCATAAATATCTCGCGTTCAATCCTTGACACACGGGCTGCCGTAGAACGCAAAAATGACACTAGTGCGCATGCTCATAACTTTACGCCAACCCAAAACCGTCTCAATAATTCTACTTCCGGCAGGCTTCCGGGTGCTTCAAAACGCCAGTGAGCACATTCATTGAAATGATAGCTGGGGGCGGGGCAATCCTCCCTCTAGTTATATTATACCTCTATGGCAGTTACGGGTAAAAACACGAATCGGCCTGTTATAGCGCCACCATGAGGCTGATTTCAAAAATTTGAAGTGGCATTTATTCCTCGGCCTAGTGGGAATCTACGTGCACAATTTCACGGAAATTGCATGCTGTGTTCATGATTTGAGGCATTTTGTTCAACACGGAGCACTTCTGCAAACTTTGGAAGCCATTTTGAGCCAATCAGGATGGAATATGAAAAATCTGAAAAACTTGTTTTGTTTAATGACTATAGAGATACCGTGTACCGATTTGCGTGACGTTTGGGCAAAATCTGTAGGAGTACTGTCAAAAAATGTGTTTTGCAAAAAGCGGCCTCCTGGTGGCGCTATAACAGGCCCATGTGAACATTTTGGGGCAGAGGTTCTGAATTGGCATCCAGGAATGTGTGTGCACAGTTTCGCTGCGAAGCCAACGGTGCCGGAGATGAGCTGTTCACAGACACACACACACACACACACACACACGGACGGACGGACAGGGGGCAAAACATACTCTCTCGCCATGCCTTTCGACCTGGCGGAGACAATGACAGAGATGCATTCCCTGCTCTCATGGCTGGAAAGAAGTGATTTGAGCCATGATGACAAAGCCCATTTGGTTCCTCTCCCATGCTTGGTTTTGGTTGCTGAAGGGCTAACAATACCATGTGGAGTTGCTTCAGCTGAGGTACAGTAATGCTTAATTTAGCATAATAAAGGTGTGTGATCACTAGAATTAATGTAGGGTTGTCTAGAATACTGTTAAATTCCTATTTTCTCTGCTGTATCGCTCTTGTTCAGTTTTAAACGGTAATAGTTTCCTTCACACTGCCTTCCTTTATCCTTCCCCGTGTTGACAGGATACCCGTGAGCTTTTATCTCTCATTACAGGACCTTGTAGTTTGAGTCTTGTATCGTCGCTGTCTTTCAGAAACCTCTTATCTCCATATTTACTTTTTATGTTTTTTTCCCGTAAATTAAAGCTGCACTACGTAACTTTCCTCTTCTACCCCGGATTTGAACCCGTTGCTGCCTTTCTTACCATTGAGCTTGCCTGCTTGCTCAGGGGATAAATTGAATCTCGACCATCAGGTCAAAATTCGTGTCAGATCCTGTGTCTCGGTGAGACATGACCTTTGACACAATCTAAATGTCTCAATAGAAGAGCAGGGAGACAAAATACAACCACCCCAATTGTATGAGTTATATTGTATTAACATACTCTACCATACAGATTGGACAAAATAAAATTGTATTCATTAATAAAAAGTCACATAGTGCCGCTTTAATGCCCTGCTTCGTCATACTACAGTTTCACAGAAGAGTAGCAAAAATAGCCGATCTACAAGCTTAAGGCGCGTTTTCAGCTAATAGATCTGCAATTATTTAATGTGAATTCCGAAAAGTAACAGTTTTGGACATATGAAGCTTCCACCCGACAGCAACGAATATACAACATTATATTTAGCTCCCTCTCTTAGCAGACACCAGTTTATCCCACCCACCCACTCTCCGACAGGACATGGGGGGGGGCGGAATACAGCTTACACAATACATATACCTGGCAGGGTACACCAGCAGGTAAGTGTTGAGAGCAGGGGAAGTACGGATGTGCGCATTCTAGGTGAAAATGACAAAACCACAGTAGGCTGATCTGTCCAGTCATCTCCCAGCTCCACATGTATACTGTACAGTACGTGTGGGTGTCTGAGGTGTTATAAGTTCTTAAATGGCCATTCACAAAGTTGCGGGTGGGACCTGCGGTGTCACAAAGCTTGCCTTTTGGTAACAACTCAGTATTCAGAGAGAGAAAGCCCCAGCGGATAGAATGCAGGGTGAATTAATTGTGGTAAAGGTATAAACACACTAATCCATTTGTATGGATACACGGTGAGGTTTCTCGGCTGTTCTTTATGTATTTATTAATCTATTTTGTTTACCCATAGATTTAAATGTAGATATTTAACCAATTAAGCCCTATTTCATACTTAGCCGTACAATGGTATTGCGTATTTCAATTTTATTTTATTTCTTTACATTTAAAAAAAATGTGGTTAACATTTGCTGTTGAGTCTACATTGAATTTAAAACCTACAGATGTGTATATACTTAGCAAAACAGTTTAAAACGTTTAAAACGTTCATAACCTTCTCCCTCTCGCGCTTCCCTTTCTGTCACTCACGCTACTGCTTCATCTGATAGGAGACATGGAGCAGTTCCTCTTGCAAAGTGGGGCCCTTGAGGGGGTTCCAGGGGGTCCCCAGACAAATCAGTTAATATAGCATCAAAATCTGTTTAACCTCTATATCGGCTATTTGAAAATAGCTGATCGCGACACATTGTGAGCTTATAGATCGTCTATTTCCTAAAAATATTACAATTCTTGAACATTTTGAATATCTTTGGAACATTTTAACAGTACAAATTTTCTATGAGGGTCCCCCTCATAGAAACAAAACATTTTCCGATGGGGGTTCGGGGGCCAAATACCTATTAATTTGGGGGTCCTTGACATGAACAAGTTTGAGAAACACTGATCTTGGACACTGCAGTGTTATCAGAACACAACCACTAGATGGAAGTGTAATGCAGGATATCTTGTGCTGCACCATCAGTTCATGAGTGATATACAGTAGGAAGAGACAACTGTAACTAAGATTACAGCACTCAATTACAGCACATTTAATAAGCAGGGACTTGACTGATGGCGGAGGTCAAGATTAATTAATTAGGAAGATGGGAAACGATTACACGCACGCACGCACGCACGCACGCACGCACACACACACACACACACACACACACACACACACACACACACACACACACACACACACACACACACACACACACACACACACACACACACACACACACACACACACACACACACACACACACATAATACTGTATCCTTTCTGCGAAGCGCTGGCACTTGTCCTACCATACAGTAATTGTGAGCGTTTGCCCACACACAGAAGTTGACATGCATGTGTAACTGTGGAAGGCAGCATCAAAGGAGGAACTGGGATTTCATCCCACAGCTGGGTGAAATGCACAGAGACTTCAAACCCCTGGGGAGACTTCAACTGATGGCTTTTCATCTAAGAACTGCTTTTCTTGGAAAATAAGCCCGGAGCAAATGTATTCCTTTGTCCTTAGAACCATCAAATTATGCTTACTTTGTCTGTGTTTTCTTCAAACACAATAACCGGGGACGTGGGCATCTTGCCATAGGTATCGTTTGCTTTTTTTTACTTGCTGGTGCTCTTCAGATCTTGCAGGCTGTGCTGTTATGCAGTACCAGTACGAGTGCTGATCAGGTGAAATGTCTGAATTCTCATTGAGAATGCACACACATATCATATGTATTGTTCATTTGGTAGTTTAATAACAAAAATTATTGAATGTTCAAATAGCCGCTGCTCTATGCTTATTCCAAGCTTAACCACCCTCGGGTTCCACTGCTACGCTGACAACATGCAACTCTACCTCCCATCCAAAACCATCACTGCTACCACCTGCTTCACCTTCACCACCTGCCTGACAAAAAGATTTATGAAAACAAACTTTCTAAAACTCAACTGAAATAAATCTGCAGTTCTTATCATCAGTCCAGATTCCCTCACCTGCTCCATACAGAATCTTTCCCTCAGCATTGACAGCCGAAATCGACAGCCTCCCAAAACCAGGTACGTAACCTCAGAATCATCTTTGACACCATCCCCTCTTTCCTGCCCCATGTCAACCAGATAAATAAAACAGGCCCTTTTCACCTCTGAATCATTGCCCACCTCCGATCCAAACTGTCACATATCACTGCAGAAACTCTCATCCATGCCTTCATCACCTCCAGACTTGATTACTGTATCAGACTCCTGTACAGGCCCGGTGCCACGGGGGTGCCAGAGGGGGCCTCGCACCCTCAATTGCAAATTCTGCCCCCTCAGTTTAAGTTTTACGTACATATTGTTTTACTATATAAAAAATGACGCCATTTTCCATCTGCCCCCGCAGTCATTTCATCCTGGAGCCGAGCCTGCTCCTGCATAACACCTAAACAAGCTTTTTTGGGTCACAAATTAAACCTTTAATGCATCAGCCACAAGCAGATTAAGATAGCTTGTGATTCAGTGACAGATAGCATAGCTGTAATCTAAAACCTACGCTGTACAGTAGCTGACTGATGACTGTTTACATACAGCACATGTTAATGATCCAGCTACAAATACTGTATGTCATGGCAAGGGGAATATAAACACTGCAACACAAGAGACATACTGTAAGAGACATGTGCTGTAAACCAGTGGTTCTCAAAGTTGGGTCCGGGGACCCCCAAAGGGTCCTTGAGGGGCTTCCAGGGGATCCCCAGAAAATGTGTTAATATATCATCACTATCAGTTTAACCACGTATCACTTAACCACCTATTCATCAGCTATTTAAAAATAGCAAATCTAAATGGTAAAATGGTAAATGCTGCATTTATATAGCGCTTTTATCCAAAGCGCTTTACATAGATTGTGCATTACATTCACACACATTCATACACCAATGGCCAAACCATGCAAGGCACCAACCTGCTCATCGGGAGCAATTAGGGGTTCAGCGTCTTGCTCAATGGACACTTCGACACTAACTCTGGGGGAGCCCCCCAGCCCGGGATCGAACTGAGAACCTTGCGGTTTCCAGTTCACTCTACCCGGCCACTCTACCCCTGAGCCCCTGTCGCCCCAAATCTAAAAGCTCACAATGCGTGATGAGCTTGTAGATCGGCTATTGTCAAAAAACCTTGAGAGAAATTGACAATTTTGTAATATTTTAATAACACAAATCTTGTATCTTTTATGGGCTCCCTGGCACATAGGTGGAGGTTTATAGTAGTTTTTCCTTCACTACCCAGGTTACAATTAAACACAATTATGAAATCATTTCCATCATACAAAGAAGCTGTTTGCATTGATTCAGCGATTGTACAATGCACTCATAGCACTTATCAGGTTGCCACATCACTGCTGCTATTGATCCATCTACAAGAAGAACTTGCAACTTACTTACTTTCTACTGACAATGTTGATTTTATGTGTGTGTAATGTAATGTTAAAGTCAAATTGGCCCATATAAAATGACGTGCAAAGTCATCATCAACAGTGGATGAAGCCACTGGGACATTAATAATATACAACTGTAGCTGCCAACACACATTTTGGCAGGTCATCTTGATCCGCAGTCGAAGGAAAATAAATATTTAAAGATAAAGCAGAAAATATTATAGCTACAGTAATCCTTATTGCAGTGTCAAATGTGAAAACTTCAAATGTATGACAGCCATCTAAAACGGAGCATGCATCGTGGTAACCCAAAATTCCACAGAGGAAACACAGATGCCCAATCAGATCAATAGATGCTTGGTGATATTGACTACTAAATTGCCCCACATCCGTAGACAACAACCAGTGGTGGACAGTATCTAAGTACATTAACTTGAGTACTGTATCCCCCCCCCCCCCCAACTCACGACTTTCACTATGCTGCATTTCAAATACAAATATTGTACTTAAGGGGCTTGGGACTAATTATGAGATAATATACTCATTCCAACTAACTTCTCTCTGGCTTATAAAGCACTTTCACCTGCAATACCACATTGTCCTGTTTGGCACGGGGCGCTATTGAGACAGTTTGTATGCATGTTATCTCCTGGTTCTGTGTGGAAAAAGTTTTTTTTTTAAAGAAAACTGGAACTGAAAAACGGGAGGGATTGTACCCTGACGTGACGTCACGTCAGGGTGCAAATCAGTTTGGCCTGTTTTGAGACCAATTTACAGAAAACCCCAGATTTGCTGTGAAAGCCTGAGTGTTCAAACTGGGGTATTTTTTGGGATAGAAGAGAGGTAGGGGAGACCAAAAACACACAAAAAAGAAGAAAAAGTTAAAAATTCATGGTGTAGTCCCTTTAATGCATGTGAAAAAAAGCAGGAATTGAACTGAGTTCGTTCAAAAAAAAAGTGACGCACCATCGCAGCCACATTTCAGATGCCAGTTTTGGGTGTAGATGTGCAAGAGGTCATAGAGAAGCACGTGTTTTCAAACGACAGTGACACACGCCATAAATTGCTGATCTACAGTACAGCGTTGCGTGACATTGTAGAAATGTGTATATATGCTGATCGTATGAATCAGGCTATACACATCATCATGACAGGCATCATACCAGCCTAGGCCCTTACCCTCCTCCAGCCACTAGAACCTCATGGACTGCTTCTTTCACGTGATTCGGGAAAGGTTTTCCTGTATTGATGGGAAAGTGAAAGGGAGTATTTTTTATGGAAAATTACTATTCTGCAGTTCCCAGACGGCCTCTCTACTCACTCAACTATGGCCTCCAGCAATCCTGCTCATTGACGATTTAAAAGCATCACAAGATGTTCACAGCCTCAATACGCATCACTGCATATTTCAGAATATTGACTGGACAAACTTAGAGGCTCCTGCACAATGATACTAAAGGTGAGTCTCCACCAAACAGACTAATTCAGACTACTTCAGACTACAACAGACTGCAACAGACTGCAACAGACTGTTAATCTGTTGGCAAAAGTTGGCATTTATATTCAGCACAAACTATCGGCTGATGTGAACATTGTTGTGCTAATGCATTATAGCTGGCAGGCTGGCCTGCCAGTGTTGCCAGGTCTGCTTATTATAAGCAACTGTGGGCTTGTTTTCCGGTAAAGTCGCTTGTAAATATTCATAGTTGCTGGTTGCTTTTATTTGGGTTTGGGCTGAAGTGTAGTTGCTTATTTGGGCTGGCTTTCAAGATTATTTTTGAAAATAGCTGACATAATAAGGCTCAAGTGGTGAAACTGGTCGCTTCTTTAGGGCTTGTTTTCATAGAACTGGCCGCTTGTTTCTCTCACAGAATCTGGCAACACCGAAGCCAGCTCGGACCAAACCTTTACCCCTCTCTCTCCCCCCACACCCCACGGCTCTACCCGTCAGCCCAAGGACTGAACATGCTCGGTTTCTCTGAGTCGGGTCGAAAGAGGTCGAACCTGACAGAACAACGTTATCCGACAACAATTTGTCGGTGGCAGACGCTTTCCAACGCTTTCCGATGCCGAGTCGGACCAAAATCGGTGTGATGGAGAGCTGCCCTCAGAGAGACATTTTCTTTTGGCCCAATGAAGGTCTGAGGAACAAAATATATATATATATATTTTTCGTTATTGCATTATAGTGGTCTGTATGCCTCCTATCTATAAACTTATACAGAAAACTGTTTCTTTCAAATATTGACTGACAAAGCGAATATTCAAAGACGAACAGGCCACATACATTATTACAATCTCGTCCTTTAAGAAGTCAGCCTAAATGAATTCACTGCGTGAGACTCTAAATTGATTTCTGGGGGGGTTTATTAAGCCATGAAATATATCAAGCAAAATGGAGTACAATTCCTAATGCTGGGGTCCTCATTAACTCATCTGGTCATTTTTTCACTACACAGTACAATCCACAATGATTTTTTCCCCCAATTGTAAGTGTACAATGTAACCAAATGGACCCCATAGAGGTCCATTCGGTTACATTTTTACACTATCAGAGTTGAGCATCAGTTGGCACTGATGATTTTATTGTGAAGAAGGACTCTCTCTCATGGTGAAGCAATAAGGCTCAATCACGTCGATGCTTTTCAATGGGAACGGAGCGATTTGTTGCCATTTGCAAATTTCTGTAAAAAAACGCTCTGTTCCCATTGAAAAGCATGCTGTGCCAGTTTGAATACCACCCCTTTCTTTTAATACCACCCCTGACGAATCCCATCCCAAATAAACATTCTAAAATAATAAAAACTAAACTAAACTTTTTCACAAAAATAAAAAGAATAACTAAATTAGCAGTTACATTTTAAAAATGAAATACAACTAAATTGATTAATTGAACTTAAAGTCAAAATAAATTAAAGAATTGTGCAAGGGACATTTCTTCAAAACTTGTTCTGGTGCCCCTGCACACCGGACGCTCTCTTCCCTTCACCCAGCCATTCTACCAGCCCTGTGCTTTCTTCCCTACACCCAGCCATTCCACTAGACTAGACCCATGCTCTCTCTTCCCTACACCCAGCCATTCTACCAGACCTGTGCTCTATTCCCTACACCTAGCCATTCTACCAGACCTGTGCTCTATTCCCTACACCTAGCCATTCTACCAGACCTGTGCTCTATTCCCTACACCTAGCCATTCTACCAGACCTGTGCTCTCTTCCCTACACCGAGCCATTCCACCAGACCCATGCTCTCTTTCTCCTACACCCAGCCATTCTACCAGACCATGCTCTTTTCCCTACACCGAGTCATACCACCAGACCATGCTCTGTTCCCTACACCGAGTCATACCACCAGACCATGCTCTCTTCCCTACACCGAGTCATACCACCAGACCATGCTCTCTTCCCTACACCGAGTCATACCACCAGACTGTGCTCTCTTCCCTACACCCAGCCATTCTACCAGACCATGCTCTTTTCCCTACACCGAGCCATTCCACCAGACCATGCTCTCTTCCCTTTATCCAGCCATTCCACCAGACCATGCTCTCTTCCCTACACCCAGCCATTCCACCAGTCCCATGCTCTCTTCCCTACACCCAGTCATTCCACCAGTACCGTGCTCTCTTCCCTTCATCCAGCCATTCTACCAGACCCGTGCTCTCTTCCCTTCATCCAGCCATTCTACCAGACCCGTGCTCTCTTCCCTACACCCAGCCATTCCACCAGAATGAAACAGAAGGGGGCTTTCCTCCCTAAACAATACCTGCATTCTGACAAGAGAAAGGGAGCACTGGAAAGAGGGAGGAGAGAGACGGACAGAGAGGGACAGGATGAATGGGCTATAGGGGCCATGTTGTTGGCCCTGACAAAGAGGGCTGTGGGACAAAAACAAGGAGTCAACCTTCTGCTCTACTCTTCAATCTTACTAGTTACTGTTCGGTTTACCATTTATTGTTTTAGTCCTGTTTTATGTTTTATTAATGTTGTTCTATGAAATGTGAGATTTTCCTCTTTTATATATATTTCTATGTTCATGTGCTGTGTTAATCACTTTGTAAACTGTTGCTTTCATAGTAAAAAAGTGCTATATAAATAAAAGTATTATCATTATAAATTGTTCCCCAACACAAATAAGATTATACCAGCCTGTAAAATCATTTAGCATTAGTCCACACTGGTAATCTCTTTAAAAACACTGAATCATAAATAGCATTATGTTCAAATGAGGGCTCTATGGCAGTGTTTAGAAGTGTCAGGATGATGATGGTATGACTATGCCCATATAATTTATCATGTCTTCTGATCATTTAATATTTAGTGTGAATGTTTTTATTCAGTTACCGAGTACTATTGTGCTATCAAGAGAGCAAGGATATAGTCAAGTATATGACAATAATGATAAAAGACTAAAGCCGTCTTATGAATCGGTCCTGTGGAAAGGGCTTGTTCAAGTGGCATCTGTTCACGGTCAGTGTATCACTATTGGCTGCCAGCGAGATGAAGCCCCCACACCTCACCATGTCATGTGTAGTCTCCCCTCATCTCCTGAATCCAGATTTACGTATACTTGGTTGTGCATCGTGTCTCGCACCGAAAATAGGCAATCTAAAAGCTCACAAGGTGTCGCAGCGTAACGCGTTGTGAGCTTGTAGAGCTGCTACTTTCAATGTGAGACACCGGCGCGCAACCAAGTATAAATCAGGCATAAATAATCCCCCTGGGTCTGTTGGTCGCAGCTTCCATACATGAGGAACAAGAAACAATGTTGTTTTTGTTCAGGAGCTGCAAAGCACAAAGTCAGCACTAAAGGAAAATCTGGTCAGTGCCTTGTCTAGGGAGAGACAAGGTACTCTACAGTATATAACTGGATTTGACGCAAGTCGCATGATCGCATCCACATTTCTCCCTCCCAGTTGCCGTCATGTTTGTCGACATGACGCACAACACTTTTTTCGCCAAGGCATGCAGTACATCTGGCTTTAAAATCAGAATGCTGCCAGCTGCAGGTATAAACCCTCCCAGCCAAAGAATTGAGTGGCAACCGCAGCACAGGAGGCATGGCCTGATCAGCCTCACCCCAGCATGTTATCCCCACTAAGACACACACACACACACACACACACACACACACACACACACACACACACACACACACACACACACACACACACACACACACACACACACACACACACACACACACACACACACACACACACACACACACACACAGAGTAATCCAAATCACATCCACTGTTTCATGTGTGAGTTTGCCAGAGTGTTTGGAATAATGACAGCAACCTCTTCTGTGAACTGCATCACACTGAGGTGTTCTCCAGCACGCACAAAACTTACGACGCAAACCGAGATTTAGAACAGCGGTTCGGCTTCTATGGAAGTAGCTCATTCATAATAAACTGCTATGGGTGAAACAGAGAGAGGCACAGAGGGACAGAGGAAGCCACTGTACTGTAAGGGAGATTCTGTGAACAAGTGAGAATGAGGAGATGAGAGGGAGGGAGGGAGGGAGGTATAGGGAGGTAGACTACTGCAGTTGTTTTTTTTGTTTTTGAGTTCAGGCTGCATTCCTCTCCATTCTGCAGGGTGATGTGGCTGGTTAACGTGCACACACATGCATGTTAACTCTCTCTCTCACACAGACACACTCTCACACACACGCACATGCAAACAGGTACATGTTTGTACCACTTCTGCATACTTCTATTTAAGACTAAACTCTCAATTGCTTTGGCAGCAAGCCTTATCTTACCTCCTCGCTCGCATCCTTCTCCTGCATCTCTGGGAATGTTCAGTGTCTGGAAGTGGATATGTGTGTGTACGCGCACGTGTGTGTGCGTGTGTGTATGTGGAGATTCAACCTGATACCGCTTGGCTGAGGAGAGCCCTCTTCAAACTACTGCCTGCACTCTGGCAGTCCTCAGACTGGCTGCTCATTGTGCCGGTGCGTATGTGTCTGTGTGGGTGTGTGTTAGCGCGCGTGTGCTTCTGTGGGTGTGTGTGTGTGTGCCAGCGTTGTCAGTGTTGTGGGACAGCAATGAATTGCTTCCCCATCGCTGCACCGGCAACTCTGCGGCAAACGAGTTCCCTCCCACTCCCCGCCCCATTGTAGGGAGCCTAGCCAACAGGGAACCACGGGCCAGGTCTGTCTACGCTGCTACACGGACACATTATCCTGTGACGCGCGTCAGTGAGGGAGAAACATAAAAGACCAGTGCACATGTAGTAAAGGCTGGAGAAAAGGGATGGACCGTTTTGCCGTAAGGGGGGGAGGTATCGATGTAAACATCAGCCTAATAGAGAGAGAATTATTTATTATGTAGTCATATAATAAATGTATGTTGGCAGTGTTAAGTTTGAAATGTTTGTCCTACTTTAGAACACACTTTGCCACAAAAAGGCTGGCTTAGTGAGCGAATGAGGTTCTAGGAGGAATCTAGCATTCTTATTCGCTGTGCCTATTGTTAAGGCGCTCGAGTCCTTGGGGAGACATTAAGCTATTGTCATGGCACAGCCAGAGATCAGACAACAGACCACAGTGTTTGCAGCCTCCAAGATACCAATGGTATTTATTTACCAACTAGCAGCAGTGACATACTGTCTGTGTGTGTGTGTGTGTGTGTGTGTGTGTGTGTGTGTGTGTGTGTGTGTGTGTGTGTGTGTGTGTGTGTGTGTGTGTGTGTGTGTGTGTGTGTGTGTGTGTGTGTGTTGCTACGTGCGTGTGTGTCAGTGGGTGCTTGTTTTATTTCTTAACAGAAACGGTGTGAGGAATAAACCCACACGGTTTTAAAATGGCTCTTTGGGGCACACATAGATAAAAAACAACAATATACAACAGCCAACCACTAAGCTCAATACTTAAGCAACAAACAATGATAGTTGGCAACGGTTGCTACGCAGGGTGCCCTAATTAATGTGTGAGACAACTTTATTAATGCGTAGGAGGATTATTTTATTTGTCTACTGGATCTGATCACATAACATTTATCAACTTCAGATTTCAACCATCGAACCACTACTTTTTTTTATCATGTAAAGTAAACTACTGTACTTAAGCTCTCAAGTAGACAGATTCTTTTGACCAGTCAACTCACATTTCAGGTAAACATACAAATAAAATCCAGTGTGCTAATGAAAACTGTAACTGTGTGGTACAGTATGGTCTATAAAACTTTATAATTAGTCACATCTTTTTTTCTTTTCTTGTTTGGAGACAGATAATGACTTGTAACAATTGGCATAACATGAAATACTGTACATCAATGAATTATGGTCCACTTGTGTCCCCTAGCAAAAAGCACAGCACAGCACAGCAGAGCACAGCGCGCGCGCGTGCGCGCCACACACACACACACACACACACACACACACACACACACACACACACACACACACACACACACACACACACACACACACACACACACACACACACACACACACACACACAGAGAGCTTGTCTCTCCCCTAGTGTCCAATTATATTCTTACATTACGAAAAACATAACATCTATATCATAGCAATCTTTGTATGGGAGCAGATACAATTGCAGCTCATTGCTCACAATAGTAGATATTAGTAACAGTATTTTGTCTAATCATATGATATTGAATGATTCAGTCTAACCAAGAACTTTATGATAGAGAGGATACAGTTTTATGATGAAATTTGATCATAATGTAAAGACATTCGTATATCACATTACTGTCTTTTACAACAATGTACAATCTATAAAAGGAACGTGTGGTCATACGTTTTACTGAACACAATAATGATCTGGGTCACATTGCCATAGTGTTTAACATTACCAAGTGGGCCATACCATCCATGACCAAAATTTGCATTTTAAAACAAAATGCCAGACGCCAGAGGGTCAAACCTATACTTAGTTGAACGGGATTGCCTTTAAGAGCAGGCTGTCCAGTGCTATCGTACACTCTCTCCCTCTCTTCCCATGGCAGAGGCAGTCCGACATTGATTGCCGTGGAATACATTTATATTTGATACACAGAATTATCACTCACACATTGCTGGTTATAGAGAACTTTAAATTATTGCAATTGCTTGTGTTCTGGATTAATTAAACTGAATGGTCTGGTGTGGTTATAGCAAACGAAGATCAAACATAATTTTATTTGTATTTGATAAGCTTAACTGGCAACTGATGATAAAACACACTAATTGACACAAGGAATTAACAGTCAAAGTGGATGTGATGCAAGAGAGAGGGAAAAAAACACTCCATGACCACACTTCTAGGCAAGATGACAGCGGTAAACTTGAATTTCATGGGATTAAGGAAGGAATAAGTCTTTGAAATGCAACATCAATAGTGAGTGAAATATGAGTCTTTCAGATGGGCTCTGGGATCTTGCATGCATGCCCGATGTGCGCCTGGCCCGAGTCCCGACATTTCCATTGCAGACGCACTCTTATAAACAAACAAACGGATTTGGCATAGCGGGTGGTCTGAGGACCCGTAATGCGCTTTCCCATAAGCGTGTGGCCACCACAGCAATTTCACGGATAGTGCAACTACACGCCCATCAGTCACACCTCCAGGTGCGGGGAGCGAGTCGGTATAATGTTTAACGGGTAATGCAGCCGAACAATATTGCTTAGGGGCAATGTACTGTGAGCTTGTAGATCAAACCAGGAAAAGACTTAACTTGTGCCATATCACAATATTACGATATTGAAAAACGCAGACGATATCTACCGGTAGTCTCATATCACATCAACTGTATTGATCAGCCCAGGATCAATGATAGTTAATATGTCCTGAGCACTGCAGGAAGTCCATAGAATAACAACATCAGACCACACCATGAGGGTCCTGGGTTGAACCCAGCGACACGTGAATCAACCACTCTCATCATAGATTTATGCAGGTTTGCACGGAACAGGAATGCTGCAAAACAGCGCCACAGGTTCAATAAATTATTGATCAAAGGGAACACACGTGAGAGGGACTGGTTCCGAAGCGTAAGCGGCTGGTAAGGTGTGTCCGGTCTGTCTGATCTGAACAGCCGCGATGGTGGGAGAAGGAAAGAACAAACGGGAAGTAAGGGAAAAGAAAACTTGATGATTCATCATCTACCGTCACATTCTATGCCTGCGCCCCAAAGCCTACACTGCATCTTTGACTAAAGCCTCATTACGTACATGGTGACAAAAGTGCAGAGCTTCACTCAACAAAAAAACACTTTATTTTTATTGAGCGATACCGTCACACCAGAGCGATGTGTCACCTGATTTATGCAAGGTGATAATGCCGGACACTGGAAAGATACAGTTTGCCTGCTTATACATCATAACCACAACGTAATCCCACATGCCTTGGCAACATGATGCAGCCAAGACATGAGGGATCACAGGTGTTTAGGCTGCATTGCCTGTGGTCCCCTGAATCCAGGAAGTTTGATTTTACTCTCACTCTCACTCCGCCACAGCACAGACACACCTTAAATACTTTCACTCCCCGTATGGATTTGAAACATGCAATTCATTCATCATGTGAGAGGTGAGGAGAGTGGTGTAGGAAGTGCAAATTAAGTGAGGGAATAGCTCTCTGCCCACTAGAATTATCCCATAAATTAAGTATACAAGGCCTCATTCAGGGTGTCTATACCACATAAGGGTTCTGTCTGAGTTCACAGAAGATAATCTTTATTTAATCTTAATTAACAGGGAAACCCCACTGAGATACTTCATTTACATTAGCTCGCTGTGCATATAATGGAAACAAATCCCTAGACAATATAAAACCACATTACAATGGAGGGCTGGGTTATATCACTTCAAATCAATATCACAATTATTTCAAGCTGTTGCCTCAACAGATGAAATAAAATAAATACAAAATAATATCACAAATAACCCTGCTTCTTCATTATTCGATTAACCTGCATGAGCAAGATTAAGTTGGTTAGAGGTTCAAAATGTTTAGGTATATTTTGGATTAATTGCCCAGTCCTATTACAATACAGGTCAGAGATCGAATTAGAGAAGAACATATTCATTATTTAATACATAATTCATTAATTAATATTGAATTATGTAATATTGTCTGGAGGGCCTCTGGACACGCTGACCAATGCGATGCGATGCGATAAGTGAGTGCAGTCTAGCCAACACCAACTCGGGACTGGGACTCCTGAATCTCTGCCCTCCACACTCTCCTATCCTATTTTCTATCTATCCTATCAGGGTCTTGAGCTCTACAGTGTTGTTAGCTAAACTGTTGCGCCGCAGTGCATCTACGTAGGTGGAGCGCTTCTTGTCTTTCCTGGCTTTGCCCTGGGTTGGCTCCAGTGGCGCCGGAGCCTGTTTAATTAAAGGACACTGTGTCCCCCCACTATTCAGTCCAGCCAAAAAAAAAAAAAAAAAAAACATTTAAAAAAATAAATAAATAATAAAATCAGTCCAGTCCCCCGCACCTCGCGACCACCGCGAGCGCGAGGCCAACCGAATTAACCGAAATAACCGCATTATCCCCCCCAAAAATCAACAAACCCACCCGAGATAACCGCAAAATGTTCACGGTCCACATGCGCGCACACGGTCCACATGCGCGCGTGCGAAGTCCCCCCACGTCATATTCCGTTCCGGCGCCCCTGGTTGGCTCCCATAGTCCTCCCACATCCTGACCAGTTAAGATACCCAAGGCAATTTATAATTATCACTGGAAATCATCAGACACATTTCACAGCACGCTCTCTCTCTTCTCTTTCTCTCTCTCTCTGTGTCTCTCTTCTCTCTCTCTCTCATTCTCTTTCTCTCTATCTCTCTCTCTTCTCTCTCTCTCTCTCTCTCATTCTCTCTCTCTCTCTCTCACTCACTTATACTATAGTGACTTATGCTCACACTATAATGCATGATAACAGTGGTTATCATGCAATCATATAAAATGTTAAAAAAGCATTATATAATGCATTATAAAATTGGTATAATTACAACTATGTTGACAATTATAATACACTAGGATCCTTGCCAGTCTGAGTGACCCGCATTAGTACTTGTACTTATTTACTTAGGCTACTTACTTACTTGATAAGTGATACTGTCTGAGTTCACAGAATGTGGCTTCCTAGAATGTGTTACCGAAGAGTTTTTCTAACAAGTTCTCTCTTATCTTGTGTTCATTCACGAAGTGGCAGAACATTAGGTGCTATTGAGGCTACTGTGCAGCCATGGTCAAGATGATAACAATAAAGCATCAAAATGGTATTACAGTAGGATATCGTTGCTGTCGGGCAGAAACCTCTAATCTCCATATTTTTTGTAAAATGAATGTCCTACTTGATCATACTGTAACTATGCGGCTTCGCGCCGCATTTTGAGCTTGACGACCTGCTACTTTTGATATTTTTTAATTTGAATCCTGAAAAGTTAACAGTTTTAGATATGAGGTTTCCACCGGCAGAGACGATATGCTACTGAAACCAGGTGTTTGTGAAGAAAAGATAACGGCTGACTCCTCTACAAACAATCAATATAACTTTCTATATGGAGAGACACCGAGACACTATTCTGAAATGTATGCTTGCAATGCCTAAAAATGTCGATTATCTTCCTAGCAAATTTTCTATCGATTACTTTTTCGATTATTGAATAATCGAGAATCACATTTACTTGATACATTAAACGACATTATCAACGAATCAAGGCAAAGAAATGTGAGTGTGTCAAGTCTCCTTAGCTTCTCTTTGGTACTAGAAGAGAGCGTGCGTGCGTGCGTGCGTGCGTGCGTGCGTGCGTGCGTGCGTGCGTGCGTGCGTGCGTGCGTGTGTGCGTGTGTGTGCGTGTTAAGCACAACATCATTTAAGTTAATTTACTTAAGTTCTGAGGTCTGCGGTTCCTGATAGCTCTGAGGGGGATTAGCTTAGCTTTGAGAATTAAAAATGGCTGTTGGGCCAACAACAAGACAACACATTTGCTGTGTTAACACCTTTCGTTAAGTGCTCTGTAGTACCATTTGCATTTAGGCTTGCTTGTATCTTTTGCCTTTCCTTGCTAATGCGAAATATTTCCAAACAGCACTCCTGCTGTTGTCTATGCAACCAAAACTGGTCACAGAGGCTCTGCACTTGCCATCTTTAATGAGATACAGTAACACCAAAACAAACTTCAGCGAATGAGATGATGAGAACAAGACAACACTGTGTCACAGTGAGTGAGTGAGTGAGTGAGTGAGTGAGTGAGTGAGTGAGTGAGTGAGTGAGTGAGTGAGTGAGTGAGTGAGTGAGTGAGTGAGTGAGTGAGTGACTGACTGACTGACTGACTGACTGAGCGAGCGAGTACTGCAGTGGTGCATGTGCTGTCAGAGAGTAGAGAGAGCGTGAAAGCGCAGCTGGTATCGGTGGTGCCAAAAATGAGTATTGAAATGGTTTCAAATAGTCAGAATGAAGAATGAATACATATTCAGACATGTATTGAAAAATCGATATTCTTCACAAGATTTTCCACTGAATCTCTCTTTTCAGGTCAACCGTGTATGGCCACGATCTGGGACAAACTGAAACCTTGTCAAACAAAGACAAAGATTACTACTATGAAAAAAGCTGGTCCCATGAAGAAAAGGGTGGAGGAGGAGGACTTCCCCAGGCCAGATTTATTGCAGGGAGTCAGCATACTTTATTATTGTGAAGATTATCATGCATTGCGCTTTTTCTCTCTGTCAAACACCAGATAGGAACTGGCAGGAGGGGAGGTCGTGGGTGGAGAGGTGCAGAGAGACCTGACTGAGACTGGCAAAACAGGCCTGATGGTTCTGCGTACTCCTCCAGCATGAAGACACTATGACTGTCTTATTCCTGTGTATTTACAGGCGTGCATTAAGCTAGTCTCAGCAGAAAATAAATAAGCACAACCACACTGTGGTGTCTGTGACCGCTGACAAATTGTCCTCGATCCCAGCAACACTCTGGGCTGACTGTAAATATGATGTGGGTTTGATCAGTAATGTGACACCTTTGTCCTTTCATGCTTTTTCATTATGTTTCTCACACACTTTGTAACTCTGTTTTCAAAAAGTTCTAAACAAACTATTCAGGCCTGATGGTTCTGCATACTCCTCCAGCATGAAGACACTTTGACTGCCTTATTCCTGTGTACTGTATTTACAGGCGTGCATTAAGCCAGTCTCAGCAGAAAATAAATAAGAAGCTCCTGGGGGTCCCTGGAACAACATATTTTGATGGGGCTCAAAAACATATAATTTTGGGGGTCCATGACATGAAAAGGTTTGAGAACCACTGATATAACAAGGTTAGGATTTAGAAGACATTTGTAAAGATTTACACAAATGTTCATGATTAGCCAAAGAAATCTAAAATGAAAGAGATGCGTTCTCGGATTGAATGGGTTAAAGAAATTCAGCATGAGCCACTGGATCCTCAGGAGGACATTCAACAACAGCACCCCCGAGAGCATCCTGACGAGCTATGAGAACTGTATCACCCTCCTTGACCACAATCGGTTTAGAGTGCTGCCATCAGGCAGGCAGGCTAGGCAAGTGATATCAAAAGCCATTATGACCAGACTATGGAACACTTTCCACCAGTCAACCATCCGGCTGTTGAACAAGTGCTGAGCCCTGTCGCCATCCACCAAACTCTGATAAGTAACGCCTTTTACCGCTGTACCATAGAAAGTATCCTCACCTACTGCATCACAGCTTGGTGTGGCAACTGCACTGGAATGGAAATCACTGCAGTGAGTGGTGAAAACCAACTCACTCATCAGCTGAGTCTATCTACCACAAACGTTGTCGGCCTGAGGCCATCTACTGTACATCATTATGGACGCCTCCCTCTGTATCTGCCTCCAGACCAATACTCTTTCTAGGTCCAGGATTTTTTTTTTTTCTTTTCTCCTCAGCTTTATTATTCTGTTGAACTCCAAATCTTCTCTCCCCCTGTACCCTCTACCCCCTTTGCTACTGTCTATTACTGTATACAGTCATTTATATGTATTATTATCTATACTGCACTTTACCGCTTCTTTGCACTGGGCCGATGCCACCAAAATAATTTTGTTGTACATGATTGTCCAATGACAAAATAAATCAATCAATCCATCCATCCATCCATCACTAATACCTTTTTATTAGTCATTATTATTATTTTCCTTGTATTAAAAAACTAAAAACAAACATACACTCGACAAATACTACACTACTTGAGCAGCTGCAGTATATAATACTTCATATGATGACACATACAGTACACCTCCACCTGAGCCATTATTAATTAAACACACGCACGCACGCACGCACGCAGTACACAAACGCTCCTATAAATGCCATACTTGCATGTTTGATCTCGGTGCACAGTAGCGCGCAAAAAAACATGGCAGTGTTCTGCTAACATGTACATGTAGGAGGATGGGGATGACTGCCGCAGCTTTCTTCTGACAAGAGAATTGATAAAAGCATCACATGATGACACAGAGGTGGTATGATCCCTGAGTAAAAGAGAGACTCTCTGACTCTTCACATGCAGTCTCTTCACGAGACCCCAAAAAGAATTTGCCTCAGTTGATGCAAAGCTCTGTCTCAGCTCCAAGGCAAGCAGGAGGGTCTCAGCTGTCGGGAGAGGGAGAGTGTCTCACCCTTTTGTGATCATGAGGAGAGGAAGAGAAATAAGAACACCAAGGACATTCTGCTTGCTGAGTGTGATTACTGTGTGCAAAATTTAACAGTAAAACAAAACGTGTCTGTGTGTGTTTGTTTTATATAAGGGCAACTTGTGATTAAAACAATACTGACTTCCATCACGTTGCACGGCACCTTGGATGAAATATTCTTTCTCCACATTTTTACCCAAATGGACCCCCCACACAGCGTTGAATTAACACTCAGGATTTACTGTGCAAATGTGTGCGCGTGCATGCACACACACACACACACACACACACACACACACACACACACACACACACACACACACACACACACACACCTCCCCCACACACAGAGCGTTACATAAACTGTATTCCATGGTGTCACTCTACAGTGCTCTGCGGAAAAACGGAAACTAAAGTAGTATTTCACTGCAGCAGGTTTCAGCTGTGTACAGTACCGTAGATACTTAAACTCAGCATGCATCTATATATTATACAGTTGGAATATGACAGTGGGAGTATGTTTACATTATAGGTATAAGACATTTTCTACCTACGCTGTTAAACATATCATTTACCATAACCATCACTGCAAAACATCACATTAGATCAACACCTATAGGGAGGGTTAGCCTCATTCCACTCTTATGTAAGAGTGCAAAAGAAATAAGCAATTGCTAATCTTACAATACATGCGCGAAATCTGTGTCCGTCTGTGTGTGTGTCTGTCTGTCTGTCTGTGTGTTTGTGTGTCCGACTGTAGTTCACGTATCTCGAGAACCGTCTGACCGACCGACTTCAAACTCGACGAACACATTGCGGACGACTCAAGGGAGTGCCGTGCCCAGCGCCGAGTCGGTCAAATCGGTGGTTGTCCAGAACCGGCAATTCAACTGATACGCATAAACATAAATGGAGATTCGGTCCAGAAGCGCTGATCCAACCACTATGCCCATATATGGTTATATGGTTATATGGTTATACGCATATATGGGACCGACCAACATCAAACACGGCACGCACATCAGCGAGGACCTGTCCCCGCCGTCGAGTCAGTCAGATAAGCGGTTGTCCGGAAATGCCGATCCAACCAATATGTCCATATATGGGCATACTGTATACTGATGACATCAGGGATCCCCATATATGGGCATAAAATGGACGGGGACAGACAGATACAGAGATCTCCATACAGTATGGGATAAAAGGGACACAAACAGACAGACAGATGGGTACAACGGGCACTATTTTATTTTATTTATTTATTATTCATTTTTATAGACAGCTCAATTTTATTAAAGGCTCAAACATGAGTTGCTTTGACTATCAACAATCACAATCACGTCGTAATAAACAAATGACTTGGGAATCCCTTCCTGCCTCCAACATCTAGGCCACATTGACATCCGTCAATCTGTACACCTTACTGATAAGGACCTCCACTTTATCACCACCCAGATGACACAGGTCAAGGACGCACACAAGATGTGTGTCTTTTAGTTCCTCTGCTGTCTTCAGGATTTCCTCTGGGTGTGAAGAGCTTGCCTCACTCTGGTTCACAGATTCACTGAGAGGGCAAATGAAACCTGACTCAAGGCATGACAGCACTGTGTTGCCATGGGGTTCCTGCACAAGCCCTACAGCTCTGGGGTCACCAGAACACATAACAGGAAAGAACGCAGCATCTATGGCAATCTCCCTGTTTATGCTTAATATTGTTACTTGGTAGTATCCTGGGCAGTCTACATTTGATCTGAAATCGGTGGGTTGCTCAGGTGTCCACCGGGAAGGATGAAGGTTACTCCAGTGCAGGAGAAGGTCCTTGTCATCATATTCAAACCTCTGCGTAAGGCTTTCTTGGAACAAACCAACTTGGCATAGATGATCTGATACTTCTGCTCTTTGCTTGGGCCAAGCATCACTTACCCACGACAACCGACCACATTTGGGGTGAACCTGTAGGTCAGCTGATGGGCTTGGATTTATGTCTTCCTGTCCGTTATATTCCTCATCCTGCTGTTCCTCTTTCTGGGAGGAAAAGAGGAACTGTCTCACTCGACTCGTCCTGCTCTCGTCCTGCTCCTGTCCCTCTGCTGTAGACCCAGGCCCATCCAACCTTCTTGTTTGAGTCCTAGCATGGGTCATGTAGGGTTGCTGGGCATCTCTCTCTTTACGTCTTCTTTTTCGTTTGTTTCCCAAGACATTCTCAGTGGAGGGAGATGTTTCCATCAGAACTGTCCTCTGATCACTGTGAGCGGCTGACACACTCTCTGACTGTTCTGACACATGTTCCTGGTCTGAATCTGCCTTCTTTGGGCTTTTCAGATATCTGACAGCCATGATCTGTCCTTGAATTGCAAGTCTTTTATGCTGTCTGTATTGAAGTGATTCTAGCTCCCTCTTCAACTCAGCTGCAGCAACCAGAGGAATGTCAGATGAGCCATCTGCCACAGACTGAATGAAGATCTGTGGGGGGTGAGGGAAGCAATAATGGCCACCAACAATAGACTTCTGAAGCATGAAGTTGTCTTTCAGGGTTTTGGTCCACTGGAGGAAACTCTTCACCCTTGGGTCAGACACGTATGGCCGACCTTTGTGATATCCTGTAATGAATATCTCTGTCTCACAACTGCTTGTGAGATAAGGCAATGAGCCTTTCACATGGCATACCCTCATTTGAGTGCAAACCAAGTATGTCATTGGGCAGATAGAATTGAAGATGTCTGGCCTAGAGGAGGAAAAAAACTCTAAGATAAAGGGATGCTTCGATGTCCCATCAACTGCATGGACCCAGCGATATGTCCAGTATTTGTCTAGTTTCTTACTCTTCACTCTCTCAACACGACTTACAAATGTTACCAAACCGATGACATCACATGCTGAGCCGTTGGCCAAATTGTCCAAGTCTGACCTGGTGGCAAATTGGTAGGCAACCTCAGGCAATGCCCATTGAGATGGTACACATTTCGGTGAGATTACAGTAATGACTGCAGCTGGGCTCAGAGGATTCAGGCAGATCTCTACTGAGTTAAATATCTTCATTCTGTGGTGGTCCATTTGAGGCCGGGACCTTTTAGTATAGCTCTGCTTCAGGGTATAGCTTTGGAGGTACACCACTGTTCCTACATTCAGTCTCTGGTACCACTGTGGGCAAAGCTCATTCCACAAAACAAGTGACATTATGCCACTCTGGTCTGCAACTTCAAAGTATGCCTGATATGGGTAATGAAATGGGTCAAGTCCAGATTTTCCATAGTAGCGTAATCTTGATTTTTGTACTATCCTCACTAGAAGAGGGAGGCGTTTCCTTTGGTTTCTAAAAGAGGACTCAAGGTCACACACACGGGTAATCTTAGACACGTCCAGCACCATATCAGATGGAGGGCCATGTGAGGCCCATATGCTGCCTTCGGGATCCTCATTATTCCAGAGAGAGAGGTAATGTTTTCGTCTCACCTGAAGGGGCATGTCATATTGCAGTGCCACATTTCCGATGCCATCCCTGACCAACACAGGGAGGGAATTCACATCCCTCACAGTTGGTAGTACAGCAGAACCCTTTGAACCACAACTTCTGACGTTTGTGACGCAAATGTAACCATGGCCCAGTCTCCTTTCGTTGTAAACAAAGGAGCAGTCAGTGATGTTGATATCAATTCCACTCCGAAGGACATTTGTGTGCACCAGGTGATTTAAACTGTGATGAAGAGCGCATTTAGTTTGCCACACTCCATCAGTGAGCGTCACATCGTAGCTGTACGTGTCATCAGACCGGTGCTGATGCTGCTGTGACAAGTATCTGTGAAGTCCAATGACAGCGACAGGGACCTCTTTATCTATACGGAGTGTGAGAGACTGACTGGAACGCAGCCGTTGCAGGGTTGTATGCAAAAAAGAAACTGCTGGAATATCTGAAGCCTGAGACATACTTCCTCTGATATTAACACACTATTAACACTGCATCACTTCAATGGTAGCTAGCGTACATTAGCCCACCCACTAGCGTCAGCTAGCGATGTCATAAGTACATGCCATATATGGGCATATACTTATGACATATACTTATGACATCAGCGACATACATGCCCATATACATACATGCCCATATATGGGCATATACTTATGACATCAGCGAACTCAGAATATGAGCATAGCACACACGCACGCACGCGCACGCACGCGCACACGCACACACACACGCACACGCACACGCACACGCACACGCACACACACACAGAGATATGGGCATAAAGGTGACACAGACAGACAGAAGGTTACAAAGAAAATATCGACCTGACCTGGACTCCGTATTTCTCCATGCCTGACACAGAACTCCATATATATGCATAAAAGGGACAGACAGACAGACGGGTACAACAGGTATTCAGACAACGCAAACAACACTTATTGTTATACTCATAACTGGGTTTTGGCGGTTAATATGCAAAAATGTCACGTACTACCGCTTTGTAAACAGGAAATTACAGGCTGGTGTGCTGACAGATTACAGGCTGGTGTGCTGACAACTGTAATCGAGCTGGGACTGCCAGTTTCAAATTCAAAAGCTATATAGAGAAAACAACTTGAGAAATGTTTGTTTTATCATTCTCCTTTGAGACGACGGAGACAACACTCCCAAAGACAAGTTGATTCATTTACTTTTTCCAGAAGTGAGCTCTCCCTTCCGCTATGCGTTGCACTGCAGGACTACAGTGTTCCTTTACATCAAACTTAGTATACATCTGTACAGGCACATATTATTTAACTACATGGTTAGAATTAGTATACATCTGTACAGGCACATATTATTTTACTACATGTATACTCGGTTAGAAATAGTATATAGTATGAAACTGGAACAGCTTAGTGGCTAGCATGACCTGTGTTTAACTTTTTCTCCCAGTTTAGTAATGCCAATTCCCTTATTCCCCATATGGGCTATGTATTGTAGTCCATTGTCACTGCTTACTCCTACAAACAGTCCTAGCTCCTAGAGAGAGTACAGACAATCACATGTCTCCTCTAATACAAGCTTCTTTTCACCTGACAGTGAGAGTTTCACAGGGGGGATATAACGCACGTGGAGGTAGATGCCATTCTTCTCAGTTTCACACCCCACATGTGCCTTGATCAACCTGCTGGATTCACTAATGCAGCGACAGAGCCCGCCCTTTCCAAATGGATTCACAACCATCAACACGATCAATTGTGCTCGTAGTTGGAACCTTAGTCTCTACCCCTGTGCCTCCTAGATGCCCCAGTAGGGTTAAGTTTAGACAAGTTAGGGATTGGCTGTGGATGGGGTTGGCTTGACTGAGGCGTAACAATCAGTTGGTTAAATTTACGTCTGGGTGTTTGGCATATCATTCAACAAGAGCTTTGTGTCATATGCATGCTGTCTTGGGAGCACAGAGTGGTGTTATGTGGGCAGATGCGCCAGCCAGGCAAGCTGAATATAGTGGGAGGTATCAAAGATGCTCTATAGAATATATTTTTGGCGCCAGCCTCCCTGTTACCGTGGTAACTGTCCATCGATTCAGTGCTTAGCAGCATTACAGAATGGAGAAGGATCTCCACCATCCCTTTTCTTTTTTCCTTCTTTATTTTTCCCCTCAGAGCTTGTGGTGGAGTGAGGGAAGAACAGAGAGAGAGAGAGAGAGAGAGAGAGAGAGAGAGAGAGAGACAGACAGGGGTGGGTGGTGAGCTACGGAGGACGAGGGCAGAACGAGCACCTTTGTGAGAAAAGAGGAGGTGGACATTTGTGGGTTGAAACAGATTAGATTAGGCTAGATTATAATCTTAAAAAAGATTAGGTTGCTGCTTGCTGACTATTCAATATCATCTTCACAGGACTGCCCCATAGCAAACAGGGCCCTCTCCATCAGTAAGTGCGAACCAGACTAGGGTTGAAACAGATTAGATTAGACTAGATTATAATCTTAAAAAAGAATAGGTTGTTGCTTGCTGACTATTCAATATCATCTTCACAGGACTGCCCCATAGCAAACAGGGCCCTCTCCATCAGTAAGTGTCAACCAGACTTCTTGCAGTTCTCTCAGTTACACCCCCCGTGTGAGTTCTGCCTCCACTTTTAGGTCACTTGCTGTTCACAGATAATTGTACCTGCTGTCACCTCACCAGTCACCATCAAATTGCTTAGGTTTGCAGACCATCACTCACAAATGCTGATTTGCAAGATTCTGCAAACAAAGCTTGTGTATATTTAATTAGCACTCTACTACGTGGTTCACAATATTTCTGGGGCTAAGGCACACCAAAGGTCAAACCCATCTGGTAGGTCAAGGCGGTCTGGTTATCAGAAGGTCTCCGCTTCGAGAGCAACCCCTAACAGGTTTCGGTACCCAGTATTGGCTGGGTTATTGAAGGGGTGAAATAGGCTCTCCCCTTCCGTATCTCCTCCCTCTCTCTCACTCCCTCCCCCATCTCACTCTCCCTGTCATCCTCTCCATCCCCCTCTCCCCATCCCTTTCTCCTTCTTTCCCTGTCTGTCTGTCTCTCTGTCATCAGGGATCTCCATATATGGGCATGTGACGTCTTTCACAACAGAAACTGTTGCCTAACGTTGAGGGTCTCCATAATGGGCATACATGTACAACTGTTGCCCAACAGTATTGATTTGTGATGACCGCAGGGATCTTCATATATGGGCATTAATCGGACCTTACATACTGACTATCTGATATCCACTGAAGTCATAATGTGCATGCTCACCCGCCCACCACAACTTGAACTTTATACAGTAGTTTATACAAAGAATGTAGACCTGATATAAATATCAGCCATACAGATGGAGAGGAGAGAGAGAAAGCAATCAAGAAAGCAATCTGTGTAGATTTTCTTTTTATCTTTTTTTAATAGCTCGCTGTATGCCAGGCAAGCTGTCATTGTCTTGCTGTAAGTGCATCACATCATCTGATATGTGTGGTAAAGATAAAAAGGAAAATCAGCACTAGTTGGCCATCACCTGAGTCGGTCAAATTCGAGCCAATCAGCGTACAGTTGAGTACTAGGAGAAGCGACGTGGGGAAGCGGAATAATCAGCATTTACCACATGCTGAACAAATCTGATAATAACCAGATTTGTTCAGCAACCTGATCATATACAGTAACTTTATGGAAGCGACTCACTATTGCCAGTTTGTCTAAGAATTCTAATTGTGTGCTCGAAACTATTTATAGTTTCTTCCCAAAACTTTGCCACACTACTAGTACAGTACATATTTCCACCTAGAAACTCTACAAAATTCAGCTTACTGTGGCAACTCCAACCCCCACACACACCCTAAGTACTATAAAATAATGTACAGTACTTTTACAATGCACAGTATAAATATCAGGTACTTTTACTTCCCATTTTTGTTACTTCAACTCAACTACATATCAGATGCAAATATTGTACCTTTTACTCCATTAAAAATACAGCATTTGAGAGCATTGAGAGCTGTCGCCTCGTCCTGGGTTCAATTCCCGCCGGGGACGCTGTGGGCGTGTTCTCTCCTCCGAGTAATCAGTGCCCATTCCCTAGGTGGAGTTGGCGAAAGAGCCTTTCTGTGCGGAGTGCATGTTCTCCCTGTGTCCCCTCTGTTCTCCGGTAATACCCTCACAAAAAAAACATGCAGTAATCCTGGTCTCTATGCTGCCTCCCCCTGGTCAGCCGAGGCGCCTGATGGAGGGGAAAGGAACTGTTTGGAATAACGTGTTATTCCAACCCCCCCCCCACACACACACACACACACACACACACACACACCCCATACATACACCAAGCAGGTGCGTAACTAATGACAATTAGGAGAATGGATAACAGCCTGGGAATTTGACAATTTGTACCTTTTATAAATTTTTTGGCTTGAAGCAAGCCACCCACCACTGTTTATTCAGGAAGAGTATTTTCTAGTTTCTTTGAAGGGATGCTGTTGGCCAATTTATCAGTGCATTGGCGGTCTCAAATTCATTGACCTTGACCTTGCCTCGAGGCACGCCAGTGTGCCGTGGCGTGGAACACCACTTGAGAACATCTGCTCTAGTAGACAAGAGGGCAAGGACCACAATACATATTAAATAATGTAATAATTACAGAGATAGATAACAAAAAGGTTTTGAGCATGTAAACAAGCATATAATGATGAGACCAAAGCTCACAATTGTTCTTAAGCCATATCCTAAAGGGAATCCAAAAAAAAGTTCTTACATACTTTTCAAAATTGAATGGCCAACATTTCCATGTTTCACCTAATAAGGTTTTGTGTACAAAATGGTTGGTATTTGGCAAGAATACATAATGTGAGAGCTACAGTAAGTGCCATGCCTATTACCAACTGTGCTTTCTATACAAAAGCCCCCATTACTGTCAGGCTGAGACAGAGCACTGTGCACCATTGTGTTAATATGTCTCTCTCCAAGTTCTCCAGGAGAGACTAAATGGACACAGTGAGAAATCAGATAATCTGCTGAAATAAGGCTTACAGGGGATGGTGGACTATAAAGAAAATGTGGAAATGGGATTTAATAATTGGGTTCATTGTCATTCATTGTCAGTCAACATGAAGTGTTTCAGTTGGTAAAAAAATATTCAGTTCCATTGGTTGGACAACTTGAAGACTATTGTACATTTACAATATTAGGACTGAACAATTTGGTGAGAAAATAAAATAAAATATGTTTTTTTTACCAGTGTGTTACTGATATTTATTATTCATGGAGAAAGGGTCGGACTAAAGCTACACTTCTTCTCACTCTTTTTTGAATATGCTTTTTTTTTTACTGTTTATTTGCATTGTTTATTTCAAATTAGTGTTAATTTGTTTTATTCGAAATAAACATTTTGAATAGTCCAGGAATACTTTACATTACTACTGCCAATTTTCCAAAGCATACCGTTGTTGTCGTTTGTTTGTTTTTCACCAGATTTCCCTAATATTGTAGACCAGCTGGGTGATGAGCCCCCCTTAAAACCCACTAAAACCGGGAAAGGATCGGTGTCATTTTAGATTTTAGCGTTGAAAAATTACAGATATACAAGCTTTGTGCCGCGCTGTGAGCTTGTACATCTGCTATTTTAGATTTTTTTTTTAATCTTGAAAGTGTGAGAACTGCTGATTTAGAAGGCATCTGTAGAATCGGCCTCAGGTCTTAATGGGTTAAATGATCTGCTTCTACAGCTAATACGTATTAACGTCACCATGATGAACATCTGAATTTCACCTGTAAAACAGGCTTTTCTCCAGGGACTATTATCGGCAAGTCTTTTCAAGTCAATCCACGTCTACAACTCTAAACCACAACAATAACGTAAAGCTCACTACAAGTTGATTTGCATATACTGAAATTGTGAGCTAAACATGCACAAAACTAAGGTCCTTTTACTATAGGGTGAAATGAGCAAATATTACCTAAAACACAAGAATACCTTGTTTAGAATTCTTTTTTGGACACCCCCCCTCTTTTTTGCAGTTAATAGGCTCTATGCACAGCAGCCATATTGGAAAGAAATTGGGCCTCTTCTTACTTCCTTCACAGGTGTTACCAATGATACTAATGAAGGGCTCTGTTCCATTCTGGTCAGGGTGCTGATATCGTGCATGTTGGCTCACTAGAAACACTCCATTTTGGTTCCCAAATAGCTCCTTATGGTGGGTGTCTAACTCTGAGAGTGTACAAATGGAACCAAATGGACCCGTAAGGGTCCATTTGGTTCCATTTGTACACTCTCAGAGTTATGGGGGTCCTTGAAAATAAGACAACCACTATGCCACACTAAATGGAACAGAGCCTTAATTAGTATCATTGGTAACACCTGTGAAGGAAGTAAGGAAGGGGCCCAATTCATTCCCAATATGGCTGCTGTGCATAGAGCCTATTGCAGCCTCTGTGATTTATCGAAATCACAGAGATCGAAATCAGTTGTTCAGACCTATACGTGAACGGAAGAGAATGTAAAAAGGTTTCATTTACAGACAATCTCGGCTACTTTGAAAACGAGGGCCTGCCCCTCAACTGTATTCCGAGTGGAAATAAAGGTTATGTTGATGATGATGACAAGGCAACAAGTGCGGTTTTGGGGAGTCACTCTCTGGCTCTGAAGCTACACAGCCAATAGCAATTTCATCATCACTTTTGCAGAAAACACAGCCTTTAACTAGAAAGCCATGAACCTTGGTGAGCTTGTTAAGTTCTTGCTTTTCTTTGCAAGCACATCCCTCCGTTCCCCTCTATTTTAATCTCACTAAGACACCACTCTGACCTTAACTCTATGAATCTCATCAGCATTTTAACGTTCTCCTTCATTCTTTATTCCTTGCCATCCATGGAAAACCATACAGTGGTTGCATCCAGTCCATTCTGGACAGCAGCGCGCTGAGGGGGGGATGGTATAGCTTTGTTACTTGAATAGGTTGGCGCAAATGTAAAGATGGATATCATGGATTAGTACTGCTATACATCATATAATAAGTTGTTGTGTGTAGAGCATATTAATTCATTATGGCATTAAGCACAAGGGGATTCATTCCAACAACACAATGCCTCACTACAAATCAAATCATGTAAAGTGTTGAAACATTTATGCAGAAAGAAAACATAAGTCAGTTCCGGACAGCAGCGTGAAGAAAGAATAGCTTTGTTACTTTAGTTGGTTGGCACAAATTTACAGATGATATCATGATATCATTACTACAATTTGTTGGTCCTCTACACTACAGGACGTGTCAAACAGGTATCGATACCTCCACACAACTTCAGAGTCACTCTCAAGGTTCGTTCATAGACTAAAACCAAGCTATACAGTTTATCCTTTAAAAACGGTATTTTACGGCCGCACTACCCGCTATACATTATGCCGACTCCGTTATTTGCGCCTGGAGCTGTGACCATGGCGGTGTTGTTGCGCTATCCCCAAAAGTGCCATCTTGCCCACACACGTTTGGGAAAGCGCATAGCGGATTAAAAAAACACCCGCTATGCCAAATCTGTTTGGTAGAGCGTGCCTACAATGGACATGTTGGGAGTCGGGCCGGGCACACAACATTCAGAGGTCTCCTTCACTCCTAATTCTCAACAAATCTTTGTGATTATCACTATTATGACTATAATCAGCAGAAGTGAGAGTGTCAATTCCTTGAGTCAATTGTGTTTGTATAAGATGATAGTCTATTCAAAGAAGACAATGATTGTGCTGCGCGATGCCATTCGCTCCAAAATACACACCCACAGTAACATGTGGGTGATAATTATATCTATTGTAGTATATTTTGACCCCATATTTTTGGATATCGTCATTTTAGTATCATTTCTGTCATATCTGTTTTCACTCAATTATAGGCAGACGCTAAGTTTGGCCCCAGGTCCCTGGGACCAATAGTTGTATTTACATAGGCCTGATATCTGATTAGCTCAGGGGTGGCATTATTTTATCTTATCCTGAACTTCAGCTACAGACAAAGAGATAGATGCGAGCTGGCCTTAAGCTTGGGTGTACATTATAATTATAATTCCTTTGTTTAACCTAGAAGACACAAGGTCCAACAGGACAACAGCTCACTGTCTTCACTACCTCCCTTCCTGCCGCTCACTTGCAGACAATGATGTTTCACTGATCAAATAACATGAAACAAATCAGCAACTGATCCAAGGTTGATCCAATCAGCACCCTCCTCTCTTCCCCACACCTCATGCATGGACCACTGCTACAGTATACAACAAGCCAAACTGAAAATAGAAAGTGTGCGAGCTCTGGCCGGGCAGGCTGCCGGTAGGAGGACTCCATGGAACCAATGTACTCTGTTTCACATCGGGAAAGTGTCGGGTAAAGTGTCCAAGGGCCTCGGTGCGGCAGCAGAGTTAATGAACACTGCACTGCGGCACTTGAATTAAGAGATTGTGAATGTGATTGTCATTACAATTTTACTGTAATCCACCAGCAGTTGCTAGTTAAGCTTATCAAAGACAAATAAAATGTTGTTTGATCACACAGACAATTCAGTTTAATTAATCCAGAACACAAGCAATTTCTGTAATTTAAAGTTCTCTATAACCAGTAATGTGTGAGGGATAACGGCTTGCGCAGCCTGGTCTTAAAGGCAATGGCATCTGGCACGGTCATTGGCTTTATTAATGTAATGCCCAAACCACGCTCAAACTAACAGAGCACAGGTGTTTTAGGAATACTGCTGTTGTCGGAAGATAGCAACTTGGCCACGGGAACGCCCCTTGCGTCATGCTAAATCGCCAAATTGTGGGTATAGCGACTTGGATGCGAAATAGGGCCCACGGACTCTACTGCTCAATTCCATAGGGAATGTTTTTGCTGGACTGCTGCGAGACCTTTTGCTGAATGAAACCATGTAGGAAATTTAATGTTCAGCCGGTTCCAAATGGTATGACTCAGGGAGGAGTCCTATCCCATCGGCTGTTGGTTTTATGCATGAACAACCTGGATCCCTGCCTTCCAAGTAGGGTCTCTCTGCACTGACTGTGTGTCCCCACCCCACCTTTGACATCAAAACTCCTCCGCTGCCTGTCAATATGCAGATGATCTCACACTCACTCACTCTCCCATGTGATTACCGCCATGCACACAACAAACCATACAAACTCCTTTAAGGTGACTCTCCACCAAAAAGATTACTTCAGACTACAACAGACTACAACAGACGGCTATTTGAAAATAACAGATCTACAAGCTCGGCTATTTTAAAAAACTCTTGCAATAAAATGTGGAATATTTGGAATATTTTCTTTAACATTCAAACAACACAAATGCACAAAACCTTTTCATGAAAATATTTGAGAACCACTGGTTTAAATAATAAAAAAAATGGAAACAAGCCTAAATAAGCAACTATACACAACTACAAGCCCCAAAAAACGCAACCTGCAACTACTAATTTGTTCAAGCAACTTTACAGAAAAAGAAGCCCAAAGTCGCTTATAATAAGACTACATGGCAATGTTGATTACATGGGCTAGAGAAGGGGCAACAACCGTTTCTCTACTCGTGCTTTGATTCACTTCACTACCCCGCGACTATCGACGGCTCTACCGGTCGGGACAAGATGTCCCGACCCGATGGCACGGCGCTATCTACAACAGGTTGTCGGCAGGAGATGCTTTCCAATGCCTTCCACGGCAGAGTCGGGCCGATATCGGTGCGGTGGAGAGCTGCCTTTAGATGAACATCACAAAGAGAGTTCATTTACTACCTATGTGGAGCTAAACAAGCTGGTCTGTCTCCCTACTGATATTTGGAAGCATGTCTATGTCTTTCTTTATCTGACCAGTAATGGCGTATGCCTCCCCAGTAACGGCTGGACTACTAAAATTTCTCATCAAGGTCAGACGACATGCAAGGCAGAAGGCAGGCGGGAGGAAACTACAATGCAAGCATTTAAACAACAGCAGGACAGGACCCAAAAAGCACCCTGCATGACTAGACTCCAATACAGGAGGACTGCCACCTGAGAAGACCAAGGCTGACAACTTCAACTGCACAACAAGGCACGAAATGTCCTATTTTATCAAAAGCAGTTCAACTAATCTAATGACTTCACTTCATGTTGATAGAATGGTTTAGTATTCATTTAAGTTGTTATTTCTCAGTTCATCATGAAAGCACTGTCTAAACGTTTAGATGTTTTTGGCATAATTCTATGTTATGATGAGAACACATTTTGGTCCATTGCTGTAATTCTCATCACATTTTGTACAAAATGTACAAAGATGCTGAAATAATAAATCGAATTATTATTAATAACTGCACAAATCAAAACTCTGTCAGCTCTCCCTCAATACTGTATGTAAATAAATGTTAAATTAAACTACTAATGTAATCATCCTCATTTATGCTATAATTAGAATGTTTATTGTCTTAGCATTCCATCTTAACCACTTAAATCCTGTATACTTTGTTGACCAGGGTCCCCCAGGGGTCTATCCTTGGGCCCCTCCTTTTTCCCTCTACGCCAAATCTCTTTGTGGAAAATAGCTGACCTACAAGCTCACAGTGTGTCATATTGTGACGTGTTGTGAGCTAGTAGCTTAGCTTATGTGTTTGTTGATGACATGTATTATTTTTAAGCTTTTTTTTTTGTCTTAATGTCTGACTTGACTAATAAAATATTCAATCAATCAATCGAAAAACTTGTAGATGGCCAGAATATGGACACTAGGCTTCAAGTGGTTAAATGGTATGATGCACATGTTCCCTCTAGTGTGGGAATATAAATACATGTTTAGAGAGGCAGTGTTCAGAAAATGTTATGTTTCAACTTGATCTATAGGACGTGTTATTTTGATGATGAAAAACACTAGTTTAGTGATGCATCTTGATAGCACAAACCATAGGGGCTCATTAGCAGGGTTGTCCTTTGGTGAAGAAGTGTCAGCTCAAGATATATCAAGGTTATTGCAATTAGCGGCCTTGTTTGGCACTGCTTGGATGGATGCCGAGCAATCTGAGAACTGCAAGTACCAAACGCAAAACAAAGTTGGTTGTAAATGTATTTACAACAAACTCTATACATACATTTAAATGTATAACTGTACTAGAGTTTCGGGGGGCTACGCCCCCCTCAACCCCAGCCGCGCACGGGGCCCAGCGTGGCCGCGTGTATATTGGGGGACCCAAATCGCCGGAGTAAAACTGTGGAAAAGTTAAAAAAAAAAAAAAAAAAAATTGAAAAAAATATATTTTTGATGTTTGAGGGGGACCCCCGCGGACCCCCTGCTGGTCGACGGACCCCCTGTGGAGTGTTGGGACGCGCGGGGACCCCCCTGGAACATGGCGGACCATTTCGGTGTTTTTTTTTTTTTTCATGAAGGTGGTTGCTTGTTGCTGGCGCTGGCTGTGCAAACCTGGCAGCCCAGCGCATGCTGACGTTACACCAGAAATGGTGCCTGGAGAAAATGGTGACCAAAAAAAAAGTTTGGAAAAAAAGGAAAAAACCCCCGCAGCGGCTGGCTGCTGTTGTGGTGATGAGGTCGTGCGCACGGTAAACGGTACGAAGCTGCCTCCCCTTCCGTTTTGTCCGACATTTGGTGAGTAGAATTAATTATGTTGCGCGGTGGAAAAGGTGTACTGAGCAGTGAGATGTCCCCTACGCGAGGCGTAAATTCAGCGCGGCCGCCGTGGCGAGTCAGTTGTCGACATGTGGTCTGGCGGTGCGTTGTTTATTCGATAACAGAGCTGTGGGGTGTGGACACCGAGGGTGCGGAAGTTGGTCGCCATTTATATAGTTAGATATATAGAGGTCCCCAAGGGTTCTATACTTGGCCCCCACCTTTTTAGCTGAAAATAGGTGATCTACAAGCTCTCACCAAATTTTCACCAAATGTTCAGCTCAGAATAGGGACACTATGGTTCACGTTAGAGGTTGTCTCAAATGGATTCATGAAGGCAGATACCGATTCTGATATTTTGGAGAGCAGAAAGGCCAACCATTTTTTCTCCCACTCATTCTGAGACTTTTATTAAATGAATGTTCTTAACATATGTATTTGCATTCTAACATTAAAGGACATACAACAATAAGGGAGGGATACCTGTTGCCACAGCAAGATAATTCACTTAACACATGCTCCTTGTGAGTTGAATCCAACTCCTTTCATGTCTCGCATGACCTGGTCCAGTTTCCTGTCTCTCTACACTCTAGGCCTGTCCCCGATTAAGGATTGGCCAATAGTTGCCTATAGTCGACTAATAGTAAAGTTTTTTTTTTTTTTTGCATGATTCGACTGAGATTGGCAGTCGACTGCCAATCTCTCAGTCAAATCATGCAAAACATATGTTATGCAATAGAGGAACATTCCATTTGGGCTGTAGGGGTGCTTAACGAGGTGGTGCCATGGTTTTGCACTTTTTCTGTTTTGCATGTGTCTATGAGGTTGATATAACTTCATTAAGCCCCCTGGTGGTGTTTTTATGGTGTTTTATGTCTTCTCTGACTATTTTGAGTTTCTTCCTGGAGGCTGAAACCTTGAGGGTCAAACGTGCCAATAGAAAAACAGCCATTTAATGACACAGTAAAAATATACCCTCCCCCTCATTATCATAACACAACAGGTGTGGGCATGAGGAGGAGGAGGGACTAGGACAGGTGGGTGGTGCTAAGGTGGTGGAGGAGGTCCTAAGGTGAGAACCAGATATACTTAATGAACTGGAGCCGTGCCCACATAAAAACATAATTTTAACACTTTCTGTACACTTTTTTGAAAACAATCCTCCTCCTAGTATACCCATAACACCTGATGATTATGTTTTAGGGCGGGGGAAAAATCACTGAAAATCACGGCACCCCGTCTTTAATGTCTGATTTAACATATACTTGCTTGGTTTCTCCCAATAAATCATAATGTATATCCTATTTTTGGCAAACTATTAGTTAATTAATATAACAAACTAGGCCAACTAGGCCAAAATAAATAAATATATATATATATATATATTTATTTATTTTTTATTTTTTTCATAATTCGATTAAGAGATTGGCAGTCGACTCAGACACCCCTCGACTGATTAGTCGAAGGTCAGGCCTACTACACTCTATCTCAAAACGCTTTTTTTTTTTAATGTTCACTAATGATATGGTCATGGGCTAAACCAAACTGAGCAGCATGTTTGTGCTGATCTTACTGTATGTACTAACAACCAGTAACAGACCAACTCCTCATTTAGGCCTATGATAAATCACCAAAATGTAAAAGTTGGACCATTATAGCCTTCTCCTCAAGCATAGAATGTCAACACTATGAGAGAACAAATAAGGCAACGTCAGGACAGTGGTGTCCTAGAGGTCAATGCCTTGACCAGAGGTCAGATAAAGACCAACTGGGCCAAGTATATTACACAGTCAGATCACTTCAAAGCACCTGGGTTATGTCTGGAAGTGAGCAAATTTGGACAAATACCAAACTGGGGTATTTTTGAACTGTAAATTGAGAAACAGCAGGTAAATGCGAGGAGCTTACAGGGTGTGAATATAATGTGTTATTCACACTCATGGGGCTTACTGGCAGTGCATTTCTAAAGGGGAAATGTGACTGGCAAACAAGACAGCAAGCTAATGTGCCACAAAGGACTTATGTTTAGAACACCTACAGTATGTAAGCCGGTTAAGCAGCAAAGCAACCCAGGCACTCCAAAATCTAAGAGAGAAAATCAACAAGTAAGGATATAAATAAAAAGGGGCTAAATCGTTAAAAACCCAACATGGTTCGACCACTGTAAGTCTTCATCTGGGCTTTAATTAATCATGTAAGCCCGTTCTAATTTTAGACCTTCAAGGCACTATAGAAGTTTCATTAAATCAACGGTCAGTACGGATACATGCTAACAGAGTCCACTCATCAGGTTAAGGGCACAAATGTATACTTCATTGCACAAATGTATACTTCACCCTTTCAACAAATGTCAAAAAGTGTTGAATTACACTTTTTTCAGTTGAATATATGGCACTTCTGTCAAGCAAAACATAAACAAGTATTAGCCTTAAAGGGGTGACGGATGAAAGTGAACAGATACAGTGGTGCTCAAGGAATCAGCAAGCTTAGTCATGGCTGTTTCACAAAGCTGAAGCTGGGGCAGCCATCGCTGAAATTCTCAAGGCAAATTCAGGGGGACAACGCGATTCATATTCATAACATGTGGCATTATTTATTAAACATGGAATATGTGCTACTGCACTTTGCAACTTAAATAAATGAGAATCAAAGTGCTGAGGGCCACGCAGGATTTCTGTAGTAGGCCTATACCTGGTTTCTGTGAGTCTTTTCCTAATCCCTGTACGTTACTATCTGCAGACTATTTTTTTATTTTCTATTATTGGTTAGTTATTATTGGTTGCTGTACTTCTAGCTGAATCTCTTTTTCTGTATCTATACTGTGTCTCATAGTAATGCTATGACAACTGAAGTTTCCCCACAGGATCATTAAAGGTCTGTCTGTCTGTCTGTCTGTCTGTCCATCTATGTGCTTACACACACGATCCACACAAACACGTTCTGTTTTTCAGATCTGCTTGCTGGTTTGCTGGCATGTGCGTGCATATGTTGTGTGTGGTTTAAGTGGCATGAGAGAAAAGCCTCCTGTGCATTTACTGTACCTCCTCACATGCACATCTGAATATAGACTGGACAGATAATCTAAAAACAGCAATGGTGGCAGTGAATCAACCCATTCGTGTAGGCGGGCTTTTTCAGCTCTCTTTTCTCTTCTGTCTGTCCCTCACATGCTACGGTACATAACACTCTGTACTCACCCTAAGCATTACATAACATAGCTGTGAATTGTAAATTGCATATCAGTATGCCATGATACACTCAATTGGGGAAGTGGATTGTGGGTCAAGATAAATACGATGTGTAAGATTTGATGCCAACCAAATGAGTACCAGGCAGCATGGATTCAGGGGCACTTTTGAAGAGCTCAATATTTCTGCACTGTTATATAGTGCCATTCAACACTGTGAAGGCTATCCTACTGTACAGCTGTACACTCATATCAGTCAGAATATGTAGGCTAGTCTTAAATAGAGTGGTTTGAAGCTATTTAATAGACAATACACAATGTCATAGTTTCTAGAAAAGGTCTACCTTCATGTCCATGTCCAGAGCTTTGTTCATGAGGAGGCTAAATCCAGCCCAAATGGAAAACTTAGGCCTGATTTATGCTATAGAAAATAGGAGGTCTAAAAGCTCACACAATGAGTCACGCCATGACACGTAAACTTGTACATCTTCTATTTTTAAAGTCCAACACAGGCACACAACTAAATATAAATTAAGCATTAAAGATGGATTTACTAAGAGCAGAAACGCGTGTGGATGGCTGCGACTAAGCACATAATCTGTGCCAAGAACCTCCTCTGGTAGCACTGCATAAGCGAGGTAAGAAATAAAAGCATTACTAGTTGAATGCCAAGTAAAGCCATTTAGACAGCTTCCTAAAGTATTTATGTGCGCATGAGTATACATGTATCTATGTATACATAATGAGTACTGTGTGTGTAGGCTATACTGTATGTCATGTGTATGAACAGTACATGTGTAAATACAATATACATATATTTAAACATATTTGCCTTTCTCTCTATTTAGTTTCTCTTTAGCCTTGTTGTGTAGAACATTCATTCCTGTACAGTTGTTACTTCAAGACATCAAGGATTAATTGTGAACAGGTGTGTTGGGATGGGCCTATAACTGTAACATAAATGAGTAAATAAATAAATACTTGTGTTTCTTCTGAAAACTTGACAAACCATTTCCACTTTAGATGTGATGTGACAGGACCTTGAGTCTTTGCATGAAACATCTAATTACAGTATAAAGCATATTAGCAGCAATCCTACAAGGTCACAAAAATCTATGACTCCCCTTTGGAGACATTTCAGCACAAAACTAACAGTCACAAAGTTTGTGCCACCCCATCTGTACTGTGCATGATACCCAGCAGAAACAGCTTTGTCCATTAATCCGGCCTATGGTTGTCTTCTCCCATGACACACATGGCTATTTAAAAAAAAACTGTATACAATTCAAAAGCAGAGCGTTGCTGTTGGGCAGAAACCTCATATGTCCATCAAACGTAGAAGAACACACTAGAGCAGCTCGAACAATAAGTCTCTTTATTAAGGTAAGTAACTAAGTAAGTAAGTAAGTACATTTTATTTATATAGCACTTCTCACAGAGAGAACTCACAAAGTGTTTCACATACAATAGGGATAAAAAAAACAGCAATCCAAATAATGAAAATCAACAGAAACACAAGCTGTATAATAGAACTCAGAAACAAAAAACAGCACATATATTACACACAAAGAAGATAAAATCAAGGACATTCCGCAAATGCTTGTTGCAAAAGTGTTTTAAGGGGTTCTTAAAAATGCCCACAGACGGCCTTCACTTGGCTGAGGAGGCGCGGCAGAATTCCCTTTCTTCTCATATTTCAACTTTTTAAATATTTTTGGTAAATCAATACTCTACTTGGTCACATGACAGTGTCACACAAATGTAGCATAAATAGCCGATCTACAAGCTCATAATGATGCGTTGCAACGCGTTGTGAGCTTGTTAGATATGCTATTTTAATGTGAAAAAGTAATCTAATTATATAAACGACAAGTTACTTCCGCGCGCCGCTGACGCTATAGCCACAGCTCTGTAATCGAGTAAAAACAACGGCGCCATAGCACATGTCGCGAGCACAGTAGCCACGGCCGACTTTCACAATTTACGGGTGGCGTAGGGCACCTATCATTGCTCACTTCACTGTTTCCACGTCGCAACATAATTTATTCCACTCACGACATTTCGGACAAAACGGAAGGTGAATCACTTTCGTACCGTTTACCGTGCACACCACCGACACCGAACGGCGACGGCTTGAGCCGAACAGAGCCGAAACAACACGAGCGGCCGCCATTGAACTCTGCCCATCTCCTCCACAACAACACACACGCAGCTCCTTCGCTTCAACCCCCCCCCCCTTCTTACGTACCTCCTTTGTTCCACCCAGGCCGTTACTTTCACTTCACTCATGTCTCCATCACAATATGTCCGTCCTTCACGTGCCATGCACACCCCAAACACACAAACACACAGCGACGGCCACAGTACAGCACCATAGCACGCTGGCAAATCTGGTAAACAAACCAGCCTAGGTTCATGACACCAAAGGACTCGACAGTGATGCCATCATTATGCAACCCGGAAGTACAAATACCAAGGATACGTGAGTGATGTCAGTCGGGTTGCCACGTTCATGCCAGGTTTTCAAAAACAAGCCACAGAAACAAGCAAGCCGTGCATGAAATAAAAAAAAACAGCCGAAGGGGTCCGCCATGTTCCAGGGGGGTCCCCGGGGGTCCCAACACTCACAGGGGGTCGGCGGACCACCAGGGGGTCCGCGGACCACCAAGTTAAAAATAAATATTAACATTTTTCCCCACAATTTTTTTTTTTTTTTCCTTTTGGACAGTTTTACTCCGGCGATTTCGGTACCCCAATATGCACGCGCCCACGCTGGGCCCCGTGCGCGGCTGGGGTTGAGGGGGGCGTAGCCCCCCGAAACTCTAGTAGAATATATAGGGAAATGTTTGGACAGAGTTACCCGTTTCACCAAGATTATGTCTCTTGGGGGATCAAACACAAATATCTGGTGTATCAAAATATGATTTACAGTCATAAAGGTAGGGGTGGTCACGGCCGCACGAAATATTTTGAGATTATGGAAGAGCACATCCTCTCCGTACCCCAAAAAGTGGATTGAAGATATGGCAGAAATAGTGACATATGAACAGATGTCGGCAAGAGTAAATAATAATGACTGTTTGACTGTTTATTGTTTATATGTATGTACTATGTGGCAGATGATGTGTGATTGCAAAAAATAAATAAATAAATATATCGTCTGTCGGGTAGAGATGTTCAAAAAATGTTACTTTTCAAGATTAAAATTCAAAAGTAGCTAAAGTATCAGACCTACAAGCTCAAAACGCGGCGCAAACAATCTGCTATTTTTTATACGTTTGTGTGACGCTGTAGTATGATCAAGTAGGGCTTTAATTCACGAAAAATAACAGTTAGAATATGGAGATTTCTGCCCAACAGCAACGATATATATTTTAATGTGAAAGTGGTTAAATCTGTCTGTGGGTTTTATAAATATTCAACCGATGAAAAGTATTAACAAGAGCTTGTGACTGAATAATAACTACATTTGATCCAGGGGAAGGAACACAGATTCTTTTTTTTCCATTTCCTGAAAAGTAGCAGTTTTGGACATACAAGGTTTCTAGCCGACAGCGACGAGGGAACCTACTATGCGGCTGCAGCTGATAGAATTCCTCGTTGTGTGTGGGCTACACTTGAACATTACATAAAGCATGTCAACCCCCTTAATGATGTCATACACAGTCGAGTCCACCATCCTACAGTATTGGTTCTCAAAGTGTGGTCCGGGGATGACCAGGGGTCCTTGGGGGGTACCAGGGGGTCCCCAGCAAAATGAGTTAATATAGCGTCACAGTAATTTTAACCACTTTAACCATATTTTATACTTTGACTATTGCTATTCAAAAATAGCAGATATACAAGCTCGTAGATCTGCACAAGAATGTTTTGAGATGTGGGGTCCGCAGCCAAATACATATCATTTTAGGGATCCTTTTTTTTTCTTTTTTTCTCTCCTGCATTGAAGAAAGCATGAGCTTGGCTCTAGGCTCTCCCTAGGCTGGCAGAGGGAGTGTAGCTCCCAGGATTACACAGGCAATTGGCACTGGGTGAAAAAATGGGTTACAAAAATCGTGGGATAAAAATGTATTAAAAAACAACAACATGAAAGGACCCCCCAGAAGCAAAGATTTTAGTTAAAAATGTTCTCTTTAAAATATATATCTACTTATATAATCGAGGATTGACTTCCGCCCCGCCGCTGACGCCATACCCACAGCTCTGTTGTCGAGTAAACACAACACCAACACACCACATCTCGCCACCACAGTAGCCACGGCGTGCGCGCAGAATTTACGGGTGGCGTAGGCCACCTGTCATTGCTCTCTACATATTTTCCACCTCGCAACATAATTAATTCTACTCACCACATTACGACCCCAACGGAAGGGGAAACAGTTCCGCACCGTTTACCGTGCGCACCACCGGCACCGAACGCCGACGGCTTTAGCCGAAACAACACGAAGCGGCCGCCATTGAAACTCCGCAGCTCTCTGCATCGCCAGCACAACAACACAAGCACGTCCTTCGCTTCACCCCCCCCCCTCTAGCTTACCTTTTTGATGACCCAGGCCGTTGCTTTCACTTCAGTCATGTCTGTATCACAATATGTCCGTCATTCACGTGCCACGTACATCCCAAACACAAAACAAAACACGCAGCCAACTTTGTCATGTCCCCACTTCCCACAACAACAACTGAGCCATCTGCGTTGCCACGTTGCCAGAAGATAAGCACAAAAGACAAGAAAATATCAGTGTTGCCACATTTGCGGCAGAAACAAGCAACCACCTTCATGAAAAAAAAAAAAAACAGCCGAAGGGCTCCGCCATGTTCCACAGGGGTCCGCGGGGGTACAGCTCCGCCCAGAGTCAAATGAGTAAGTGAAAAATAGCAGAGGGCGCTGTTTTTCCTTTTTATTTGACGATGGGTTCCCAGATTGGTAGTTCTCAAACCTTTTCATGTCAAGGACCACCCACAATTATATGTTTTAAAAATGTTTCCCAAAAATATATGTATTCAAACATTTGCACAAATGTTGAAGATTTTTCAAAAATAGCAGATCTACAAGCTCATCTGTAGATCTGCTATTTTTGTGTGTGTATAGTATAAGTATAAAAAATAATGGTTATAGCTAAAAATCTAAAATGACACAGATGCGTTCCCGGATTGAATGGGTTAATGAATATAACAATAGTATTATTATAACCAATCTGTATGGTAGAGCATAAGTTAATACCATAAGTAGCACAACTGTGGTGGCTGGAGGTGGTGTACCTGCTCTTCTATTGAGACAAGTACATCCTGTGGTCAGCTACAGTAGGACCACTACTGGTTGACAAGGAGTATCAAAAGTGCAATTCATCCTCTGCTCAGATGGGCTTTTTGTATTACTGTAGGTCAGTGGTTCTCAACCTTTTCTGGATCAGGGCCCACTAGAAAAATCTCAAAAGCGCTCGCCGCCCACCCATCTGACAACACGGCATCTGGGGCCGCATGCAATGAAAACATTTTTCTAGGTTTTAAAGAAAACACACCATGAAGTGTTGGTGTGTTTCTACATTAGAGATGTTGGCACTTCAAAATCCCAGGAAGGACAGCGTTACGAATTGCAGCTATTTTCTGGTCATTACAGTGCAATGTTGACTACAAGAAAATGTCACTGTAATACACTGGCTGACCAATCTCACCTTGTGAACATCCCCTTTCATGCATTCACATTCATCCACAGCAACTCTAACAAGGCAAAGTCCAGTTCAGTTCAACCACAGTGTACGGTTTACCCCTGACCTCACAGTTCTTCACAACAGAGAGGCACATGATGTGAACCACTTCAAGGCCCGTACAAGGTCTCCATAAGACCCATGGGCAGACAACAGGAGCGGAGGGGGAGACACATTTATTGCGTTTTGTCCGTCGAATTTACTATCTGTCCGCCTGCGGACTGAAATCAAGCCGACGTGCATTCACTGCGACCTTTGGACAGTAGTGGGAAAAAATGTTTCTCTGGTCTCTCTTTCTCCAAGAAAGAGTGGGTGGAAGTGACGTTGTGCAATGTAGAAATACTCTGCTACAAGTGAAAGTCTGGAATTCAAAATGTACTTGAGTAAAAGTACAAAAGTACTGGTATCAAAATGTACTTAAAGTACCAAAAGTACAAGTACTGTGCAGAATGTCCCATTTCAGAAGTTTAAAATGTATAAAAGCATCTTTCGAAAATAGCAGATCTACAAGCTCACAATGAGCTTGTAGATCTGCTATTTTCAAATGGCCAAAATATATAGTGTGTTTTGTAAGTGTCCCACATATTTCCACAACAACAAGCCAGTTCAGTTCAACCACAGTTTACGGTTTACCCCTGACCTCACCCTTGCAGTTCTTCACAACATAGAGGCACATGATGTGAACCACTTGTGCTGGGGCATGTGCTGGCTTTCTCAGTAATGGCTCCACACACTGAGCAGCACAAAACAAGCGTGAATATTTCTAGCGAATCAACATCGTAATTGTCCATGTGACTCTCTGCCCCAGCCACATGTGAGTTTATGTGTGTGCTCTGATAGATCAGGAAAACGCAGAGAAAAAAAAATATATATATTTTTTTTAAACAGTGACCGAGAGAGAGAGAGAGAGAGAGAGAGAGAGAGAGAGAGAGAGAGAGAGAGAGAGAGAGAGAGAGAGAGAGAGAGAGAGAGAGAGTCCATTTGTCCTCAACAAAGATGGGTGGAACTGTCTTTCTGGACATAGGCTATGTTGCTTAAACTTAGGCTGTAAAGCACTCAATAGAGATTTTTCAACCAGGTCTCAACCATCCTCACTCAGAATATGGTCAATGCAGACTTCACTTTGAATACTGTAGTTACACAACAGCCTAGTTTCATGTAACGTCCATTCTGCATCTTTCATCAACACAAGGAACAAGGAAAATAATAAAGACTCTTCACCATTAACTAAATCTTCACAATTGTCTTTCAAAATGTTGAATGATGAAATATGTTTTCAATCATCAGCATTGTGTTTTGTAATATGGGGAAACGCAGGTGGAAATGAGTCCAGTTAAACAAAAAACAAACAAGAAAAGTAATTGAAAACCAGTGCGTTGGGTGACAGAAGTTTGAAGTGCTGCTGTCTCATGTCACTAGGCAGACAAACAGTGCAGAATGGTACCCAAAGACAGGGGTTCCCAAATGTATCCATGCCAAGGTCCCCCGTAATAGCCATAGCCTCTGGTTGTGGCCCCCATTGTGATGTGTGGGACACACACACACACACACACACACACACCATAATGACAATAAATTGCTGCAATAATATTATCATTATTATTATCAATTTCGTCCCCTTAAGTTTCCGCTCCTTTCCAATTGGCGCCCCTGCTGGCCCCAGCTTTGAAAGTTGGCCTTGAAAAGGCCTTAAAAAGGCCTTGAAAAAAACAAAACAAAAAACTTGTATTTCAGCTTCAACCTCTCTCAAACAGAGGTTTAAGAATCATCGTTTACTAGCTTTTTCCCTTCCTAGAAATGTAGAGGAGTCAAAAGTACAATATTTGCCTTGAAAATGTAGTGGAGTGAAACTAATCAGTATCCAAAAAACAAACAAATACTCAACTAAAGTACAGATACTAAAAAAATCCATAATTAAGTAAGTACAGTACTAAAGTAAATGTACTTCATTACTGTCCAGCACTGTAAGCTGCAGTTATGGGCAAGGAGGAGTACAGATGCCTGGTAGAGAGCTTCTTAGAGAGGTGTGTGACAATAATCATCTCCAGCACAACATCGGAAAGACCAAGCAGCTGGTGGTGAACTACTGATGGAGCTAGAACAGATCCCAACATCTGAATTTCCCTCCAATGATATATAAAGGTTTATCTTATACTTTATCTTAACAAATCGCACACGCACACACACACACGCACGCACGCACACGCGCACGCACACACACACACACACACACACACACACACACACACACACACACACACACACACACACACACACACACACACACACACACACACTGCATATGAAAACATCCTTTGGCAACAGTCAGTTATTAGATTATTCCCTTCGAAACGCATTGTGATGAGGCAAAGACACTGGTGCCAAAGTGAGTGACCCAAAAATATGTTGTTTGTGCACACAAGTAAAATAATTTAACTCTGGAGCCAGATTTATGCTTAGTTGTCCGCCGGTGTTGTGCACCGAAAATGGCCGATCTCTGTCTCTCTATGTTGTTATACTGTAAATGTTGTTGCTAGAACACTCTTGTGGAGCATGCCACACCAACATTTCGATGCTTGTACCTGTATGAGTGAGTGACATATTGTCTCTGTCGGGTGGAAACCTCATATGTCCAGAACTGTTACTTTCCAGGATTCAAATGAAAAAAAAAGTAACAGATCTGCAAGCTCAAAGCGTGTCGCTTCGCGCCGCGTATCAAGCTTGCAGATCTGCTACTTTTGATGCTTTGGTGTGACACTGTAGCATGATCAAGAAGGGCACCGATTTACAAAAAAAAGGCGAAAAGTTAAAATAAGGAGATAAGAGGTTTCTGCCTGACAGCAAATCAATCTTGAATCCGTGAAGCGTGAGGTAAGTTGAGAAATGACATCCGTTTACTGTGATGCCGCCTTTAAAACCAGGAAACGCAACATTTATTCCAAATCACGATATTACCGTATCCAAAATCCCAGATGATATTGCTGTAGTCGGGCAAAAACCTCTTATCTCCATATTCTAACTTTTTGTACTTTAACGCCCCTACTTCAGATCACACTACATTGTCACACAAAAGCATCAAAAGTAGCAGATCCACAAGCTGGAAACGCAAAGCGACGCGTTTCGAGCTTGTAGATCTGCCACTTTTGCCATTTTTTAATTTGAATCCTGAAAAGTAGTAATTTTTGATATATGAGGTTTCCACCTCGACAGAGACGATACCTAGTACAGTATCATATCACGATGTCAATATAATATTGATATACCGTATTGCCCTTTCCTACACACACACTCCAAGGACCCAGGGTCGATACGGGTCCATCTGTGTCCATTTTCACACTCTCACAGTTACATTACATTGAGGATTTTGCCTCGCACACATGGAGCTCTAACATCCAGAAATAACCACTGCACAGACCAAGCTTCTTTCCTCCTGCCTTTCATTCTCCAACAATCTCTCTCTCTCTCTCTCTCTCTCTCTCTCTCTCTCTCTCTCTCTCTATAATCCAGTCAATCCCTCATTCAAACTGAGCATCTTACCTTAGTAGTGACAATGCAAAGGCAATCCATACTGATGGGGAAAAAAGAGCTCTCAACCTATGTTCAAACTCATGGCCACCGCCACTGAAATCTCACACACACACACATAAAAAACAACTGAAAGAATAGAATAGCAGTGTGAAAAAAGAAAAATAATGAATAGAGAAAAAAGAGTTTGCTGAAGAGGAGGATGAGAAGAAGAAGAAGAAGTAGAAGGGGACCAAAGCTGCTGCATGTGCACACACATACATACACACACACACACATACACACACACGCACATGCACACCACAGACACAGACGCACACACTTGCGCTCGTTGGCGAGGACGGGTACGGCGGACAGACACTACTGCATGTGGGCCCCCTGTGGGAAACGGGATGCCTCCTCCACAGCGCTGAAGGCAATCAGGATTCCTAACGCCATCTCAGAGGCTGCCAAGCGTCATCAACCGACACGCGCGTGCAGCGCGCACGGCAAGCGCGCGCGACAAGCGAGCGAGCCGCTGGCTTGGCCCCCTACTCCGACCCAAGAGCATTCCTGAGCTCCTCTCCCTCTCTCGCCGTTCATCCACTCTCTCTCTCTCTCTCCTGCTTTAGACAGGCTCCTCTCCTCCTCTGCTCTGCCCTCTCTCCTGCTGAGCGACTGAGCAGCGGCGTGCAGGGAGAAAGAGACAGAGAGAGGGGACGGAGAGAGAGTAAGAGAGAGAGAGAGGGGGGGGGGAAGAGAGCGGAGTGGAAGACGGCAGTACTGCTGCTAGTTAAGCGGAAGGAATTTGATTCCCATGCTCTCTGTCTCACTTGGCTATTACCCCTGGTTTAGACTTGGTTGTGCGCAGTGCACACCGAAAGTAGCCAATCTAAAAGCTCACAATGCTTGTCGCGGCAGGAGGTGTTGTGAGCTTGTAGATCTGCCATTTTCAGCGTACGACAACTGTCCACAACTAAGAATGAATCAGGCTTTAGCCACTATGTCAGGCTGACTAGAAGTGAGTAACACACCGTAATTTGTGAGTGTTTGTGTGTGCATGCATGTGCGCATGTGTGTGTGAGCGTTGATGAGTTTGATAGCAAAGATTTTAGCAGTTAGTGTGTGTGTTCTGCTCATTCTAATACTTTCATTATTATTCATGTGGCAAGAAAACACTGGATGATGATGATTATGGTCGCTGTCAGATGGAAACCTTGTACCGTATGTCAAAGAAACAAAGTTTTCAGGAACTGGAATAAAGAACCTGTGTTCTCGTGTGAGAGAGAGAGAGAGAGAGAGAGAGAGAGAGAGAGAGAGAGAGCGAGAGAGAGAGAGAGAAACACAGTGCGTGCGTGCGTGCATGTGTGTGGCAATGACCATATCCAATTCATTACTACTGTGTGGTGAATGAAACGACTCCGATTAAGACATCATCACACACACACACACACACACACACACACACACACACACACACACACACACACACACACACACACACACACACACACACACACACACACACACACACGGCGCGCGCACACACACACACACACACACACACACACACACACACACACACACACACACACACACACACACACACACACACGGCGCGCACACACACACACCCTTAAGTGCGTAAATCAGATAAGCACTACATGAGTATACTTGATAAGATACACTTAAGTGAGCATTTCATTGGATTTTCTAGATAATAACACTGATAAAACACCCTAGTAAAACCTGGTTTGAAATGAAGACAAATAAAGAACAACTACAATAAAGATGAAGGAAGATTCACATACAAATATTTTGGTACTTTCTAATGCAGTTTTATTGCTCGACCCCTTCATTCCTACACAATACAGTTGGGTCGGCACAAGCTTTTAGGTTTGAAGAAGACACTGCTTTACCTCTGAGGGGGAAGCAGAATGAACTGTAGGATAGGATTATAGCGTATTATGTATTACAGTAAGTATTAATAATGCATATAGCTTGACTGAACTGGTAGCAGCTGTCTAGATTGCCTCACTCCATTAAAAGAAAGTGAAATGAAGTATAGAGAAATGTATTTTGTAAACTTAGGGTTGAGTTTATACTGTACCAAGGATGCTTCACCATGCACTATAGCCTGATTTATACTTTTCCGTACTACGGTGTTATGCACCAAAAATAGCCTATCTACAAGCTCGTAGAGCTCTCTACAAGCTCGTAGATAGGCTATTTTCAGTGCGTGACACCATCATACAACAGAAAATAAATTAAGCATTTCAGTCCTGTGAGCAAACATTATCTATTGTTAACTTTAATGCCACTTGACAAGTTAGCATAAATAAATAAAAAACATTGAGAACCATTTCAATGGTTTTCCATTCCAGCACAAATCTTTGATTGTCCATTAGTGTACAGTTATTATTATGCATGCACTTCCAGCAATGTGTGGTGGGCTACTTAACACTCCTCAGATGCTTTATGTTTCAATATCGTTCTCACAGCGCATACCGAGTAGATGCAAGTCACAGTACAATGACTTATGCAACAATGTGTAAATATTTTATGTTTGAGGCTATCTTTCATCTTGCAAGCTTAGCAGCAGGAAAATGATATGAAATTGCATTATAAATAAATAAGTACCTTTTAGGTATATATCCTGCATTGATTAGCTCTTCTACAAACAAATGCATAATTTTTCAGTTGTATGATTATTATAAATGGATGGATCAATATAGATTTTATTTTACAGTACAATTGAGTTTGTATTTGTACAGTATGAACTCATTTGTCCTTGTATCATTGGTACGTACATTTTATAATGCCACCAATGAGATGTGCTCTTTCCCACTTTATTTGCTCTTTATAATAATAATATAATAATATAATTTAGCCCAATAAATTAAGCAGGCCCATTTAGGCATATTGATTGATTTTATACATTTTTGTATTCTATTACTGTATATGCTGATAATATTATGTTGATGGGTAAAAGTAGGTTGACCTATAGAAAATGGCAACGACAGTATGGTGTAATAATTGGAGATTGTAATAATTGGAGATTATCCATTAATAATGAGAAAATTCTGATTACTGTATGCACTTTAGAAAGTGATGTGAAAGTGCTGAATAGCGTGATGTAATTCAGTTCGGATCTACAGTATGCCTTTAAAGTATACCAGAACTTATCTTAGTTTGTATTTGATGAAAATATGAGCTTTAAGGAGGGTATTATGCTACTTGGTACAGACCTTGGTCTTGCCTCGAGAGAATCTTAAAAATGTGCCACGTTGAATTGGATAAACAAAGCACTGAACAACAGCTTCCAAGACCAACGTCTGGAAAAACTGTTCAAAATGCATGAGAAACACTCTAAGGGGTACAAACACTACAGTACACAGCATTTTGAGGCAGTAGTTTCAGACAGAGATACGAAATTTGTTATTTGTGCTTGAATTGGCTCTCTGTTAGCAATTTCTGTTTTGTTCTTATGTGATGTTCTGTCTCCAGATCCTCACTGTTTTTGACCTTCTGCCTAACTTTTGGTTTAGGTTTATATCCTGCTCCTTCGGATGTGTTGGCCTGCTTGGACAGCCTGCCTGATTCGACCCCTGCCTGCCTCGCCTCTTTGTAAGCCTTGTCCCTTGTTAATAAACTCATTTGCTCTGCCTCCGGTTGTTGCACTTGAGTCCTACCCTCTTGACACACCCATATTACATCTATGTTTTAGGGAGTCTGTTTACTGTAAAATGTAATGTACTTTTGTTTTTCAGCAACAGCAGTCACAATTCAAACAACAAATACAATCCTTCTGCAACTTGAGAGGAAGAAGACAATGCTGTACTTATTCCTATACTGTTTTCTTTTTTATAGGATGGGAGCATATTGGTACATTTAAAAACGCACTTGAAACAGGAGTTTGCCAAAGCATATTTAAATGTATTTTTAAATAAATATCTGACAAAATGTAATACATGTAACTACTATAAGTCTATGAATATTTATAATTATTACACCGAATTACAGATAACAATTATTGACACAAATGTTTAATCCTGTTTCGTCTTCCTCCCGCTTGAAAGGCCTGCACAAGCCAGATAAGAGAGAGAAAGAGATAGAGACATCAGGCTCTTCATTGTGAACAGACAATATGTCACTTTCAACTGATAATTCAAGCAAAAGTTTGCACCACGTTATACCACGGCCAAGTTAAGTTTACATACATATGCACAACATTACACAAGAGTGTGCAGTAGGTGAGTCCTTTTTTCATTATGTGTTTGCTGGATAACGGCAAACTTTTACAGATAATACCAATTTGTAACTATCATTGTTGTGTGAATCTGCACGCATAACTAAATGTTAAACGGTGCATTTACTGTATGTAGCAGCTTTATCCAAAGCGCTTTACCATGTGCATTACATCCACCCTTTCACTCACACATTCGTACACCAACAGCGGATGCAACCATGCAATCATCAACCTGCTCAAGACTAACCCAGGGGGAACCGGGATCAAACTGGAACCTTCCGATTCCCAAGCAGACGCTCTAACTCCTGAGCCATTGCCACCCAACAGCCACTACAGTACTTTGCTGTTGATCATCCTGACCGGATGTGTCTTTTAACCCTCACATCTCTATGTGCCTCCCCTACTAGCGCATACTTAAGACCACTGACTTGAAATGTTCCTTAGCTAAAACATTTTGATTTACTTATGTTTTACTTAATTAATTATTTCCTGTTATGTTTCTTTATTATTATTAATGCTACAATGTCTGAAGACCCAGAACAAAATAATGTACCCGTACTAGGGGTGTAACGATACAGTAACTGTATCGATTTTAAGTTCAACGATCCAACTATATCGATATGTAAACCGCAAAATATCGTATCGCTTTACTTTTTATCGTATCGTTTTGCAATGCAAATAATCTATTGTATCGATACTAAGTTCTGCGTTGTATTTAGCTATTTTAAGAAGGAAAAAGAGAAAGAGGGTCTGAATTACTTTTCCATCGCTACACTTAGTCTACCGATAAATGTGTGTATTCACTGTGTTCATGTCAAGGTGCGAGTTTGTCCATATGTGTTCAAATACAATGTCTATGTATTTGCCAGAGAATCACTGTGTTTACTTATTTACATCCATAATAATAATGTTTTCCCTTAAAACATGTTTGCAAAATGGTTACAAAGTAATTAAACTGAGCTGGGAGGTGCACACTGCACGATACTCCTCTAAAACTGCCCACAAGGTATTCTCACTCTCAGCCATGTTGTGACAATGGAACTGAGTTGGCTGGGTACATTTCGTGCACACACACGCACACGCACCCACACACACGCACACACACACACACACACACACACACACACACACACACACACACACACACACACAGCGGCTATAATGCTGTGTTCCGCATAATATGCTGTCAACCAGTTTAAAATACACTGATGTCATTCGTGGGAGGACTTGCAACACAGTCTGTGATCACTATGGGAAGATCATGTTGGCAATGTTTTAGAGACAACACAAGTAATTAGCTACCTTTAGTGACATACCTACTGTCAGACTATAGTCACAGCCATATATACCATTAAAAAGATCTATCTATCACTATATGCCTTATCTTTACGACTTTACACACCTGTTACTTACACTTTTTCCCAACCTTCTACTCAGTTGATATGACTGGTTATACAGTACATCTCAAGGGCAATTATTGCAGCCTAGATCAGTCTGTAATGCCAAGCAGTCAAGCTAAGTGACAGATGTGTGAAGAGTGTGACGTTACACTCAGAGAAGGAGATATTATTATGTAGCTTAATATGTCACTGAAATAGTTCCAACTCCTCAGTTTCTCTGTGTCGTCCTATGAGGAATCAATACCCTATCAGGCTCTACCGTCATCACTCAACTTGGCTGGAATACCTGCCTGGACTCCCTGGTGTTTAGACTCACAATTTCAGCCCTCACACCTTCCCTTCCCAGAAAACTATTGTTCTTCAGGGGAGCAACAGTTAATCAAACTAATTGATTAAATCGCTTATACATGTTTTCTTATCGATAATTGATCATTTAACAAAATAATTGATTAATAATTTATCCCCATTTTGGGCATGTCATTACAACCATTGCATCGCGTTGTTAGCCTGGAAAGCAGACAAATCTGCCAGAGCAAAAAAAAAAGTCTGGTCATGCCAGGCTATCGCGTTGTGAGCTTGCAGGTCGTCAATTTTCCAACATTTTGCACAACACTGTTGGTGCAACATAACAGAAAATAGGAAATACCGTAAGTGATTCATTGATTCGTTGATATACGTATATTTAAAAAGTAAACAACCATCTCCATTATTCGATTCATCGAAAAGGTTATCGATAGAGTAATCAGCAAGAAAATAATCGATAGTTAACTTGTAGCCCTACTTCAGCCAACATCCCCATCCCATCCCATGTCATCCTCCACGGCCCCACCATACATCTCCCCCGACTTTCTTGGTACCTGTTTGCAGCAGGGGGATCGGCATTCCCGGTGAAGAGATGCATTGCTGAATTCGACTTTGATTACCGCTTTCATTTGTGGAGTACGCTGTGGCCGTACAGTCCTGGTTCGCTCTCGCTGCTGCCGAACATACTGTCCCTCACGCTCTCCCTTCCAGCGCCACAGAGCTAATCTTGTCAGTATATGCGACTCAGGAAGCTTCTCCTTATTGCATTAGAGTGAACGAATGCTGACCTCCTCTTGTCTGGCCTGTCGCTCAGAGGAAGACACAATGCGTGGCCATCGCTGCTTTGTCACTGACAGTGATGGGACAATACGCCAGAATCAATCCTAAGCCTGACCTGACCCTCTAACCTAACTTGACACCGACATGATATCTTTTCAAGTAAAGTTCTGCACGGAAAGCCATGACTTCATTGATAAATTAACCAGTGACATCGCATGGATATTAGAACCACTGTATTGGCCTATTTAAACTTGATGGCGAGTACTGTTTCTGTATGACTCTCCTGTACAGTAAATGTTTATTATAGATCATGTTTACTTTGAGGATGAAGACACAATGCATTTCGCCATATTCACACAGTGAACTTCTTTTCCCCTTTTAAACTACTGAGAGCCATACACAGATCAAATACTTGTATGAATTCTTACAGGAATGACAAACAGACGTTTGGGAAAAGGGAATGTAGGCCTAAGCCTTTGGACAGACTCCTTGTCCTTGGCCTAGAGATAAGCTCATTTACTTCAGTGAGTTCATTGATGTGTGGATTATGGAGCTAAGTGACTTCTTGAGGGATCAGGTAGTAGCTGCAAGGGTGGAAGGTGTTAAAAGTGCATTATACTGGAACTGGTGTACCATCCCATGGTTAATCATCACCAAGTGAAATCATACAATGAGATTATGAAAGGGGGAACCAAAGAGGCATTGACCATGACAAAATAATGAACGTGATGTGATACTGTGTGCTGTCACCAACCACCAGTCAGATCAAAGCAAACACAAGTATTTGACCGTGCACGATTACACAAAGGCTGGAACACATCTGCCCTAAAGAAGGTACGCACCTCAGAGGTCTTGACACTGCTCTCTGCTTCTTCTGTCCCACCGGGCTCTGAGCTACTCGGCTCCCTCTGCTGGGAACACAAACACAAGTGCACAGTAAGCCCATGAAGACAAACAGTAAAGTATTTTACATATTGCACGACACGTTGGAATGTGTCGCAACGCGACGGGTAGTGAGCTTGTAGTTCCGACTATTTCTGGTAAGGATATTTGGTGTAGAAGGAAACAAGAGCAGACCAAGTACAGAGCCAACTCAGGTCCAATTTACTGAATCTAGAAGGTTTAAAGGGGAATACCACTCATTTTCAACGTTGAACTATGTCTTTAATACACCTTAGAACTGTTATGTGGAAATAAGTTCTAGGCAACATAGAAGGGGGGGGGGGTTCTTATTTCCACACAACAGTTCTAAGGTGTATTAAATACATAGTTCAATGTTGAAAATGAGTGGTATTCCCCTTTAAGTGGGTAAGCACAAGTCCTCTAAGACTGACCTAAAAGCCAGTTCAAATAATCAGATTTAAAGTTTCATTATAACAGAAAGATATTAAAATGTTCTAATCAGACAAAGACTATATGTCTTGATTCCATTACAGATTATAACAGACCATGTTGTAATAGTTGGTGCTGACAAGAGCAGCTTAACTCTTGTGTGCAATTGTAGATATTAGCCTTTCCCTTCAGCAACACATCCATCAAAACCCCAGATTTACTCTAATGGAAGAATATTATGAAACTACTATTGAAACTACTTTCCAGGTTTTCCATTTATTCAAACTTTATATCACAAGTCTTACACACATCAAACAAATCTGCCACTATATTGAGACCATTGAAATCATTATCATTATCACATACTGTAACTAATACATATTGAATTTTATCAAATGATGATAGATGTTTCTGAATTCTTTGAAGGATTTCTTAGTATTGCCAGAATAGTATTACACAAGTATTGGCACTTAGAAATACACTGGGCAACTACTTGGCTGGGCACTTTGTTGCTTTGGTGAGCCTCTAATTAGATTTAGCATCTCAGGTAGTGTTAACCTATACATTACTGTGACTAAAGAAAACCCCCTGGAACTAGCACACTATATGTAGGCCTACTTATGTGCTACTAAACCTACTGTACTAAGGGTGAAGTAACAGCCATACTGGTCAGACCTAAACAGACTACATGCACAGCATAATATGGATACCATTTTTAAGAAAAGGATTTTGTAAAACATTACACAAGACAGCAATTTTAGAATAAACTGTGATTCATCATGTATCGCTGATTTGCTAATGGTATTTAGGTATTTTGACATCTAACTGATTCATCTGTAGCTAAACAATCCATGATGAAATTGTTAAACATTTATTATAAATTGGTAATAATTACGATATTAACTATAATAGATTAGATTGTAATACAAACAATGGTGTCGAAGTGGCTTCATAAATTATGGCCCCATCACTCCGGAGCTTTTTATAGATCATTGTACCATGGCCACGTAAAATAGTAATGTCTGGTTATAATAGTTTCTACATGGCTGGTCCGGGGTCCCCCAGGGGTCCAAATGGACCCTTAAGGGTCAGTAACTCTGATAGGGTACAAATGGAACTGTACTATTTGAACCCACTGATTCCAGAACTTAAAGGAGGGGGGCTTTATTCTCCAATACAGATTTCCCTGCCAGGAAATGCCCCAGCCCCCTCCCCTTTCTCTGACCAGGTGAGTGGTACATCCATTAGAAATGGGCCTGGCAATGCCAGCCCCAAAGGCACTATGCCAGCAAAATTTTACCTCACTGACTTAGCAAAAAAAGTCAAAGGAGGGGGAATTTATTCGGAAATATAGATTTCCCTGCCAGGAAATTTCCCCCCCAACCTTTCACAGACCAGGCAAGTGTTACATGTATGAAATTGGCTATGCCAACTCCAAATAGCCCCAAAGACATGATGCCAGCACTACTTGAACCCACTGATTAGGATAAGGAATGTGCCTGGCAGAAGCTGTCTCTTAAAGGCAATAGCAGCCGACACTCTGATTGGTTTTATTAACGCCCAAGATACGACCAGGACTAATTCGGGGCCGTTTAGCGCATTGCACTCGGCATAACAGGCATTTTAGCATCGTGAAAATAGCAAAATAGCCCTGGGATACACCCCTACTGTGCAAGTTAAGACCTAGCGCAAGTTGCGCCCTCAAAATAGGGCCTTGAGAGTGTACATAAGGGAACCAAATGGACTTGCGGGTCCATTTGGTTCCATTTGGGTCTCTCTCAGAGTTGCAGACCCATAAGGGTCCATTTGGACAACTGGTGGGCCCCGGTCCAGAAGTTGAGAAACAGTACTCTAGATCATTGGTTCCCAAACTTTTTAGCTCGAGACCCAAAAGAGAAATTTGATGTCTCCCTGGGACCTAAACTAGTGAAAAGAGCTGCTATTTTTACTACTTCATAAAAGTATTTTTTTCCCTCAAATTAATAATAATTAAAAATATGTTTTTATAGAGTTCTTTTGAAAAACGTTTGAATTTGTTTTTAACTTGTTAAAGTATTTCAAGTGTTTTGAAATAATTAAAAACAAAATGGAGGAAAGAATAAATAAAGGGTTATTCACTCACGACCCATAAAAATTGGTCTGCGACCCTCATACAAGTCCTGACCCACTTTTTGGGAAACAGTGCTCTAGTCTAGATCAATGCTCATGATAGACTGCAGTAAACAATCTGCAGTAGCTGTTTGTTGGACCAAGACAATATAATTAATTTGCAGTTTTTTTCTCAAATATTGAAGTAAAAAATATCAACACAGCCACTTTTATTCTTTAGCAAGTGCCCACGGTACAGTATAAGCATGATAATCATGATGCGGTTTCCAGGTATTGGAAAATAATGGACTTGGCAGAACCTCCACCTCAAGTGATTTTTCCTAATATCGAGACACCTCGCATTGTGGAATATATTTTCTTTATCATTTCCTGCTTTCATTCAGTAATTATGTTTTCTTACATTCAGCATTCCAAATTTTAAGTCAAGCTACATACAAACACAATTTTATTTCCATTAAATCAATTTAAAACCTAGCAAAAATGTGAATGCAGAAAAGCTGAAATAACAGAAATAAATATGATTGGGGAAATAGACACGCAATCATTGTGCTACTCCATCAATAATTTGCAAAATAAAGCCAGCTGGAGCTCAATGCTGCTGCCCAAAGTCTTCACCAACAAGCCTGTTGGCTGATTTGTGAGCTAATGTGAAGAAATAGGAAGATGGAAGGAATGGGTACACCATAAAATATTGTAGCATCCCGGGTGGTTAGTGGCTGAGGAGTGTTTTTCCAGCATGCCTCCAGGTGCGCCTATACAGGTTTAGTGTTCTACTGTTCTGCTATTGTGTTATTATTTGCCATGGAAATGCGTTACCCCATTTCATATACATACCCCATTTCCATGCCATGGAAATGGGCTATGTACCCTCTGTATTAGAGAGGCAGAAAACAGCGCCGGTCACGTGGTTCATGTAAACTCGAAATAGTGACAAATGCTCATAGACTCCAGTGCATTCTGGAAACTTCCGTCCGGTTCAGGGCTTTATCACTATTCGCCAATAGAAGTCTCTGTAGAAGACTGACCCGATGAAGTGAACGGAGGTGACGCAACTCTCCTTATATGGCGTTGGTAACGGTATGTGTCATTTGTGATTCATGTTATATTGGTCAATGTTCATTTGACTATTTGCTTCATGCGTGTGTAATTTTGGGGGAAAGCATGAGGGATAGGAGTATCTGCAGGGAGCACCCCCTCCCTCCACTGCTCAAGCTCAAGTCTGGCCCCGTACTGGCCATGGACTGTTTTGGGGCGGCCATAGCTGAGTGGTTAGTGAGCCCGCCTGGGGAGCCAGAGGTCCTGGTTTTCCAGGTACGATTCCAGGCCAGGTCAGCAATGTGTCGATGTGTGGTCCAGAGCAAGACTCTTAACCCCTAATTGCTCCCTGAGCACCGCACAATGGCTGCTCACTGCTCCTAGGATGGGTAAAGGCAGAGGACAAATTTCACGTATATGTGACAAAAAACACCCCAAGGAGTGGGGCCTATATTATTAATGAATTGATTTGGTGTTTATGTGTGTGACTGTCATAATAAAAAGAGCATTTCTATCGAGATAAGTTGCCAGCACACTTCATTCATCATTTCTCAATCAAGGAAAAGCGCAGGGGAAGTGGCAGAGAGAGAGCGAGTTGGATCAGACACTCAATGCCGGGTGACAGTACCAGATTATAAAAGATGCCAGCCTCTCTTACTCGACAGAAGGCGCCGGCCTAGCCCAAGAGCGCTGGCAAGAGCAGCGAACAGACAGACGGCGATATACCACTTATGGCTGCCCTGGAACAATTATTTAGTTGGCCTGACTTCAAGAATGAAGCCAGGTAACAACTGTCACCAGATGGAGAGGAGAAAAGGAGAGATTAGGAGCCTATGTCATGGAGCTGAACAAACTGATACAATGCGACTATCCTGCCTTCTCGCATTACATCCAGGAGCAGCTGGTGCTACAAGTCTGTGTTCAAGGACTTGTAAGCATGGAAATTCCGTGATTCCCCCACTCGACTTGCCTGCATCAGACAAGTCAAGTGGGGGGACGAATAGGCAATTCAGCAGGTATCTCCAGTGTCACCCCACCAGTCACAAGAGATGAGGGAACGACAGAGGAAAGGCAAACAAATGCCCCCGGTCCGGCTGTTACTAATGTGGAGTACCGGGGCACATTGCGTTTAATTGCCCAGCACCGATGTCATTGAACCCTCCTGCTCTGCTGCCGTTAGACTACAGAACGGCACTGCTTTCCCAAATCGGGACGGATAGGCCAGGCTGAAGGAATATATCTGAACTGTGTGTGAACTTAACAACACTCGGTGCCAAGCTCCGATTGACATGGGAGCCTCCCTCTCCTTGGTCCGTCTAGGGATACTGCCAGACGCAGGAGACCCTCTGTCAGTGTGTGGTTGACTGACAACATGCAGATACAGACAGTGACTGGGGAGAGAGCACAAGGGTTGCTCTACATCACGGTGGTGAATAAAAGACTACTGTGCCATGAGGTTTGGCTGGCAGAGATCCAGGATGAGTAGGCTATATCATTGGACTGAATGTGCTTGGGCGATGGGGAGCTGTGGTGTACCATACAGCGGTCAAGCAGGCTGTCTCGATGTCACTGTACTGAGAAACTGTGAGTGTGTCAGTATTGTCAGTGACTAGAGGTACGGACTACGGAGCACAGCAGCACCACTAGTAGCAGACAGTTACAGTGACTGACAGGATCCGTGACAACCCCACACAATCTGCACTGAGAGCAGGACAACGATGTGGTCATCAATCGGGCCTGGAGTTGGATCGAAGCCGGCCAGCCTGTATCACAAGTGGCAGACATCTGAAGACGGGGGCAAAATACAACAGTTCCTGAATGCCTCCGCCCTACAATACACCAGATGGTCTATGGTTCGGTCGGGGTGGGCCACTTTGGGGCTCCAAGACCCTACGACGACTTCGGACCTGCCTGTACTGGCCAAACAGAAGGCACGATGTGGAGCTACAGTACATGTCCACAAATTTGACAGCTGTGGCACAAAAAGGCCCTCACGCTCCGCTGCAGGGGGCTCCCATGGAACGTGTGTGGGTTGACATTCTGGTCCCTTCCCCCTCACAGACACACACACACACGTGCGCGCGTATATGAAATGATACAGTATAGATAATTCCTCAGTACTATGAAAAGTGAGACAACTAGGGAGCAACATTTAGCATCCCCATTATGGTAGGATAATCAAATGGAGGTTGAAGTCAAAATGCCTCTAAACTAAAGCGTGTGCCAAAACAGAGCTATGTTTCAAACTTAGCAATAAATTTGACAGGGAAGGGATTAAATCATAAACAAACATTAATGAGATTAAAGATAAAGTTCAGTGCCCCAACTGAATACTGGAAAGATCCATCACAACATAATATTATCTCTGACAGTCCGGCAGGCAGAGATTATCTTTTCGCCTCTGTCTGTGTGTTTGTCTATTTTGCATGGCAGCTATAACAGCAGTCTCCAATTCTTCTTCACTTAACCACATCCTGGTACTGTAAGACTGGATATTCTCAACAAAAACATTCTGCAACCAAAATGCTAAATACAGTCTCATTAATTGTCACTGAGAAATGAACTGTCAAAACTGAGCCGACTTAGAGGTTACATTACATAAACGTATAAATGGTATTCAATCATTCATCATCAGACGAGTGATACTTTTATTCATTCAGATACAAAACGCATAATACACACATAATGAACTGGTTGGATTCATCCATGTCACAGATGAAAGAGATGATAATGACGGAAAATAAAATGGACTTTTGGCTGGTGTGGGTTTTTGGCAAATTTTAATGAGTCTTGGCTTTCAAAATCTGTATATACTGCATTTATTGAGAAATACCTCCAAAGCTTGTAGACATAGACAGAAAGGTTTAGAAGACAAAAAGCTAATGAGGTTGTCAGCAGTCATACATGCTGTGGGTGCTGTTTCCTTTACTCTTTCCCTCCGATAAGATTTGTTGATAAGAATTGTGGGGATTGTATATTGGAATAGGCTCCCCCACATCTAATTACGGGGCCAGGCTTCCAGCATGGACCCGTATTGTTATTCGCATTATTATGGGGCCAGGCTTCCAGCATGGACCCATATTGTTATTCGCATTATTCCGTTTCTTCTTCTTCTGCCACTTTTGGCAGTTCTGGCTGAACCGTGCAGTCGCTTTTTATGAAACTCGGCCATATGATAGATGGTCATGAAAAACGATCAAGAAATAATTCTCACAATCTTTCGTCAAAAGGTGGCGCTATAGCACTCAATTGAAAAATGCCAACTTTGAACAGGTACAACTCATGCCGTGTTTGACCTACAGCGATGAAACTTCGATGCACACATGCGTCTCCTCATGCTGAACAACTTTCACACTCTGACTTTTGACCTCTGACCTTTAGATCTCCCACCATTTTGAATTATTTGAAAAACAGTTAAAACCTATCTCCTCCTGGGATTTTTGAGTAATCTGCACGAAACTTTTTACACATGAACTTTGGACCTATACCAAAAAACGTTTGCAAAATATCTTCCATAAGTGAAAAAATGAAGCTTTAATGAGCCAATGAATATTGCAGTTTTATGACAATTATTCATCTGCCCCTAACACATACATGCAGACTTACCATTCTTTGAAACTTTGCAGAAATGTAAAGGGCCATTCCAAATATCACTGAAACCAATCTTACTCCAATTGGTCAAACGGGGGCGCTATAGCAATTTTTTGAAAATTGAAACTTTAAACAGGCAAAAGTTATGCCTCGTTTGGCCGACAGCCATTAGACCTGCTTACACATGTGCCTTGACTAATGAGGAACACATCTATCACGTTGACCAGTAAGCGCCGCCCTTAGATTGTCCGCAATCTTGAGCAGTTTGAAAAATACTTAAACCCAGGATTTTTCAGCTATTTGCGTGAAACTGTATGATCTGTGTGATCTCCTTTTTCACAGGTTCTTGTCTGTTGGTGGCTTCTCGCTTAAATGTGTGCCCCACAACCTGAAGGTCACCAGTTCAAGCCTCACTTGGTGCAGACTTCATCTGAGTTGCATTTCACACAACATGACTATCAATGAATACATCTGCAATTGTTAAAGATAACATGAAATACTTAATTGAGTGTTTTTTACATACAGCTGATCTACAATCTCACAACTTTTCAGATAGCAATGAGAGTATGTTTTTTCAATGTATAACATACTTCATTGTGAAAATAGCCAATGTACAATCTGACAACTTTTAATGGTTTGTGAGCTTGTAGATCGGCTACTTTCACTAATTTTGGTTCTGAGGAGATGTACAATTTCTTCATTGGTAAATGGTTTGTGAACGAGTGATCTTAGTGTTAGTGAAACAGGGGCTTGGGTCATGACAGAAGGCAAGAGTTTGTGATCCTCAACAGACAATATCAGCCTGGACAAAGATATAGCACTATAGGTAGTGTTGCAGCTACCTAAGAGTGCTTCATGACCGTAAGGTTGCCGGTTCAAGCCTCACTTGATGCAGACTCATTTAAGTTGAAATGCAAAAAAACATGACTCAATCTATTCCGTTTCCATGGCGCTCTCTCTCTCTCTCTTCAATCTATTCCATTTCCATGTCTTTCTCTTCAATCTATTCCGTTTCCATGTCTCTCTCTCTGTCTCTTCAATCTATTCCATTTGTCTCTCTCTATGTCTCTTCAATCTATTCCGTATCTATCTATCTATCTATCTATCTATCTATCTATCTATCTATCTATCTATCTATCTATCTATCTATCTATCTATCTCTCTCTCTCTCTCTCTCTCTCTCTCTCTCTCTCTCTCTCTCTCTCTCTCTCTCTCTCTCTCTCTCTCTCTCTCTCTCTCTCTCTCTCTCTCTCTCTCTCTCTCTCTCTCTCTCTCTCTCTCTCTCTCTCTCTCTCTCTCTCTCTCTCTCTCTCTCTCTCTCTCTCTCTCTCTCTCTCTCTTTGAGGGGTGGCCATAGCTGAGTGGTTAGTGAGCCCGCCTAGGGAGCCAGAGACTCTGGTTGCCCCAGGTACGATTCCAGGCCAGGTCAGCAAATGTGTCGATGAAATGAAATTTGTCCCTGAGCAAGACTCTTAACCCCTAATTGCTCACAGGCACTCATTGGAAACAAGACCGCAAGGACTTTCATGAACTGACCTGTTAAAGGAATTATCATTTCTCTCTCCTGGCCCCATATTATCGCTGCTTGCAGCTATATTTCCATTTCTTCTTCTTCTGCCACTTTTGGCAGTTCTGGCTGAACCGTGCAGTCGCTTTTTATGAAACTCGGCCATATGATAGATGGTCATGAAAAACGATCAAGAAATAATTCTCATAATCTTTCGTCAAAAGGTGGCGCTATAGCACTCAATTGAAAAATGCCAACTTTGAACAGGTACAACTCATGCCCTGTTTCACCTACAGCCATGAAACTTCGATGCACACATGCGTCCCCTCATGCTGAACAACTTTCACACTCTGACTTTTGACCTCTGACCTTTAGATCTCCCACCATTTTGAATTATATGAAAAACAGTTAAAACCTATCTCCTCCTGGGATTTTTGAGTAATCTGCACGAAACTTTTTACACATGAACTTTGGATCTATGCCAAAAAACGTTTGCAAAATATTTTCCATAAGTGAAAAAATGAAGCTTTAATCAGCCAATGAATATTGCAGTTTTATGACAATTATTCATCTGCCCCTAACACATACATGCAGACTTACCATTCTTTGAAACTTTGCAGAAATGTAAAGGGCCATTCCAAATATCACTGAAACCAATCTTACTCCAATTGGTCAAACGGGGGCGCTATAGCAATTTTTTGAAAATTGAAACTTTAAACAGGCAAAAGTCCTGCCTCGTTTGGCCGACAGCCATTAGACCTGCTTACACATGTGCCTTGACTAATGAGGAACACATCTATCACGTTGACCAGTAAGCACCGCCCTTAGATTGTCCGCAATCTTGAGCAGTTTGAAAAACACTTAAACCCAGGATTTTTCAGCTATTTGCGTGAAACTGTATGATCAGTGTGATCTCTTTTTTCAGAGGTTTGTCTGTTGGTCCAATAGCGTCCCACTTAGGTGTATGTCTCTCAACCTCAAGGTCACAGGTTCAAGCCTCACTTGGTGCAGACTTCATCTAAGTTGCATTTCACACAACATGACTATCAATGAATACATTTGCAATTGTTAAAGATAACATGAAATACTTAATTGAGTGTTTTTTACATACTTCATTGTGAAAATAGCTTATCTACAATCTCACAACTTTTCAGATAGCAATGAGAGTATGTTTTTTCAATGTATAACATACTTCATTGTGAAAATAGCCGATGTACAATCTGACAACTTTTAATGGTTTGTGAGCTTGTAGATCGGCTACTTTCACTAGTTTTGGTTCTGAGGAGATGTACAATTTCTTCATTGGTAAATGGTTTGTGAACGAGTGATCTTTGTGTTAGTGAAACAGGGGCTTGGGTCATGACAGAAGGCAAGAGTTTGTGATCCTCAACAGACAATATCAGCCTGGACAAAGCTATAGCACTATAGGTAGTGTTGCAGCTACCTAAGAGTGCCTCACGATCGCAAGGTTGCCGGTTCAAGCCTCACTTGATGCAGACTCATTTAAGTTGAATTGCAAAAAACATCACTCAATCTATTCCGTTTCCATGGCTCTCTCTCTGTCTCTTCAATCTATTCCGTTTCTATCTTCAATCTATTCCGTTTCCATGCCTCTCTCTCTCTCTCGCTCTCTCGCTCGCTCTCTCTCGCTCTCTCTCTCTCTCTCTCTCTGAGGGTCGGCCATAGCTGAGTGGTTAGTGAGCCCGCCTAGGGAGCCAGAGGCTCTGGTTGACCCAGGTACGATTCCAGGCCAGGTCAACAAATGTGTCGATGAAATGAATTTTGTCCCTGAGCAAGACTCTTAACCCCTAATTGCTCACAGGCCCTCATTGGAAACAAGACCGCAAGGACTTTCATGAACTGACCTGTTAAAGGAATTATCATTTCTCTTTCTCTCTCCTGGCCCCGTATTATCGCTGCTTACAGCTATATTTGTAAATGTAATTAAGTCCAGGTAAAAAAAGAAACTAAAAGAAGCTGTCATCAGTAAAGAAATTAGGTTGAGTTCATTTAGATTTTTCTTTCTCTATTCCTTGTTTTATTTCATCTTTACAATTTGTCTTTCTTTTGTTTTATTTTGTATAATATTGAGTTATTATTTCATACTGGATTTTTATTATTTGTCTTTTGTGTGGACCCCAGGAAGTAGCAGTAATGAGATAGACATACATTATTTTATTTACAGTACATACATGCTAATGTTGTTTAGTGGAAGTCAGAAGGTAAGTATGCTACTTAAATAGATAAAAAAATACAGACTCATGTTTCACTGATAAATTAACTGTCAAATACAAAAATCTGAGTCAACTTTAAGGTTAAATTACTTATAAATGATATTCAATCATCTGCTGCTTATCTGACGAGGGCAACTTATATTAATTCAGATACAAAACACTAGGGGTGTGCCGATACACTAATTTCACCAAACGATACGATACGATATTTGGCTCACAACTTCGATACGATATCGATACGATACGCACTTTTTTTATTATGAAAATATATGGGGGAGGAAAAAAGTAAATGCAAACAAATAATTCTGTTTTTGCATTATTCAGACATGCAAACGTGTAGCTTTTCAGCTACAATAGCCGTTTTCAATCCAAATAGGGCAATAGTGTGACACCTGACCCGAAAAAACAACAACATGTTGTCACCCTTTTCACCTCGGGGCTGTTTGCATGCCTGATTATAATGATTGTAAAAAAATAAAAAAAAAACGATATTTTTTTTCCCAAAACGATACATATCGTCACGAAAACGTATCGCGATATATCATGGGACGATATATCGGCACACCCCTACAAAACACACATCACACATACATAATGAACTGGTTGGATTCATCTATGGCAGGGGTCTTCAACGTTTTCAGGCCAAGGACCCCCTAGCTGAGAGAGAGATGAAGCAGAGACCCCCCCCCCCTCTATATTATATAAAATTGTGTTTCAGATTAAACTTTTTTTATACTTGGTCTGCTCTTTTTTCCCTCTACACCTATACCTCTTTGCCAAAAATAGCAGCTCTACAAGCGCACAACGCCTCGCAGCGCGAGGCGTTGTGAGCTTGTAGATCTGCTATTTTTGGATAAAGTTCTCCTCAGAAAAGGGATGTTAGGGTTCAAGTGGTTAAGGTAAAAAAAATAATCATATCACACAAAGATTTGGTGGACCCCATGTAGTAACTCTGAGGACCCCCTAGGGGTCCCGGACCCCCTGTTGAAGACCCCTGATCTATGGCACAGATGAAAGACATGAAGATGATGTTACACAAAATTAAAAGGAGTTTTGGCTTGTTTGGGTTTTCGGTAAATCTTAATGAGTCTCAGTTTCCATTTTCTGTAAATGCTGTGGCATTGCCCAATTGGGTGAGAAATATATTTCTGAAGCTTGTAGGCTTAGATAGGATGGTTTAGAAGACAACAAGCTAATGAGGTTGTCAACAGTCACACATGCAACAGTCTTTTTTTCTTCACTATCCCTCTGATAGAGAGAACTTGTTACTAAATAGTGTGGGGACACTATTATCATGAATTTGAATGCTGTTTTTTGTTTTACCATCTTACTGTATCTATTATTTGTGTTTGCACTTCTTGCACAATGTGTTCTGTTATTAATTGTTAGAATCTGCTCTTTACAGCACTGAAAACTGCGTCTGCTTCTCTCTCTCTATTTCTCTGTCTTGGTCTCTCTCTTTCCTTCTGTCTTGGTCTCGGTCTCGGTCTCTCTCGCACACACGCACACACTAACGTCGGAGAAACTTTCACAGCAGAGCCGCTCTGTTTGACAGGAGTAGCCTAATGTGAAGTTCTGTGTGGAACTGTCACAGAAAATTCAATGAAGAGTATGTTTTGCACCCTGTCCGTCCGTCCGTGTGTCCGTCTGTGTGGCCTGTCCGCCCGTTAGCGGCTAATCTCCGGCACCGTTGGCCCGGTCGCTGCGAAACTGTGCACACACACTCCCTGGATGCCAATTCAGAACCTCTGCCTCAAATTGTTCACATGGGCCTGTTATAGCGCCACCAGGAGGCCATTTCTTTATATTACTCCTACAAATGTGATCAACATGGATGTGTCCGATTTCCCATATTCCATCCTCATTGGCTAAGGTTGGCTTCCAAAGTTTGCAGGGTTGGTCCGTTTTGAACAAAATGTCTCAAATCATGAACGCAGCTTGCGATTTCCGTGAAATTTCACACGCACATTCCCACTAGGCCAAGGAAAAAATGCCACCATTTTCACATAGGCCTGTTATGGCGCCACCAGCAGCTCTAATTTAGCAAAACTCATTTTTGGAACAAAATGCCCCAAATCATGAATGCAGTGTCCGATTGCCATGAAAGATCTAAGAATAAATGGCACTCTTTTCCCATTGGCCTATTATAGCGCCACAATAACGTACCAGACCTGGCGGAGACCTGTGCTCCGAGGAGCACTTTTTCTAGTTTGACTTGGGATCCCAGATTGCCATAAGACCATACCTGAGAGTAACCTATATTTCCATTCATTGCTGGCCAGATGAATCAATCAACTTTATGAAAGATTTGAAAGACAAACTTCATTTGAGGAGTTATATATATACAGTACATATATACAGTGTGTGTGTGTGTGTGTGTGTGTGTGTGTGTGTGTGTGTGTGTGTGTGTGTGTGTGTGTGTGTGTGTGTGTGTGTGTGTGTGTGTGTGTGTGTGTGTGTGTGTGTGTGTTTTCAGAGACATGACACGGACCAAGATACGGGCCGTATTTACCAACTACCCCTATCGTCTTTAAAACCAGAAGAAAAAAGGTTGGGAACCACCAGACTACCTTTCCCTTCTAATGTCTTGAGTTTTTGTTTCATTACTATTTCTATCTACCCAAGAGTAACCTACTGCTTCAACACAGAATTATATTGGACATTCATCCCTAATGCAACAACAGCTCTGAGCTGGATTATTATAATCACTCATTTCTTTTACCCAGCAAAGTGCAAAGTGGTTGGGATAAACAGTCCCAATTAAAAAGTGCATATAAAGTCACATGATCTTCAGTAGGCATTTTGTTTTCCTTGTTTTCTTGGAATAGCAGCTTCTTTTGGATTCATCTCTCTTGGTATTTCAGTGCTTCATGGCCTTCACCCCTTCAGCAGCACCCTCTATTCATTTGCTTTAATTAGAATGTCCCAGCACTGACAAGCACACATGCATCACCTCTTTTATCTGCTCTATTCCCCCTTCTCTTTCTGTCTGCCAAGTGAACAACTTTAGAAGAAGAGTGGGTGTCTTTTTTTTACCGTCCAAATAGCTTCCATTGTATATGTTAATTGTCAATTTTACAATAACAGCATTTCAGTGACAGTGCAGCATGAATTGTGTATAAAGTAAGATGTTGCAAGATAATAGGTGTGTTTAAGGAACCAGGACCAATGCTGACTTTGGGTACTTTCTGGTAGATGAGTGGGTATAGTCACGGTATGGTACAGCGTGTAACAGGCTTCTGTAATCCATGGGCCCAGGCACTAATTGGTATCACTCAAGGTGGCAAATTCTAGTTTGGTATTTTGAAAATTCCTAGATAATATTTCAACATCATAACCCTTTCAAAGTGTTAGCTTAGTCTCAGCTATCAGCCTTTAATGACTGAAACTGTTGATCGAAATAATGAAAAAAAGCTGGTCACTTTGTTTGAACAGAATATCATACATGGAAGAAATTAAGACTTCTACCTCACTTAACTAACCAATGATCATATCATATTATTATTATACTGTCATGTAATACTCACAAGTATGTTTTCATTAGTGTATTATCACCTGAAAATATGACTTGTGTTTTCATTACGGTAGTCTAGTAATAATGTAACTTGACCTCACACAAATTGTAACAGAAGCTATTTTACTTGTGCCGTACCCCTAAAGCTATCTTCTTCGACATTCAAAACGTTTGAATGAATACTCATAAAGGTATCTACGATATTTGAAAGGGCTACAGTCAGTGCTCGGGTGGTGCAGTGGTAAAGTAGCTGCCCTCCACAGAGGGAGGTTATGGGTTAGAATACACCGTGTGCATCCAGCTTTGTCGAGCGTCTATACGAACACAATTGGCCCGTGTTCGGGTAGGGTATCATTGTACGTATTCCTACGGGCTGGGGCGGTGCTTGTCAGCAGGGAATGTTGGGTGGGAGGAGTAAGACGAAGACTCTACGTCCTCCCGGTGGGGGCTCCTAACTGGCAGGTGAGTTGGTAGGATACAACAGCAGTGACAACACACAAATGTGTGCAGGGAGGAATCAATTGGCATAACGACTAAATTGGGGAGAAGAAAGGGGGTAAAAAGTTTGTGCCTGACTGGTTGTCATTAATAGCGTGGTTGACAGGGTCATGCCAGTGGACTCACCTCATCAGGAGGACAGGCAGATTGTGTCTGCTCAGGGCTGGGAAAGGAAACGCTCTTCTCCCACTTGTGGGCCATGTGGTTGACCTCCTCCAGCTTTTGCTCACAGCTCTTCTTAGTATTGAGCAGTGTCACCTCATAAAATTCCTGGATATCTGGGAAAACATCATTAGGAACCGTTATTATTACACCCTATATCTTTTTTTAAATGTTTATGTAAATGAACACAGAAAGCGTTTTTGAGCTGCCAGCGCCTTTCTGCCATGCATTTCTATGCTAAAGACGCACTGGAACGCTCCTCTTCCCAGTGCCCGAGAATCGGGCTTTAGCGCTCTATGCGTCCAGCTTCAAGCAGATTTTTTTTTTTACTTTTGGAGAGGAGCGCCAGTCATTTGATGTGATCCTCCTGATTGCGTCTGACAACCCGGTAATCTGCTAATAACGCAGATAACAGGAGGTCTGAGCACAGCAACGGTTCATGGGGTTGGATATTGCAACATCAATAAACATTGCGTGTCAGTGGTCTGGACATGATATCCAAAATGCTCCTCCACTCATGGATACGGCCCCTATTAAAAATAAATAATACACCCCCACAGAGCTTTTAAAATGTGTTTTCCAAAAAGAAAATATATATTATGATGGTGAAATTATCATAAATTAAATGTGTGCTATTTGTTGTATGACTGAAATTTGGATCAGAATATGTCAACAATGCTATTCGTTGGGTATCCGAGTGCCGTAGGGGTGAAATACTCGCCAACAACCGAAGAGACCTGGTTTCAATTTCCGGCAGCAGTGCCTCTGTCTTGGCTGGGCACTCCAACGAATAGATATTTTTTTCGCAACAGACATATTGACAGAAATATTAGGGTAATGTTACATCCTGTACAGTTGTATACCAATAATACTAATTAAGGCTCTAGTCCTTTCATGACAAACATAGTCAGGGTGTTGCTATTGTGCATGTTGGCTCACTGCTGCTAAGTCTCTGCTATAATAGATGGAACAGAGACGTAGAATCATTTGTAACACTTGTACAGGACCCTCACCCTACTATTTATGATGTCATTATGGCTGCCACGAAAAAGTTTCAATGTTTGCAGGTGGGAAGCTGGTGGAGGGTTGAGTCGCTATTCAGCGGGGAGGGGATCTTGCAGAGATAGCGTAAACCTCAGAGTGTTACTCTCTCTTCGCAAAATGTTTCCGTTTCGGGTAAAAAGAAGTGGCTGGCGACAGTGGCAAGTCTGTATATATCAGAAGAAGCATGTGGTCATCTACACAGTCATTACAGTTGGTAGTGACAGGGACCACAGTGCAGTGCATATACGGAAATGCCAACGACTATATTGGGGAGACAATGTGGGAAAATACAAAAATAATGACTCTACCATTGATATAGACTGACACAAATAATCAATTGTTCCAATGGTAACGTGATGATTTTTGGGATAATGAACGTGAGAACTGAGATGCTACAATGACACGTCGACGCAAAATGAAAGATAGAAGGTATGGCCAGCATACAGTAGGATTGCAGCCTAACAGAGTTGGCCTTAGGAAACCAAACGTCTTGCTACTGGGGGTGACAGAGGAGACATGGCAGTGAGGCTACACCGCCCACCTACTCCAATTTAAAAGATAGAAGAGACCCAGTGAAAGCTTAATTGTATCTCTGGGGTCGCAGAAAGGGACAATGGCAGCTCACAGGCAAAGTCAGGAAAAACAAGTAGGAGAGGCTACACTGCTGAAGCTACTGCTGAAGAGGGACAAAAGTCCATAGGCTGGAAGACAATTCTGCTGTTAGGGCGAGACCTGGGCCAGGTCATATCTTGCACCACAGTTACAGGAAAGACAATAAATCAAACACAAACCAAGTAATTTCACTTGGTCTATGTTTATATGTTAGCTTCATGTTTACATTGAGACAATAAATAGGGTGTAGCACTACACCCTGAAGAAGGTGCAAGCCAACACACGCTGGTGTATTAACTGTATCTAGCTCAAATACAATAAAGGCCTTTACTTATAAAATTCACCTTGAGTGCCTGGACCCCGATTTTTTTATGCCTTTTTGGCATAAATTTTCTTCTCTCCTGAATAGTATTCCCTTCCATGAGCACCGGTGGTTTGAGGGATACCAGTAGCGCTCCTGTAACTTCTTCCTTTTTTGTGCAACTGTAAATGTTGATATTAATTTCTTTTGTTTAGAACACTTGGAATATTTGAATAATTATACAATCTCTCACAATTGTTTTTATAATTTTTTAATTTAAGGAAGTAAGGAGCTAAAACAGAAAGGCCTATTTTTATCCTACTTTTGAATTCATTATCTGTTGACTCATCATTGCAGGCTGTACTCTGTTGTTTTCCCTACTAATACCACAGCATTGTGTGCCTGTATATGGAAATCTGGTTGGTTTTCAAGAAAATCAACAAGTTCCCCATGATAATTCCCAGGAGACAATAATGACTTTAGTCTTTGTTCAGTTTCCTTAAAAACAAAGAAAAAACATCTGATGCTGAACATGTGTTTGGAAAAGTCACCCTGAGGCTGTGTCAAAAATGCAAATGATGTACCATTATGTCAAATAAATACATCAAACAAAAATATCTCTCTCTTGCGGCACAGATCAAATCAGTAGTGTGACCTGAATGGAAATGCATGCTTTATATTCAACATACTGTAAACTAAGGGGCCACACTATATCAGTCACCCTATTGGTAAAACAACGTAAATTGTCCCAGTAATAGTGCCATGATCTCACAGAATCAAAGCATGAGTCACTGCAGCATAAAAGCCCCACTGCATTAGAATGTGCAAGAGCCAACATCTGTTTCTACGTCATCACAATGTCTACCATTAAGCCTCTTCATTGTGTAACTCAACTTTGACAGCCCACACCACCAGAGACACACCAGAGTTATTAAAAAGTGGCCACATCTATAGAAAGATACCCATGTTCTGCCAAAGAAACCAACCCCATTACAAGTGGTCTGCCATGGCAGTCCCGAGTCCTGTCTCTAAGGAGAAAGGACATTTACATTTAAATGGGTGTTAACAACGACAAGCTATTAGCATTCAGTCTGTAGCACCACGAGCATTGTGGTCTCAGTGCCTAACTAAGTCCACATTTCTCATCTTTATAGGGACTAAAGTAAAAAACAAAAAACAAACTTTTTAAATAGTTTTATTCATGTACATTTGTGTTACAAAGGCTGCAAACAATTGAGTCAAATGTGTCCCCTGAGATAGAGCATAAAAGTGACTGAATGGAGCCAAATGTATGCAAATTCCCTAAACGCCCACAAACAGCTACTGTATGATGGTTTATTGTAATAATAATCCCAACATTTTGGTAGGTTGTCATTCAATTGATAATTACAATTCAACATAATATTTGATTTGGCCAAACGAATGTATCAGCATTCCAGTAATAATATAAAATATAATATAAACTGTTGATAATTAATCTCATATTAAATCTTACCCAGTGCATATTAAATTACAATCTATATCACTGACTCCCTGCCATTTTCAGTGACAACATGATATCATGAATACCATAACATCAACCACTGTTCCACAAGTGCACAATATATCAATTGGTCCAAGAAGTTAGTCAGTATAGGAACTTACAGTACCGTACCGTAAAGATTCCCTGGTTTCACTGGTCATGTTGCAGTGCTGCTAGAGTCCTGTGAAACAGTGTGCTGTCTGTGCACCAGATGCCCCATGGCAGGCTAGCAGCAAGTCTAATCCCCAGACATACACAGACCGCCAGTTCCCTCCAATAGAGACAATGACCGTATACTCCACAGCTGATTTCTAATTCAGCCCTGCCTTGGCTAATGTGCTTAACGCTGCCAGCAATCTACCACAACTCACCACTCTCAATAGAAGCAAGATTCCACTTTTTCCTCTACGGATGAACCAGTTAAGCTGCCATTCACCGACTAGATCTCTAGGGATTTTTGCACACTAGACTGTATATGTGTTCAATATGGGCCAGTGTAAAACTTCACACTTAAAGGTACATATTTAAGGTATTGTAGGGCGGCTGTCTGGGAACTGGAAGGTTCCCGGTTCGATACCTGGCTTGTAGGTTTCGTGTCAAAGTGTCCTTGAGCAAGACACTGAACCCCAAACTGTTCCCGATGAGTAGGTTGGTGCCTGACATGGTTGCCTCTACTATCGGTGTATGAATGGGTGACTGTTCAGTGTTTTGGATAAAAGGCACTATAGAAATGCAGATAATTTACCAATTAAGACCTTTGTACTGGATGGTCTTTCATGCTCATGGTACTTGGCTCTCTACTGTATGTTGCGCGGCACTGCTGAGCAGCTTTAGGGGTGGCAGCTGGCACTGTGTTTAATACTTGGCATGCATGTGAAAGCCCTCCTGAGCTCAACATGATGTTAAGTTATGTTCTTGTGCTTAACATAATTTGTGTTGGGAATCTTCTCTGTCAAGGGGGACCCCCTCATTGGATTCAAGAGGTAGGACAGGCCAGGAAGACAAGGTCAGTTAGGCAGGGGTGTAGTGGAGGGGGGACGCGGGGGAGCGGCGCTCCCTCACTTCTCTAACTGCTTAAAAAAATAAAAATTGAAAAATATGATTTTATTTTTTTTCACTATAAGAAAAGGCAAGTGAGTCTCTCTTTAATTAAGCATGAAGAGCCATGTTTTTTCCACAAAACAATTAAATATCATTGAATATAATTGCACCCTTGTCATTACTATATGTTATTATTGCTTTCAGTAGGCCACCACAGACAGTGCGTTTTAACGCAGCGCAGCCTGGCGCAGCACGGCGGAGTGGTTGCGTGCGGGGGGTGGTTACGGGGGGGCTTTCGTGGGAGGGGGGGGAACGGGTGGATCAGAGGTTAACCCTAAAACCGAAATAAAGTAACAAAAAAAGCCCTCCAATCCGCCACTTCCAAAGTTAGCACTACAACACTGCAGTTAGGCAGAGTTTAACTCATGGTTGTGTTTATGTGAACACAGCTCTGTGCTCTGGTAGCAAAGTGCTTGCTGACAGAACTTTGTTGCGAGTTTGTATTTATAGCCGAGCACACTATATTGTTGTGGGGGTGGCTTGAGGACTGTTCAATATACTGTATGCTAATGGTTCAGAGCTCAAAAAAGGTCCAGAACAATTGATATAAATTGCTATATGTCATCTTAATATGGAACCAACACATCACAGAGTCCTCCATGACTTGATTACTTCCTCTTCCGTACAAAAGCCCAGCATTGCTATGAATGGAAAGGTCCGTTCTATACATTTATTTCAATGCACAGGACACAGCACTGTCTGTGTTGCTTCAACATCACTTTCACTTTGTGTGGGCTCCTACACAAGAAAGAATTATCCTGCCTCCACCGAACAGAAGAACAAGAAAGGACGCACAGAGACAAAGTAGATGTTTAATCTAAACTGCCAGCTTATGTTTAAACTCTTATCTTCAGGCAATTATTTTTTGTCATAGGGAAGTGATGAACTATTTAAGCAGACCTGGTGAGGAAAATTGGTGGGGACAATCATACACGTGCTAACAGAGCAACAATCTAGCTAGTTACAGGTTGACATGGAACTTTTTAATAAGCAAGCTAATTAGAAAATGTAGGGTGTAATTGGCATTTAAAATTAGCTGGCCACATACTGCATTAGATAGAAGCAATACTGAAATATAAAATGCTCAGACTTCACTGTAGCAACAGAAGTCATGTTGGTGGCAATATTTGTGTATGATGGTGTACGCAGTGTACAGTATATGGATGTAATGTATGGGGGTGGCACTGATGTATGAATCACTATAGCTATGTACATAGCAAACTATAAACTGTTGTATTAGGCTAAAGCTAAACTATCAACTAAAAGGTTAAACATCATTTAGTCGGTATTTAACAGTGAAAGTATCTGTTAATCCACAAGCATTACCCGTTAATCCATAAGCTTTATCATGAGATACAATGACCAAAAATCACAATCTGCCCTGTATTTTTCCCTATCCCACATGTACTGTAACAACGTGATTGCTGATCAACAAAATAGGCACAGCAGTAAGCATTGTTAATTGTTATCTTTGCACTTATTCTCTACTCGACTACGGTTCATGCCATTTACTATGATCTTCTTGCACTTTGTAAGAATGGATAAGAGCGTCTGCTAAATGTCTAAACTGTAAATCTAAATTGTAGTGATCAGTTACAAAGCCTGTTGTGTCTCACACAGCTGTCATAGTTTGGTTAAAACAAATATAAGCTGACACATCATGATGCAATGCAATGCCTCAGGTTTTCCAGTTGAAAAATTGTTTCTTGAGAAACACATTCATACATATAAATGAGGCTTTAACAAAATACACTTTACTATAACTTCCATTTATCAACTATTGTTTCAGTTTACACTATTTGTCTTTTCTTTTTTCCAACAATACGACAGCAGCTGAGTGCATGCTGCTCTGCCCGTTTCGGGTTTCCACGGCAACCCTGCAGTGGATCTGACGATATTTGCATCCTCTGAGACAAAAGCTCCAACATTCTCTGTTTCTCTTTCTCATCGGAGCCAGTGGTGGAAGAAGTACTCCTATTAGTATTTTTACTTATGTAAAAGTAGCAATACCACAATATAAGTAAAGTAAGGGTATACGTAAAAGGCGGGTATTCAAAAATGTACTTGAGTAAAAGTATTGCAAAAGTATTGGCATCAAAATATACTTGCAGTACAAAAGTAAGGTTTTTTTTTCCTCCAAAATTTGTCAACGTTTTTTTTTTATAACAGACCTACAGCTCACAACGTTGTGAGTTTGAAGATCACCTATTTTTTGAATAGCCAAAGTATAAAATAGGGCTTAATTGGTTAATGTTTGTTTTGTAATAAAAATCTAAATCTACAAAGCATATAGTAACTAAAGCTGTCAACTAACTGCAGTGGACTAAAAAGTACAATATTGGCCTCTGGTATATCTGGGGTGGCAGTTTGAAAAGAATAGTATAAAAAATGGAAATACTCAAGTAAAGTAAATGTACCTCAAAACCGTACTTACACACGTACAGTGAATGCACCTAGTTGCTTTCCACCACTGCTCATAGCTTCCTCTAACAAGCAAAAACACCCACTTACACAATGAATTCACACACACACACACACACACACACACACACACACACACACACACACACACACACACACACACACACACACACACACACAGTCACTATGCAGGCCTGCTTTCTCCGTGCTTACGTAACGAGTGGGTGGAGTGGGCTGGGGCTTGCAGTGATCATCATGCCTGTACGCTGCCTCTTCTCTGGGGAGTGATTATTCCAACTGCATCCCCCTCCATAGATAGCCCTCCTCCACGGTGACTAAGGGCTAATTTATACTTCGTTGCACGGCCGCATGGCTTGAAGAAAATCAGTTATTTTTGTCACGGTCGTGCAACAAAGTATAAATTAGGCTTGCGGTGCCCACTAATCCTTCCTTCTATCTCTCCACACGCATAAGCTACCAGTTATTAGCAATAAATCACTCCCTCTCACTTCCCTTAAGGAATTACAGCACCTACACTGATCAGTTGTGATGAAATGGGAAAACATGCATGATCCGTCTACACTTGCATTTGACTCAGATTTCAACAATGATCAAAACTTGGAAGTTGTTCATTTATTTGATTTATTTATTTTGTAACTCAGAATCAGATACAATTCTATACAAAACTGGCAATACAAAGATGAGATGTAGATCGGCTAAAGAGATTTGGTGTAGAGGGAAGAAAGGAGGGGGGAAAGTATAGAACCCTGGGGGAATTTATATAGGGTTTACGTGGTTAACTTGAATTCAGTGAATCATTAGTGTGAGTCAAGCTACAGTAAAACAAGCAACCACTGCAACCTCTTTACATAAATTTCAGAAAATGAATTAAATGTTTTTTCCCCCTTTCAAACAGCTGCAGACCATAAGTATTCATATGGGGTTGGAGGGTATTGGAAATGTGGGATTATGTAATGGTAGATATCCCCATTTCCCACACAATGGACTGGTGTGATCTTTATTTCACACACCATTGGGTCTAAAGTGTGTAAACAGCCACTGTACCTCAATTGCACAGCCACAGCACGACTCAAGAAACAAGTTGCTGATAGTGAGCATCACCGATTTAGCTGCTTTTTTATAGGGTCCCCCCATGATATATTTTTCATTATTTTGAATTCACTGCCAGAATAAATCAATCAATCAATCATTCACTGCCAGAGATTTTTCAATTGTCTTACCTTTTCAAGTAGTCACAGAATATTTATCTCCAGTATGATCGATCCCCTGATGGTTGCTACTTGCTAATCGATCCCCTGAGGGTTTTGCTGTGCTTCCCCGAAAAAAAAAGAAATGTCATCGCGACCTCCCGTTCGCGTGTTATACGCCTTTGAAAATAGCATGTCCATCTCCAGGTTCTGTGCAAAAAAATAAAATAAATATATATATATATATATATATATATATATATATATATATATATATATATATATATATATATATATATATCGTCCTATGGCAGTGAATGAGTTAAAGAAGAGTACCTACATTTGCCATGTATTGTTTTAGTTTAATATATTTTTATGAGAAATATGAGAAAAATCCAATGCTGAAATCTAAAATGACACACGCGATTATTTTATTAATCCAAAAAGGTTATCAGTAAAATAATGGCTAAGAAGAATCAATAGTTGTTACCAGAAATGTGAGTGCAGAGTAGATGTCTCTGAGTGCAAAGAGGAGGATTAACCACATGAACCCTCGCGTCCTTATTCTGGGCATGTCATAAGAGGCCAACATTGGGCAAAAATAGAAGCTCAGGGGCGTCCGCTGGCCTAGCGGTCCAGGCGCATACCACATAAGCTGATAATCCAGCATGACAGTGTCCCGACGACCTTTGCTGTATGTCTCCCCCCCATCTCTCTCCCCATTTCCTGTCAGCCTACTGTCCAGTCCAAATAAAGGCCTAAAAGCCCCCAAAAATATCTTAAAAAAAAAAAAATAGAAGCTCAACAAGATCGCAACGCTTGTGGATATTTTCTGTGAAGATATTTGTTGTAGAGGGAGAAAAGGAGGGGACCAAGTATAGACCCCTGGGGGACCCCAGTCAACTAAGTATGTATATGGGTTAACTGGCTAAAATTAAGTTAACCACTTAAACCCCAGCATTCATATTCTGGGGGAAACTCTCGCCAAAAACAGCAGATCTACAAGCTCACAACGCGATGCGTTGTGAGCTTGTAGCTCTCTTGTGGGTCAGCGGCCAAATACAAAATACTTTTGGGGGTCCTTGGCACAAAAACGTTTGAGAACTACTGATTTAGAAGGCATTTGTAGAATCGGCCTCAGGTTTGAATGGGTTAAGTGATTAACGTTTCAACCTCATCTCAAGCTCTTCCTTTTGGTTCGACACGGTCAGTAACCAAAATTCAAACAATGATCTATAGACCATATTCACACGGCGGCCATATTGCCATTAAGCCACCCCAGTTGCCACCCCAGTTGCCACAGCAACGCAATGTTCAATTCCAAAATGGCCACCGTGTGAATATGGACTATAGGCAGAATGCATTGTGCAACTAGTGTTGCCAGATTTTGCGAGATAAATAAGCAACTAGGTATATCAAAACAAGCCCAACAGACGCAACTAGGCTACATGAGCAATTTAAACCTAATATTAGCTATTTTCAAAACAAATCTTGGAAATAAAAGTGAAACATTTAGATTTTCTTTCCTTTTTTTTTTTTCTTTACATGTTAACAACACAAATTCTGGTACATGGGTCACAGAAAATACTTTTAGATGGGGGTCTGTGGACAAAATAATACATATTAATATGGGGGTCCTTGACCTGAAAATGTTTGAGAACCACTGGTTTACACAGTGAACATTTGGCAGCAAGCCCAAAATTAGCAACTACACTTCAAAAACAAGCCCAGGAACCCGCAACTACCAAATATTTACAAGCGACATTACAGAAAAACAAGCCCAAAGTCGCTTATAATAAGCAGACTTGGCAACACTGATGGGTGGTGGGTACCCACCTTCAGCAAAACGGACAAGCGAAAGTATGCAGATTTACGTACACACATAAAAGGAAATCACACAGGCAAAAATAATACAAAGGTCAATTTGTAGCAGAATAATTCGCATTTAACATGCCCTGGGCTTCACCAAGACATGCTCAACAATTTACTGTGTGGCATTTCTATGGCAACAAGCACAAAGTCACTTCCCACGTGACATGAGTTCCTATGAAGACAAGATGCAGCAGTTCTTGATCTGGTAAACGGTAAGAAAACACTTGGAGTGTGGGTGTCAGAGAACATTAACCCATTAAAGATCTGAGGCCGATTCTACAAATAATCTCTGCCAGGTGGAAAACCTCATCCCAAAACTGTTACTTTTCAGGATTCACATTCAAAAACAGCAAAAGTAGCAAATCGACGACAAGCTCAAAACGTGGCGCGAAGCATTCCGTACACATTGCAGTCTAACAACATTGTGCCACATAATTTTCCTTCTTTTTTTAGCGGTGCCAACCGCTCTACACTTGGCTTTGACTCCGTGTCTGTGTGTCTGTCTGTGTGTCTGTGTGTCTGTGTGTCTGTGTGTCCGTATGAGCCCGGGATGAGCACGGCAAAGAAGCAACACATACAAACACACGCACACACACACACACACACACACACACACACACACACACACACACACACACACGGACTTGGAGATTGCCTATGCCATCTCTCCTCTCATTGGCCACACGTGCCACCGGTTATCAAAGAGGGGTCCAGGGACCCCCCGGGACGTCCGCCCGTACGAGCACGGGATGAGCACGGGAATTTAAACAGCTATAACTCCAGTTTGCAGCATGCCACCAAGTCCAAATTTGGTATGTGGACTTAGACCACCAATACGGGACGAGCATGAATTGCTCAAGCCCCGCCCCCTCTGTCTTCCCATTGGCTGGCCTTTAAACAGCCATAACTCAAGTTCGCAGCATGCTAGGGAGTACAAATTTTGTACTTGGACTAAAACCACCAATAGGGACGAACTGTAATTACTTAAGCCCCGCCCCCTCTGTCTGCCCATTGGCTGGCCTTTAAACAGCCATCATTCCAGTTTGCAGCATGCTACCAAGTACAAATTTGGTAAGTGGACTCAGACCACCAATAGGGACGAACTGAAATGAGTTAAGCCCCGCCCCAAAGGCACCGCTTCCTTCACACAGGGTGTGATTTTTTTTTGTTGTGGAACACGAGCCAAGGGACAGAGGGAGGCGGTGACCTGCATGGCGCTCCCTTCTGCTGCGGGCTGGGGCTGCTCCGTAGAGCCGCTTCATTTCGCCTCTTTTCTTCCTATCTGTGCGTCATGGCAGCCACCGTGCCCAACGAAGAGGCCGGCGGGTCACGCCTTTTGGTTCAGGATCGCTCTCTTCTCTTGTTCAGAGATTTTGGAGAGGTCAAGCCTAGCTCACACCTGGACAACACGCATAGCCATGGCACACCCCGCGGCTTGGATTGTGGTTTTATCAAGCACCAGGGTTTTAACTGGTGATTTTGGCAGCGCTCCGCCATTGTCTCCCGGGTCAGAGTGTCCCCTGCTGACCTGTAGAGCCCCGTGGCGGAGACCAGCAGAAGGGTAACCGCGCCCAGTGCTTTGGCGTTTGAAGCAGCTGTTTCGGTCAAGGAGGAGAAAATCTTGTCACCGCTTGACGCGAAGGCTGGCTCCCATGTTAGAGAGGAGGCAGCAGCGGGGAGCAAATGGGAGGCTACTCCTCTCTCTCCCATAAGCGAGATATCGAGTGAAACTATATGAAAAATAACCAAATACCTGTTCAATTGGCATAATACAAAATTTAACACATGCCGGTAATAGCTTGTCTCAATGTAGCTTCAGATCCTACATCATTTGATGAGGGATGCAAGTTTTCTATGAGACTTGACGCCAAGCACTGTTCTGATGCTCGAAGTTGAAAATCAATGTTTGCATCATGGCTTGAACAGTGTTTTTTAACAATCAGTTATAATGGTAAATGTTATACTAATAATCTGGTACTATACCAGCGGGGCCCAAAGCATTAAGAATATTTTTAAATAAATTAATCCAGTGTTAAATTTGTATTCTTTTTCTGTATTTATTTACTTTGTGTACCCAATTTACAGACTAGTATGTTTTACCTATATTCTTCTGTCAGCTATGTAAATTAATGCAGCACAGAAGAATATTCTGAATAAATATACCTAAACCTGTCAAATACAAACATGACACAGAGTAGAGACAAAATGAGGTGTAGTGATGGATCAGCCTCAGGGTAGGATACAGTAATTGATTATTCATATCCCACTGTTTTATGTTAATGTTAAGCCCACACTCTGCCCCAAGCATGAAGGGGATAAGAAATATATAACACATGGCTACTCTTCTGAGTGAATGGCTACAGTTTCTCATAACTAGACTTCTGCCCTGGTAATGAAGTAAGGCACAGTTTGTTCTAGCAGGGTCAGCAAAGTATGTGGGTGTCCTAATGACCTGAGCAAGGCAGGAGGCGTAAAGCCTGAGTTACACTATTTATTTTCGGTATCACCAGTGGTGTAATGGTGTTATTTTTTTCAGGGGAACGGTATTTTAATGACGTCACATGCACGAGTGCACACGCTCACCGCCACCGGTAAACCTGTTATGCAAAGTAGCCATTTGAGTACTTGGTTTGTGAATCTAGGGGGGTGAAAATGTTCTAGTGGAACGCAATGGTGTCCCGTGTAGCGACCAAAATACCACTGGGTTTAACTCACCGAAAATAGAAGATCTATAAGCTCACAACGTGCTGCAGCACGACACGTTAGCGCAGAACTAAGTATAATTCAGGCTTAACTGAGCTGGTGTTGTGCTGTGTGGAAGCAAAGCACTGACTTCCGTTTCCATTACTGGTGTAATAATCCTAACATTCCTGTGTGTTAAAGCTGCAATCCATATGTTATATATATCCCCTCACCTGACAGAGAGAGGTTATTACAAATGTAACACCTGAGATTCAAACCTGGGTTTGCTGAAGCAGGAAACCAAACATCTACCGCTCAAGCAATAGGAAATCTGCACTTGGATAGGGAAGATAATTGGGCTTATGGGACCAGTAGGTGTCCTACCCGGGGTCCCAGGGTCCGAATTTCTCAAAGGAAGAGTAGGGAGACCACCTCCAACCACTGTAGTGTGCTATTTATATTGTATTAACATACTCAGCCATACAGATTGGTTAAAATAGCGTTTTATTTGCTCAACATCATTGAGGATTGCAGCTTTAATCCTGCTATAAATGTGATAAATCTCTGTCCGTCTGTGTGTCTGTAGTTCACGTATCTCGAGAATCGTCCAACCAACCAACTTTTTTTTAACTAAAAACTGACCCATGATTTCACTACTGCTCTTCATCAATTAATAATAAATAAATACAAAATACAAAATCATGATTTAGGGAATAATGACATTCCCCAAATGCTAGTACTCACACCAAATTCAATTGTTGTCTTTGTGTCATACACCTGAATTTGATAATTGAGCTTAAACGAGTAAAGGAGCGAAGCCTTGTCCCCACCAGCATCTTGGCAGAAGGCAAACAGATTAGTGATTTAATGTAAACTATGTCTCATAGCTCCCTCTACTGGACCTCAGAGCGTACCCACAGTATAGATGCACACTGGTACCCATGATGTTTCCAGTATTCCTCCCATTCTTCTTAACCCATTAAGACCAGGAAAGCATCTGTCATTTTAGATTTGAACCACTTTAACCATTATTTTATACTTTGGCTATTCAAAAAATAGCAGATATACAAGGTCATAGCACCGCACAGAGTGCTATTTTTGAAAAATCATGAACAAATCTTTCGATATATATATATTTAAAGCAAACATTTGTAACAGGGTCCCTGGAACTAAATATTTTGAGATGGGGTCTGCGGCCAAATACATATCATTTTGGGGGTCCTTGACATGAAGAAGTTTGAGAACACTGATATTATAGCAACATAAGTGTTTCAGAAAACTGTTAGGATTTAGAAGACATTTTGTAGAAGCGGCTTCAGGTCTGTAGACAGGGTGAACAGTTTTCTTGTTTCTACAGCAACAGATTTCCCACTGGAAAGGCACAGTTGACACTGTAGAAAAAATATCCTCTTTGGCTGAAGTGGGGGGGGGGGGTGTTCGGTGGGTGTTCGCCGACAAAACCACCGATCTCAGTGAAGAGATCCACCCCGATAAATTGTGGTCGGCGAGAGGTTCCCAACAAGTTTTAGATTTCTAGCAAGTTTGATATTTGGGTCTGTCGGCCCTGAGGAGAGCCAATGAGAGCACATTACAGCCGCACCGTGGCTAGTCCTCCCGCATAGAAACACAATATTACCGTCCAGACAGTCCTGTATTAAGTTAAACATTATATTATATATATATACTGCTCGAGGATGGGGCTGTTTATTTGAGAGGAATTGCTCAGACAGAGAGAGAGAGCTGTGTGTGTGTGTGTGTGTGTGTGTGTGTGTGGCAAAAAAGGACACTTTAGAAATAAGCTAAAAAAAAGCACAACCACCAATATTTTTTACAAGCAACTTGCTTATAATAAGCGGACACGGCAACACTTTTTGACTTTTTACAAGTTTTGTTTCAGAGAGAGAGAGAGAGAGACATACAGAGAAATAGAGAATTATTTAATGTCAATCATTAGCGTCCTGTCTCCGTCTCATGGGAGCCTTTCATGTTTTCGTGAGACGTTTGGAATAAAAACAAATGTATGTATTGGGTCAGGATCACATCGTGGTGAAATATCTTGCAATGAGTGAACCCCTGTCGCCGACCAATCAATCGTGCGAGAACCACAACGATATATATAGCCCGATTTCAAGAAAGAGACTCGGGTAGTGTGCTTAACGATCTGTTTACTCGCCGAACACTTCAAATATCGTTCGGTGTGTAGGGGCCCTTAGTGATTGTACCAACAGATGATCTACATATATGACAAAAGCTTTCGAAAAGACCTGTAATCCACTAAGTACACATGTAACCCTTAAAGCTTACCAAAAGCATTTAGTAATCTTTGACATGGTGTAATTGCAAGAAATGTCTACTAAGGGCCAGGTCATGGAGTTTGCCAACTTAAAGGGAAACTTTAGCTAAATCAACAGGGACCTTTAAATCTTTTTTGTCTTTTCCAACTGTAGTGATTGTCCATCACCAAAATATAATGAAGTGCATTGGTTTGGAGTGCCGAAGACATCTACTGTATGTAGATATTGTACATTGGTAGCCTACAATGTGTTCTCGTGCCACAAATACATAAAGTAAAATAAAGTACACACATCACAAGAGCTACTGTGGCTACAATTTCATTGAAAGATTAAAATGAGTTCCCGTTCATAGTTCCAACTTCTGTGGCAGGAACTATGAACGGGAACTTGTTCATTTTATACAGTAGTTGCTTTTACATAGTTCACAATTTTGAAAATGTTCCCAAACATTTATTAATTCACGTACATTTTCCATCTCAACATCCCATCATTTTCCCTGCAGATGCGGGTGTTTTTGATGTGTGTGTGTGTGTGTGTGTGTGTGTGTGTGTGTGTGTGTGTGTGTGTGTGTGTGTGTGTGTGTGTGTGTGTGCGTGCGTGCGTGCGTGCGTATGCGTGCGTGCGTGCGTATGCGTGTGTGTGTGCGTGCGCGTGTGTGTGTGTCTTAAGTATATCATACCTGTCTGAAGAGGTTTATCATACTACCTGTACTTTAACTTTATTTCTATCTCACCAAGTATTATTACTTTATGATTATGATTATTATCTTGTTATACTGTATTGTTGTGTTTGCACAGTCTCTGCAGAACATATCCCACCAACATTTCGCTGTTTGTACCTCTATGAAGTGACAAATAATACACCTGTCTTGATTCTTTATTTTTTATATACATCCTCAGTCCCAATCATTCCTACTGCCCAGTTCCCAAACTAAATCAATTACTACAAGAATCACATAAATTACTTATTAAATAATCGTGCTAATGTGTTTAAATCTTTGAATATATATTTATTTATATTAATAATAATATATTTTTTAAAAGACCTGAGGCCGATTCTACAAATGATCTTCTACATCTTCTAGTTTTCTGAAAAACGTATGTTGCTATAATATCAGTGGTTCTCAAACTTTTTCAGGTCAAGAACCACCCAAAATGATATGTATTTGGCCGCGGACCCCCTATCTCAAAACATGTTGTTCCATATTTGAAAAAATATTGTATATTTGTTAAATATTTGAAAATGTAAGAAAATGTTTCAACATGGAAACAATTATGAATATTATGACGATTATGCAAAAACAATTGTGATTATCTCAAATAATTGTGATTAGGCGATTATGTAATAATTGTGACAGGCCTACTTATGTGCGCACAAGGGTGAGCCCCTCCCCTTCCTGCCTATACTATCAATGGCCAAGCCACATTCTATACACTTTTTCTCTCTCTGAGAAAGCAATCCGAGGTTAGGTTAATCCAAACCAGAATCCACTCCACATTGATGGGTTTTAGCTAGGGCAAACACGCCACTGCCCAGATTAGACAGCACCTACTGTAATGCTTTGTAAGATGATTACATCTATTTCAGGATGCATTTGTTCCATAGCAGAGTTGTAACTATGTTTGATTGCATCGCTGGACTTTAATGTTTTCTACGATAGCAAGGCGAACTGGTAAAACAAAATCAAAATTGTGTGCTGGACCAATACTTGCACACGACTAGTGACTGATCATAAGGCCAAGCGTTGATTAATAAAAATCAAGCATTCATCCATGAAAATTACTCTAATCTTTGGGGAATTCCTCTTTGGCCCTCCTGGTGTTGTAGATAACAATAAGTCTATAATGCAAGCCATCAGTAATCATCCAGCACTGCTCCTTATCACTAGAACTCCATCATGAAACAATGTTTTGCATGCTGAAAACCTTTTATTTTTCATTCAAATCCAAAATGAGCCATAACAAAATAGTTAGGAAAATAGCTTGAATTCTCTTCACCTGTAGCACCTAGATAAAATCCGCAGGAAAACATTAGCTTCCAAAACATTTGATTGAACATTTGGATGACAGGTCTAGCAGGGACGATCCCATTTTGAAATCTAGAAATCCAAAACCAATCAAGAATTTGCCACTAGGGCTTCTAGAAAAGTAAACTGATATAACTTTTATCACCTTTACAATTACTTCTTTACAATTACTTCTTAAAATAAAAGGCATATGTAACACACATGATATGGAATGGACTACACAACTGAGTGGTGCAGAATACCTGCACATTATCTCCCATTGACATTAGAGTGACAAGTGGTTCTGGCCAATTTAGCAGTCAATCAGGTCATGCTGACCTTCAGAGGCAGCCAGTTACACACACCTGCAGTCCTGCACTAATCAAACCACTCCCCAATCAAGCTAGAGTCAGTTCAGCTGTTGAGGTTAGAGGTAGCCAGAAAAAAGCCACTGTTGCACAGAGCAGACAGCACAGAACACAGAGAGAGGAGAAGTTGAGATCTAGAAGAATAAAATATATATGTAAACCACAGAGAAGCAAGGTAACTCACCCGTTGTTATAAGTTCATTTGAAGTGTAACAATTTCATTTGAAGAGTAACAAATAAGTTAAAATTACTTTGGTTTTGATGTGTGGTATTGTTTGACTTCTAGAACCCAATTGTGGATTCACTGGGGCAGCCATTTCATGTTTGTGCCCAGCCTGTTTCACAGAATCGGTGAGACTGTTCATTCTTTTTAATTTAAGGGATGATGTTTTTTGCAATTTGAGTTAATGTTGAACACATTCAAATGTAACAGTTTAAAAATGGAGTTTGTTTTCAAGTGTTGATTACAAAATGTATGTAATCCATTTTGCATTGCATTTGACAAGAGTGTATTGAATTCATGTGAAGATGGTTTTGTTTAAAGTACATTTGTTTGTTTAAAAAGTATGTACAAAGATTTAAAAATGCACAGTGTTGCATATAGTATGCACAGAGTGTTGCAAACAGTATTTCATTTATTGTTTCATTTAAAAAGTTCATGTAATGTTATTTCATGGTTAAAAACTGAATAGAAAACAGACAGTAGAATCTATGATACTGATTGGATTTCTCTGGCCCTGTCTGATGACAGGTCAGGTTTTTTGTTGGATTGGATCTTTTCCAGTGACCGTTCCAATTGATGGCGAGCTAACCCACCCAGGATCTAGAGAGTGATTGACAGCGATCACTGGACAGTTCTACTGCACTCTACTGTGTGGTAGGCCTACTGCAGACTCCCCCACTCTCAGCTGCAGTACTCCCAATTCCCCCTCTCTCCCACTCTCCCCCACACACACACACACACACACACACACACCCTGGAACTCTGGAACCCAGATACTTACCTCCTAGGTATTGGAACCCACCTGGAACTCTGACACATATACTGATACCTACCCTCCTGGTTTATCCTTGGAACTCTGACCCCTTAACACATATACTGAAACTTACCATACCTCCTCAAATTGGGAACTGTGACTAAGTGAATAATTACCTTATTTAAAGGGTGGATGTTTTGTATGTTGCAATTGTCCTATGTTGATTTTGTTATTTGATTGAACTGGAACAGAAAGAGCTTGAATTTAAGGTGACAACTGAGGTTCAAGTTAGAAGGGTGCACCCAATTTAGATTAGATATACAGTGAACTTGAGAAGTAAAAGTGGCCAAGCAATTGTCACAGTGTTGGTACCAACCTATTTGTATTCCCCTGTTGATGTTTACATGTTTGTTTGTTTTTGTACGTTATGGTTTTTCAATATAAATAGCCGGCAATCATTTAACATTTTGTGTCTGAGTCTCATTAAGTATTCCCCACAGCTCCAGCAGTCGAACCTAAAACTAAACCTAGACTAGCCTAGATTACACGATTACACAAGTTACAACTAGAAGTGTCACTCACCGACTAGTGGCACAAGTGAGCACTACATTTGGCGAGCTAGCCAGGAGCTGTGTTGGATGCTTAATTGTCAGACTTATTTGGTTTTCACTGATCTGCAACTGTTTACATTCAAAATCTGGTATCTAAACAAAAGTCAGGCAACATGGAAATTGTAATGAAAGAATCGATCAAAATCCCCAACTCTGTAATAGTTAGTGGACTGACAGGGACATCTGCTGATGATGAAGTCGATACTTATCTTAAGAAATATGGTGAAATTAATCGACTCATCCCCATTAATGACAAAAAATCTGATTTTCACCAACACTGTATAGCAGAGTTCAAAAGTGGCACTGCCATGGAAACATTAGAGCCCTTGCTGCCGCTTAAGCTTAATAGTTCCACTCTTGAGAATACTTGTTACGAAATACAGAGCTTGGCAAGTGTCTATACGCTAAATGCCCGTGTTAATGCTACCAAAACATACATGGACGAGCTGCGTGCAATTGCCAGCCTGAGTGGAAATTCTCTGGCGCAAATGCTAAAAGAAGAACTGGAGAGTCTTACATTGTCCTTCACTCCTCCCCCTCCCCCCTCTTCCTCTGATCAGATGCAATCCCTCTCCACAGAACAACCACTACAACCAGATCCGTTGTCTTCTCAAAGTTCACACCCTTCTAATCCTCCAGTCCTTGAATCCCCTCATGATGCAGCAACTAAAAACCTGACCGACTTCCTCTCAATGTCAGCGACACCAGCTGTTGCTCAGGGCAGATTACCGCCCACAATTGATTTAAATCCACCCAACGTGCAACGAGTGGTGGTCGAACATGTTGTCCGCAGTAGCGAAACCTCGTCACATTTCACTACAAGTAGACTTCGAGCATTTTCCGGGAAAAATCCTCGACCCAACAACGAAGCGGATTATGACACCTGGCGCGCAAGCGTTGAAGTCCTTATGAAAGATCCTAACGTTTCTGACTTGCAGTGCACACACCGCATACTTGACAGCCTCCTTCCACCTGCTGCGGAGTTAATCAAGCATCTAGGCCCACAGGCTCAACCCTCCGCCTATATTGAACTACTTGACTCTGCCTATGGAACGGTGGAAGATGGTGATGAACTCTACGCAAGGTTCATGAGTACATTTATGGATCATGATGAAAAGCCGTCCGCATTTCTCCATAGATTGCATGTGTGTCTGAGCTTGACAATGAGGCGCGGTGGTGTGTCCGCACAAGAATTTGACAAGCAGCTCCTAAAGCAGTTCTGCCGTGGCTGCTGGGATAATGCTCTAATAACTGACCTCCAGCTAGGAAAAAGAAGGGAGACTCCGCCTTCCTTCCCAGAACTCCTGCTGATGCTAAGAACAGAAGAGGATATACAGGCCGCGAAAGTCAGCCGCATGAGGCAGCACTTAGGCACTGTCAAGCCTGCTCCTAGTGTCACTAAGCAGCGAACAATGTCTCATCTACAAACAGCACATGCCACTGCTGATTCTGGTCATGTCACTGAATTCGAAATGCTGAAAAAACAAATAGCAGACCTCAGCGCCAAGCTGAGCAGCATGAGTGAGAGCCAGAAACAGAAACCGAAACAAGAGAAAACTCAGTCCCCTGCAGCAAGTGCAGAGGCCCGACCTGCGAAAAATAAAGAAACCAAACAGCAGAGACCTTCCACCAAGACTAACAGCATGCCACGCCCTTGGTATTGTTTTCAATGCGGTGAGGATGGTCACATCAAGTCTGCTTGTGACAATGAGCCAGATCCTTCTCTTGTAGCTGCCAAGAAAAAGCAGTTGAGAGAAAAACAGGCAATGTGGGAAACTGCTAATGCCTCTGATGACAAGACCCATTTAAACTGAATGCTGCTTCCATCGAGGGACATATGGGAGCAACACCAAACAAATCTAGTCCCAGACCAAACAAATCCGACCTGAAGAGAGTTCAGGCCAAAGAACAGTCTGTAATAATTCCAAAGGGCCTTGTTGGAAATAAAACTACAGCCCAAGTGATTATCAAAGGAAATGACACCAACTGTCTTTTGGACACGGGGTCCCAAGTGACAACTATACCCCAGTCTTTCTATGAAAACCATCTTTCAGACCTGACTATCCATCCACTAAATGGTCTTCTTGATGTGGAGGGTGCCAATGGTGAATCAGTCCCCTACTTAGGATATATAGAGGTCCCCATCACTTTCTCTAAAGACTTTGTAGGCTCTGACATCGAGGTTCACACCTTAGCCCTGGTTATTCCCCACCTCCGCTCTGGAAGCCAAGATGTGCTTATTGGCACTAACACTCTGGACGTTCTTTATGCAGACTTCTCTGCTGATCAGAACCTCTCTACATTTCAGCCTTCAGCTTATGGCTACCGAGCTGTTCTTAAAATCCTCAGACTGCGTCAGAATATCTCCAGCAGTGATACCCTTGGCGGGGTGAAGATGCAAGGAAAGAGCCCTGAGGTTGTCCTCGCAGGACAGACCATCGTTCTGGAGGGAACAGTTAACATGTCCAATGCTCATACTGAGAAGTATGTCATCCTTGAACAACCATCAGTCTCTTCCTTACCTGGTGGCCTACTGGTTTCAACCAGCCTAGTCACTTTGCCAATGAAACAGCCCTGCCGGTTGCCTGTTGTGCTAAAAAATGAAACTGATCATGACATTGTCATACCACCCAGAACAGTACTGGCAGATGTTAATGCCGTAGTGCGAGTGCTTCACAAAGAACAGACCGTGAAAGAACCAAACTCAACTGAGATGCAGAAAGAGTCCAGTCAACCTGAAAAGTTGAGCTTTGATTTCGGTGATTCTCCCTTACCTGCCGAATGGAAGGAACGAGCAACACAAATGCTTAATTCCATGCCAGAAGTCTTCTCTCAACATGACCTGGATTTTGGACAGACAGATAAGGTCAAACACCATATCAAGCTGAACAATGACACACCTTTTAAGTTCAGAGGCCGTCCCATACATCCACATGATGTGGATGCAGTGAGGAAACACCTTCAGGAACTTCTCGACTCAGGAGTGATACGAGAATCAGAGTCCCCATTTGCTTCCCCCATTGTAGTCGTACGGAAGAAGAATGGTTCTGTTCGTCTTTGCATAGACTACAGGAAGCTAAACCTTCAAACCATCAAGGACGCTTATGCCCTTCCAAAGCTAGAGGAGGCATTCTCTGCGCTGGCTGGGTCAAAGTGGTTTTCTGTTCTCGATCTGAAGTCGGGGTATTACCAAATAGAAATGGAAGAATCCGACAAACAGAAGACAGCGTTTGTTTGCCCATTAGGATTTTGGGAATTCAACAGAATGCCCCAGGGAATCACTAATGCGCCGTCAACCTTCCAGCGACTCATGGAGAAGTGTATGGGACAGATGAATCTAAAGGAGGTTTTAGTGTTCATTGATGACCTGATCATTTTCTCATCATCCTTAGAAGAGCACGAGAAGCGCCTGAAGCATGTGCTACAGCGACTGAAGGAATATGGATTGAAGCTGGCTCCAGAAAAATGTAAATTTTTCCAGACCTCGGTGAAATACCTTGGACATATAGTCTCAGAGCAGGGTGTGGAAACCGACCCAGAAAAGATCATGGCCTTAACAACGTGGCCTGTCCCGACCAACCTTAAGGAGCTCCGTAGTTTTCTCGGATTCTCGGGATATTACAGAAGGTATATAAAGGGTTACTCGAACATCGTAAAGGCCCTTAACGAGCTAACCTCTGGATATCCACCGCTTGGAAAGGGAAGAAAGAAACCTGAAAAAGGTGCAAGCTCAGAGTACCACAACCCAAAAGAGTCCTTCGGTCAAAGGTGGACACCCCGTTGCCAGGAAGCCTTTGACCTGATAATTCAAAAACTGATATCAGCCCCGGTTTTGGGCTTTGCAGACCCTCAGCTTCCCTACATCCTACATACTGATGCCAGTACAATTGGCTTGGGGGCTGCATTGTACCAAATCCAGGATGGACAACCTAGAGTCATAGCTTTTGCAAGCCGAGGACTTTCAAAGAGTGAAACCAAGTACCCTGCCCATAAGCTTGAATTCTTGGCCCTTAAGTGGGCAGTTACTGATAAATTCGCTGACTACCTATATGGTACAGACTTCACGGTGGTGACCGACAGCAACCCCCTGACTTATGTCCTAACATCGGCCAAACTCGATGCGACAAGTTACAGGTGGCTGTCTGCCCTTTCCACCTATTCCTTCCAACTCCAGTACAGAGCTGGCAAGCAAAACTTAGATGCCGACGCACTGTCTCGTCGCTCCCATGGTACACCGGAGGATGACCCGACATCACGAAAGGAGAGTGAAAGAATCCAGCAGTTCACGGATTATCACCTAAGTGATGCCGAACATTCACAGGCTGTACCTCAAGATGTGGTCCAAGCCATATGTGACCGACACATTGTCACCGTTACTGAAGGCAACGATGCCGAAATCTCTTGTCCCGAGTTAGCTCTAGTTGAGTCCCTTGCTCATCATTCTACAGCCATTCCAGACAGCTTCCAGGAAGAACAAGTTGATGGTTTCCCTCTAATTCCCTCTCTGTCTGAGGATGAGTTGAGAGAGAAGCAGAGGTTCGATCCTGCAATCAATGAGGTGATCGTTCAGATTGAAACTGGTCAAACTCCACCTACCAGTCTCAGAGAAGAACTACCTGAACTTCCCTTACTGCTACGTGAGCTGAACCGCCTGGAACTGCGGAATGGAGTGCTGTATCGAAGGAGGCAAGATGGACCCAATATCGTCTTCCAGCTAGTACTTCCTGAGGAGCTGAGAGCAGTAGCACTTAAGAGCCTCCACAACGACATGGGCCACATGGGAGTTGAGCGGACAGTGGATCTGGCAAGAGCCAGATTTTACTGGCCAAAAATGTACGTGGCCATTGAAAAGATGATCAGAACCTGTGAGCGTTGTGTTCTTCGCAAGTCCCTACCTGAGAGAGCCGCTCCACTGATTAACATAAAGACCAGTAGACCTCTTGAACTGGTGTGTATGGACTACTTATCCTTGGAACCAGACCGGTCCAACACTAAAGATATATTAGTCATCACCGACCACTTCACTAAGTACGCGGTAGCAATACCGACTCCAAACCAGCGAGCACGTACTGTAGCAAAGAGTCTTTGGGAAAACTTAATTGTTCACTATGGGTTTCCTGAGCGTTTACATAGTGACCAAGGCCCTGATTTTGAGTCAAAGACCATAAAAGAACTCTGTGAGATAACGGGCATGAAGAAGGTGCGAACTACACCATACCATCCCAGAGGGAACCCGGTCGAGAGATTCAACCGTACTCTCCTCCAAATGCTTGGGACACTAAGTCAACAGGATAAACAGCACTGGAAGGACTTTGTCAAGCCTCTTGTTCATGCTTATAATTGCACTAAAAACGAGGTGACAGGATTCTCTCCTTACGAATTAATGTTCGGGAGACAACCAAGGCTTCCAATCGACTTAGCCTTTGGTTTACCCATCACTACCAGTGGAAAGTCTCATTCCCAATATGTCAGTGACTTGAAGTGCCGGTTGGAAGAGAGTTACAGGATTGCAACCTCTAACGCCCAGAAGAATGCTGAACGCAACAAGAACCGATTTGATAAACGAGTCACAGAGTCAACCCTGGAAGTGGGTGATAGAGTTCTTGTCCGTAATGTCAAGATACGTGGAAAGCACAAACTAGCAAACAGGTGGGAGGATGATGTCTATGTCGTCATCAAGAAAGCTGGAGAGATGCCGGTCTACACGGTCAAGCCTGAGGGTAAAGATAGACCTGTACGCACCTTACATCGAGACCTGTTGCTCCCTTGTGGCTTTCTAACCGCAACCTCAGTGGACGAACCTGTCAGACAGCCTACTGTCAGGAGACCAAGGACAAGACAGAATCCTGATGTTGAGAGTGAAGAGGATGAGGATTCTGACTCAGAGAATCTACCTACCATGGTTAGATATCCTAGTCAGACACAAGACCAAGATACTCACAAGTTGAGGAACCCTCCTTGTGTGACCAGACAATCACATGCACCTGATGTGTCATCTCCTGAAGTTCCTGCTCCTCCGGCAGTTGAATTCCCTGAAGAGGACACAGATGGAGACCTATCTCTACATAACTTACCTGATGAACCTGTAAAGGAAAACCTACCCGAATATGTCAACTTACCTGATGAACCTGTAAAGGAAAACCTACCCGAACATGTCAACTTACCTGATGGGGACATATCATCCGAATGTGATGATTTAACCGGACCAGACCCCTTACCTGAAAATGACAGGTCCCCTCTGGACACATGTCTGCAACCACCTGAGGAAACGTCCCTCAATGTACATGAGCCATCCCCAGTGTTGTCAGATGTGCAAGAAGAGGAGGAATCTGGAAACAATGAAGCTGCACCTGAACAGTCCAGTTCAGTAGAGACACAGAATGAACTACCCCAACATACTGAAACCTCTGTCCGTCGTTCTCAGAGACAACGTGAGAGGCCTGAGAGACTTCAATATTCTAGTTTAGGCCAACCCTTATCATTTGTTGTGAACTCCCTCTTCCAAGGCCTGAGTGAGGCATTTGCAAGTTCCATGCAAGGTTTCGATTGCTCAGACTATTTAGGAGACCTTTGACTGTGAAACTTTCGTCGTCTGAATGCACAGGGACGTGCATACCGTCAAGAAGGGAGGATGTAACACACATGATATGGAATGGACTACACAACTGAGTGGTGCAGAATACCTGCACATTATCTCCCATTGACATTAGAGTGACAAGTGGTTCTGGCCAATTTAGCAGTCAATCAGGTCATGCTGACCTTCAGAGGCAGCCAGTTACACACACCTGCAGTCCTGCACTAATCAAACCACTCCCCAATCAAGCTAGAGTCAGTTCAGCTGTTGAGGTTAGAGGTAGCCAGAAAAAAGCCACTGTTGCACAGAGCAGACAGCACAGAACACAGAGAGAGGAGAAGTTGAGATCTAGAAGAATAAAATATATATGTAAACCACAGAGAAGCAAGGTAACTCACCCGTTGTTATAAGTTCATTTGAAGTGTAACAATTTCATTTGAAGAGTAACAAATAAGTTAAAATTACTTTGGTTTTGATGTGTGGTATTGTTTGACTTCTAGAACCCAATTGTGGATTCACTGGGGCAGCCATTTCATGTTTGTGCCCAGCCTGTTTCACAGAATCGGTGAGACTGTTCATTCTTTTTAATTTAAGGGATGATGTTTTTTGCAATTTGAGTTAATGTTGAACACATTCAAATGTAACAGTTTAAAAATGGAGTTTGTTTTCAAGTGTTGATTACAAAATGTATGTAATCCATTTTGCATTGCATTTGACAAGAGTGTATTGAATTCATGTGAAGATGGTTTTGTTTAAAGTACATTTGTTTGTTTAAAAAGTATGTACAAAGATTTAAAAATGCACAGTGTTGCATATAGTATGCACAGAGTGTTGCAAACAGTATTTCATTTATTGTTTCATTTAAAAAGTTCATGTAATGTTATTTCATGGTTAAAAACTGAATAGAAAACAGACAGTAGAATCTATGATACTGATTGGATTTCTCTGGCCCTGTCTGATGACAGGTCAGGTTTTTTGTTGGATTGGATCTTTTCCAGTGACCGTTCCAATTGATGGCGAGCTAACCCACCCAGGATCTAGAGAGTGATTGACAGCGATCACTGGACAGTTCTACTGCACTCTACTGTGTGGTAGGCCTACTGCAGACTCCCCCACTCTCAGCTGCAGTACTCCCAATTCCCCCTCTCTCCCACTCTCCCCCACACACACACACACACACACACACACACCCTGGAACTCTGGAACCCAGATACTTACCTCCTAGGTATTGGAACCCACCTGGAACTCTGACACATATACTGATACCTACCCTCCTGGTTTATCCTTGGAACTCTGACCCCTTAACACATATACTGAAACTTACCATACCTCCTCAAATTGGGAACTGTGACTAAGTGAATAATTACCTTATTTAAAGGGTGGATGTTTTGTATGTTGCAATTGTCCTATGTTGATTTTGTTATTTGATTGAACTGGAACAGAAAGAGCTTGAATTTAAGGTGACAACTGAGGTTCAAGTTAGAAGGGTGCACCCAATTTAGATTAGATATACAGTGAACTTGAGAAGTAAAAGTGGCCAAGCAATTGTCACAGTGTTGGTACCAACCTATTTGTATTCCCCTGTTGATGTTTACATGTTTGTTTGTTTTTGTACGTTATGGTTTTTCAATATAAATAGCCGGCAATCATTTAACATTTTGTGTCTGAGTCTCATTAAGTATTCCCCACAGCTCCAGCAGTCGAACCTAAAACTAAACCTAGACTAGCCTAGATTACACGATTACACAAGTTACAACTAGAAGTGTCACTCACCGACTAGTGGCACAAGTGAGCACTACACATACAATTCTTAAAACATATATATATATATTTAAAAAAAATAAGATAATGTATAAGATATAAGATAACAAAACATATTAAATTTACCCAACACTGATGATAGTGCTGTCAGACGTATCTATGAAGCCATCGAAGACAACTTAAAAGAAAAAACTGTGGAATACTTCCAAGCTAGTCTCAAATCTCTCAGCAGTCAACAGACTGAGACGAGACAATCTGCTAAACATGGTATGCTATCTTTGAAAGCCTCTTATCAAGTTGCATGGAAGGCTTTCTCAAAAGAAAAAAAAGTATATGCAACTTGATTTTATACAATACATATACACATATCTTTCCACTCAAACAGAGAGCGTCTCCTTCCCAAACCCCAATGGTTCTAATCAGCCCCCCGCCCACAGGAGTGGCCCAATTCACTCACAACTTGCTACAAAAATCGCTCATGAAAAACTATATAATCTCCTACATTCCATTTTCCACCTTCACATCTGTCTCCTTCTCTAATAATCAAAAAGTGCTATATATTTCATCTCGCACTTTACTTCCGGATGGTTCGTTTTGCACCTTTTTTTGCCACATCGGTCACGGGAAAGAAATAAGCGCTGCCGTGGTCTATGGAAACGAGCCCAAAAGTGCACCCAAATAAGCCCAAAATCGCTTATACAAACAGTCAGACCTGGCAACGCAGCCTACGCCAATCATGTGTGAGAGATCTACAAGCTATGGGGCAGTGACGCCACCGTATCTTAGCAACAACGACAGCGCTCACTCTCATTGGTCGTGTCATGCCAGGAGCAGTCTCCAGGCAATGGCATCGCAGAGAGCTTGCTGTAGGCTAGCCATCACATCACATTCAGTCGCAGCAACGACGGACAGGGAGCTGTGATAGTGCCATGTAGCTAACGCTAACGTGGTTGTCATGCCTGCAGCGGCTGTGCAATCACTTTGTCAACAATGCACGTTCGTGTGGTGAATGTCAATATTGCTGCTCAGTTAGTCCATTGTAGATGGTGTATGTTTGTGTGTGTCTTCTGGAGAACTATGTAGCTCCACAGCAACTACAGTAACTAACGTAATGGCAGGACCGCCCCGTGTAACGCATGTTAGGCTGCATTATGGTCATGTAGTAATTTCAGATAATTTCGCTCCAATTAGAGCAGTGCTTATCAACCCTTTCAGGCCGCCCCCCCCCCCCCCCAAATAAACGTAATTGATCTGGCCACCCCCCCATTCTGTTTGACTCCATTCCACAAGTAAATATTGTGAAAATAGCAGATCTACAAGCTCGAAACGCCTCACGTTGAGAGGCTTTGTAAGCTTGTAGATCGGCTATTTTCTACATGATTGCCTCTTTCTTAGATTATTTGACAATGTGGCCAATGTTTTTATAGTATAGTTTGTTGACTACTTTTGTTGCAGAAATGGTATTTTCCTTTACTTTCGTTTTTTAATTGTCTCCGCCAGGCCGAAAGGCATGGCGCAAGACCTGTCCGTCCGTCTGTGATAGCTAATCTCTCACATCGTTGACTTGATCGCAGCCAAACTATGCACACACACTCCCTGGATGCCAATTCAGAACCTCTGCCCTATTTCTTTCACATGGCCCTGTTACAGTGCCACCAGGAGGCCGCTTTTTGCTAAACACCTTTTCTCACAGTACTCCTACATATTTTGCCCAAACATCACGCAAATCGGTACACAGTATCTCCACAGTCATTACAAAAAAAAGCCCTTTCAGATTTTTCATATTCCATCCTGGTTGGCTAAAATGGCTTCCAAAGTCTGCAGGACTGCTCCGTTTGGACCAAAATGCCTCACATTATGAACACAGCATGCACTTTCCGTGCAACTTTGCACCCACATTCCCACTATGCCGAGGAAGAAATTCCACTTGAGATTTCTCTAATCAGCCTCATGGTGGCGCTATAACAGCCCGATGTGGAGAGTCAGTGAGAGCTGGATAAACAAGGTAAAATGTGTCAAAAGGAGTCTGTACGGCTGTCGATAAATGAACACATGACGTCGGTGGGAGAGGAGATATTGTGTCTTTTGGACAAACAGCAGCGTGGTGCTGATGTTTGTTGTGTGAAGCAGCTTAATGTCAGAGTGTTTGTGTTGGAGCGTCTCAGTGCGGCTGCAGAGTTCATGTGCAACCTCTTCCAGAGAGACAGAGACACTAGAAACTCTGCTGGAGAAAAAAAAACACTGCTGGGCATTGACTTTCATATGGACATTGATCTACACACTGCAGGTATATCTGCTACACACACAACATCAAACTACACACTACAGGTATGATGCAGCGTTTGCATTCCAGCCTGCATGCCAGCGTAGTTCCCATATGGTTTCAAGGTGGGCTAAACCATATGGACCCCATGTCAGCAATGTCAGCGGCATCCACTTCAGTCCCAACTGCGATGCCCATGCAGGCTATAAGTAGCTTCTACCTGGCCCTTAGGTGGGCCCCAACTAGCCATGTTTATGTGGGACCAAGGCGGGTCCTAACTAATTATAGGGATAATGAAAACATGATTTATATACGCAGAGTGCTCTTGGTTGCCTATCAGCATCCATGCGCTCTGTGTGCCCATTGCCGACCAACGTTTGCTTTTCGCTTGATATCGTTTGATAGAGGAATAATGGAAACATGATTGATACACCGAATGAATATGGATACTTCACAGATTATAGAGAACTTTGAATTATAAGAATCGCTTGAGAATTGACCGAGTACGGCTTAGTTAAACTGCCGGTGTCCTTACAACCAAACATTTCTTTTGCGCTTATGACAGATCCTGACCACGTCTTAGTGCTATGTGATGAGTCTTTTTAAGTCAAGGTGCAAAATAGCAGATACCGCATAACGTCCTTATTTAAGTAACATATGAACACTCCCCCAATGCGTTAAATATGCTGGCGAGTCTTAAGCGTGACTTGATTGTGCATAAGATGGTGGCGTTATGACTTAATTACAGCATAAGACATGGAAATAAGACGTGCATATTAGGGCCCTTAGACCTCTAGTTTCAGGATGGCAAACTTGAATAGATATGGGTTCTATATACACAAATACATTAGCTGTATTGGGCAACAAATGCATTAGTTAAACTTGAATAATGTCAGAGGAATATTTCAGACACACCCAGTGCCACATCAACACTGCTTAGAGACACAGTACAAACATGCAATACAAAATCTCTGCACTGACTGACGGTATATTTTGTTAGTGCCTGCATAGAACTTGGAGTAAACGCTGGGTAGTTATCGGCAGAGTGCAGTTTACCACCTTTGAACTGGAGGCCTTGTCTTGTTTACACTTTAATATTTTATATAGTGTTTAGTAGAGGTCGTCCAATATGGAGTTTTCAAGGCCGATTACAATATTGTCAAGAGGAAGGACGATGGGCCAATATCACTGACCTTTCTCCCCCTCTCTCAAAGATTCTGATATTCATAATTAATGTAGCGTACTCTGTACCCTAAAAAGATTCCGATTCCACAGTGCATGTGCCTTTCATACATTTTTATTGTTTACCCTGTTTTACCTTCAAGCACTTTAAACACTCTTACTGACTATAGAGCTTTAAATGTTCTATTTCTATGCATTCAAAATACATAAAATATATTGCACCGGATGATTAACATTATCATCAATGTGCATGTGCATAATGATACATTTTGACAAAAACTTCAGAAATTTGAAAATCATTTGAGGAAAAAAGAAAAGAACAATCTGCAATATCGGCCGCTGTTCTGGGAAGACCCGCCCTCAGACCCAAATCAAATCAATCAAATAACATCTAAAAAAACGTGATCTAACAGCGACCTCATTAGCTCACATTGTTAAGACGTAAGGTCCACGCTCTGAAGATTACAGGTTAAAATCTCTTTTTACTTTTTCTTTTTACTCGGGTGTACTTTTTCTTTAAGTCCCGACAAATGTTACGCTAGTGTGAGGTTAAGGTTAAGTAGGCATCTTTTTTTGTGAGGTTAAGATTAGAGTTTTGCGTCTTTTCGGACAATGTCCTCCGTTACCATACCAAGATGGCCGTACAAGCCACAGGTGGGGGGGCGTGGAGCGTAGGGACTTAGGGTCCTCCAACATTAGCTCAACCTCAGTGACTTGACTAAAGAATAGGAAGAATTCCTCTACATTCCTGAAACAAATGGTGATCGGGCTTTGAAGCTGTGTCTACCATGGCAATGGTCACCGGCTGTCCTTTGCTCGCAAACCATGTTATCCATATGGTGGGAAATATGAAGCATCCTGCCTGATTTTTTTAGATCATAACAGGGAGCCCGTTATTTCAGTGTTGCAGAGTCCAGGTCGGCATCCCTGTGCCCCTGAAGAGGAAAGGGGCCAATGTTCTGGTTTCAATGGTCCCCCCACGGGACTCCAGTTTTGTCTCAAGCACCTCATACAGTCACTCTGTAATAATTATGTCTCCACTGTTGCATCCAGGCATACTGCCAAGGGCACAGTTGAAAAAGAAGAAACTAGAAAAGTTGGAACACCCTGTTTGCAAACTTTCTACGTGCCCGGTAAAGAATGACATGGGTTGCGTTCTTCAGTCACAAGGAGGCGCCAGCATACCGTTGCTCTCTCCACTTAAACCACCAGAAAGAGCTACTTATCTCTCTGGGTTGACAAACTTCCTGGTGATTCAGTGGTGATAAAACCAACGCAACCTGTTCTCAACTTTCCCATGCACACGACTGGGATTAGCCACGTACATCGACTGGTTAATAGTAGTGCCTTCCTTTCAGGAAGCATTGGACCAAACAAGAATTATTTTTGATAAGTTTCAAATAAATGTGGAAAAGAGTGGGTTGACACCGGCAGAACATTACTGTCATAGGGCTGACTTTAATCCTTATTGTAGCTTAAGCCTGAGAGTCAAGGCATAGTGGGCAAGCCTAGCATTGTTGTACAGTGGCAACATCATTACCCTTAAATAATAAGAGAGATATCTTGGCCTGATGGCATTGGCCCTAGTGATTGTTCTTTTGGGAACCCTGTAAATAATTAAGAGGTCCAACACTGGGTGCCTTCCCAGGAATTGGACCCATGCCATGACGGACATTGTAGACTCAGTCAGAGTGCTCTGCAACATTATGCCAGTTAGTGGAGAAAACGTTTTTTTTTTATACAAGGCATGACAATGGGCATCGTCCTAGCCAGGGAAGCCTCTCTTATGCGCTGGGGAGCACTCACAACTCATTTACACTCGACCCATATAAATTGCCTGGAGCTACTGGCAGTTCACTTGGCATTGAAACATTGTGGTGACATATTTGGTCCTCATTGCAGGCTCTTAGGAATAAGCTCCTTTGTTAAGAAGAGCCACATGGGACAGTTGTCTTTTGGAGCAAGCTTGTCTAGCAATATGGGAATTAGTATATTCCCCTAGTGAGATACAAAATGAATGCTAAGAAGAGAACTGATCTAGCATAACCTTGGTTCTCTGAGTAGCATGAGTATGTGTCTCACTGGACCACCCTTCTTGCTGGAAAAGCGAGAGAAGAGTTGAGCTTGTTTTAAATGACGAATGATGCATAGCCAGGCCAATATATTGGGAGGAGGGTCTGTGCCTCCCCTGACTCACGCGCCATTAATGCCATCCACCCAGGGCTGGGCTGGTGTAATTCAAGCTTCTGCTGAGGTCATGCAGGGGGCTTTTTCATAGTCAAGGGCTGTCCACACCAAGAATGATTACTATAAAGATAACTATAACAGGAATGATGTGAGCATCCACACTAATGAACGATAACTTTCTGTAAATATGTTAAACGTGAGTGATGTGTTGAACCTGAGTGGTGTGTTGAATGTGACGCCCTATAAAGGCATGTTTCTATCATTCATCAAATCGCTCTGAATGTGATCTTAATGATATCATTCACCACTGTCGTTGCTGTTATAACTATCGTTGTTGTTATTTGAGGGGTGGACTTTGTCATACACTTGAGTTGCAACGATTTTAATGACATATTTATAGTTATCATTCCCTGTGTGAATGGCCCTTGAGACTCTCATGCTACTCAGAGAACCAGGACTACGATAGTAACCTAAAGGAATTATAATAGTATTTCCTGAATTATTCCATTCCGTGCAAATATGTTAAACTTGATATTTTGTAATACCCAGAGCTCAGTTCAAAACATAGAAATGTGTGGAATAAGAATGGTATAAGCAGCACTGTTGACTTACCAAGAAGTGCTTCAAACAGGTTACTTTTGAAGATCACCATCACTCTCTGAATGGCAGTTTTTAGCTGATGCTCCTCAGGCTTCCTTAGTTTAGAGCAGTACTCCTCCAGAAGGCTCAAGGCCCGTGCTGTGTCTACAAGGGGAAGGTAGATTACAACACATTTAGCCTCTGCCTTTCTGGATGACTTGAACATTTTCTGCATATCTCTAAAGATAACTGATGATTTAATTATCTGTTACATAATTCTGTAGCTGATGTGGCTTGTGTGGAGTTCAGTTCAGACTCTGTACAAGAATACATTAGTGACAAAGTAGCAAATAAAGCTTGCAAGTTATTTTTAGAGTCCTCAACAGACATGAAAGCAGGATTAACTTAGTGCATCAATTTGGCAGCGCCACTACATTAGGTGATTATGTCAGAGGTAAGAAAGAATTCACTGTCACAGCAGCACACCACGGTAAGCTCAAAATCTGCCAGAAAAAAAGGAAAACTGACAGTTTACTCAAGGACGAAGGCTGGTGCAGACATAAAGGCTGCCTTTGTCAAAGCCAATACAGTAAGACCTAAATGTCAGTCTGAAAATTACCAACTACAGTAATCACAGAGAGGTGCAGTGCTTCCCCTATGCTGTCTCCCTTTCAACTTTCCTACTGTCTGGGTCGATAAAACCCCTAGGGAGACTGGACTTCCTCTTTTGATGTTTTTATTTCCAGGCATTTTGTTGTAGTAATATTTATCAGATTATTTATTCATAGTTATACTAACCCTCCCACTACAACACAACACAATTTTACAAAGGTGACACCCCAGCCATTTTCTAAATGGAGCAATTCATGGAGCCACTTGCTACAGTGTGACACTAGTTCAGGTTCACATGAGCCTTCCAGGGCCATTGGAAACATTATTTTATAGACCTAGTGATCTGTACCTAGTGATCTGTACCTTAAGGTAATCTCGATAAAGTCTAAATATAATGAGAACAGTAGGGTATATGCCTATCACTGTATTATTATTGCTTGAAAAAAGTAGTAATGCAAATGCAGACCTTAGCAGCACAGCCACATTAATATATGCTTAATCTACAGACTGTAGATGTTCTGTTACAGACCATTCAGGTAAAACTTTATAATAAAATAATAATAATATTCATGTAGCTATTTGGTCTGTTAATTGAACAGAATTGAATATTGTACTTTTACTCCACTACAATTATTTAAAAACTTTAGTTACTAGTTACTTTGTAGATTTGTATTCTTATTAGGCTACAGTAACCACATCAGCCTTATTAGCCCTGAACGGAGTAACAGAGTATTTCTACATTGCAGTATTGATACTTTTGCTTAAGTAAAACATGTGAGTACTTCTTCCATCACTGGTAGCTACTACAGCAGGGGTAGGCAATTGAGATAAGCCTAGGGCCAATATCACTCCCAGACATTCCATCGCGGGCCGGGCCTCCCCGCGAACATGCACGCGCAAAATTTTTCGGGTCTAATTCGGGTCTAACTCGGTCTAATTCGGGTCTAATTTGGGTCTAATTCGGTTCTGTTTGACCAATATAAATCAACATTTTTTCCGGTTTAAATATCAGCACAGGCGATTTTTCTGGTGATTTTTTTTTTTCTTCTCCATTTTCCTCTAATCTAGCTATAAAATGTTATAAATCCTTTAAAATGCATCGTGTTTATGAGTGCATGATTTCAAAAGTGGGTTCAGGTTCTATGAAATAAGTATTTATAATTATTTTAACATTAATTTTTAACACTTTTCAGTAAATCATTCATACTGTATCTTTCTGTATTTAGATATAATAGATATAATAGCGGCCTATATGTGAGACTATCGGTCTGATACTGTATAAAAATAAAATCCCTCCCCCCAAAAAAAAATCAAAAAATATTTTTCTAAAAAAAAAAAATTTTTTTTTTTTTTTTTTTCTCAAAATTATCTCACGGGCCAGATATTATTTCTGGGGGGCCAATTTCGGCCCGCGGGCCGCCTATTGCCGACCCCTGTACTACAGCATGAACTCACCTCTCTTTCTAACTGGCATGATTGACACACGTGTGCACCCACACTTGATTGGGATTAAGGCTTCCAGACCAGTCCAGTTCTTCAGTGCATGTGCAAAAAGTTCATCACGTGACAGCTTTCTTGTCGAGGTGATTCCCGATCATTAAAAAAAGATTTTAAAAAAGAAGTTCTACAGCACAACAGACAGAGCTAGGTCCGGTGCTCGTTAGCTGACAGTTGAGGAGTGAGATCAGAACTTTGGCTGTGGACAACTGGACAGACTGCTGCGTGCGTGGGTCAATTCATCCTGTGTTGTTGTGCTCTGGCCATAATTCCACGTCGTGACCATGAATGCATTGCTATTCCGATCAAAGCTTTTTTTTTCACTGAGAAATAAACGAATTGATGGAAGCTGTAATAATAACAACCCAGTGGCTGACCGTGACGTAGCCTATGATTAAAGTCGTCATAATGTTAGGATAGCAGCTACAGAAGTAGGTTGCAGATGGTTCGGTGCTCCGTACGTAACGTAACGTACATGAAGGTGTGTGTTATGCTGATGACAGGTTTAGAGTTATGATGATGCCGGCTGCAGCCCTGGGTCGTTGATCCTCTCCATGGATGATGATATCTGGGGGATTAATGAGTGCCAGGGCACGGTGCCAGAAGGTGTTCACTTAAAAGTTAAAACTCCACGTGAAGTTGATTACAGTCAAATGGAAAAGTAGAGGATATACTGATACTGGGTGGAGAGGGGGTGGGGGCTGCACACCTCACATAGGTGCGGGGATTCGATTTCGAACCCCCCTCCCTCAAAATCAAAGTTGGCCAGAAACAACACAAAAATTGTCCTTTTCTTAGGCTGATCGTGTGTTTTTTAGACACCGTTTGTGAGCATGATAGCTGCTGTAAAGAGCCGTCTCATCAGATGAGTTTTCTGTCTTGGTTAGTGCTTTGACTTAAATATGCGTTTTTCTCTACGAAGCAGGTAATGACAATCCATGGAACAAAATAACCATCTTTGCTGTTAGTTGACGTTACTTTGGTGCGCAAAAGAAAAGCAGAGAAAAAAAAACACCATATGGTTATATTTATATTAGCTGTAGCTATTATGATGCTAAATCACGGTAGAATAGAGCAGATCAGATGGAAGGAATGATGCTTTCCGAGAACGACGCCTGCTGTAGTAGGAAAATACCTGCCTGCCAACTGTGGGTGAAAACGCATGGCTCTCAAACGCCTCCATCTATTTTATTTAAAAGAGTCTTTTTTCTCCTCCTCTGATAGAAACAGCGCTAGTATCCGCCTGGCCGCAGCAGGAGCATCATCACCACAGCGACACATTGTTCATTCACTTTAAAGTACGTGCAGCAGCAGCAGCAGCAGCCAGTAGCCATGAGAAGTGACAGCATCAGCACCCAGCCAGCAGTTTGAACTTACCTTAGCAACGCCACCAGGCTGCAAAGCCGCTTGAAGCCCGGCTCACGCTTCGTCGCGCGCCACCACAGACCTGCAAGCTCACAAGGCGTTGCTGACGTGACGCCTTGTGAGCTTGTAGGTCCGCTGTTTTCGGCGCACGACACCGCCGGGCGAACGGAGCATAGATTAGGCTTTATCTCATAGAGTTATAATATATCTAGAGCGCGGACTGCCCCGCCCCCAGCCATTCATTTCAATGAAAGTTGCTCACAAGCGCATGAAGCACCCGAAAGTACAACATTGGAGCCAATGGAGCAGGCGCACTAGCGTTTCAGGCGATAGAAGCATGCGCAGTAAATGTGGAAGTATTGCAATCCCAGATTTGACCACCAGGCAATGGTTGCTTCACCGTTCTACCGTGGTTCTGGGGGGTGGGCTGGCTTTATCCAAGCCCCCAGAACAACGGAGGATCATTGAAGCTGCTGAAGCCTGGTGGCCAAAGCTGGTATTGCAATACCTCAGCATTTATAATTCTACTGCGCAGGCTTTAACCGTCTGAAACGCTAGTGCGCCTGCTCTGTTGGCTCCAACGTTGGAGCCAATAGAGCAGGCTGAGTGCTTCATGCGCTTGTGAGCAACTTTTATTGAAATGAATAAGTGGGAGCGGGCAGTCCGCTCTCTAGATATATAACTCTATGGCTTTATCTCTCGACCCGCCTTTGATCGACACAACCCCGGCGCCAATCGGAAGCCGCGGTTTTCCTGCCGCATCAGGGATATGTCGACCAATGGGCGGAGCGCGAGATTTGCGAGAGGTTAGAGTTGAGATGTATTTAATGGTATGTAAATATGATGACAACACGTGGTTTGTTTCACTGGTGCTCATCGTCGGGTCCGGGGACCACCAGTCCCCCGAATGGACCCTTACACGGGTCTGAGTGTACAAATAGAACTATTTAATTTCAAGGACCCTGACTTTGATATGCATTAGACCAGTGGTTCTCAAAACGTGTTCATGTCAAGGACCCCCAAATTGATATGTATTTGGCAGTGACCCCCATCAGAAAATATTTTGTGCCAAGGACTTCCATGGAGAAGACCTGTGCGGTTCATTTGTAGATCAGCTATTTTCAAATGGCCGAAATTTGTAAAGAGCTGAAGTGGTTAATAATAAAATATTTTGTAATAATAATCAAAATCTACAAAGTAACTAGTAACTGAAGTTTTCAAATAAATGTAGTGGAGTAAAAGTACAATATTTGGATCCGAGATGTAGTGGATTAGAGGCAAAAGTGTTGGAAATTGGAAATACTCAAGTAAAGTACAAATACCTAAAAATTGTACTTCAATACAGTACTTAAGTAAATGTACTTAGTTACTTTACACCACTGCACACCATACCTTTATTTGACAGCACTTAACACAAAAGTAACAGCTTGTAAATGAAGTAATGCCTGTCAGTGTCAGCTGTCAGCATCCTCTGCATGTCATTAAGTGTCAACAAGCTTTCATAATGCTCATCATGAAGTGTTTCCAGGAAGCTTATAGCTTTTGTCATTTCGTGAGAAAGTGTCACCCATTGTAGTAGGATGAAGTGCATACCTACACCAAGCCTACATCAGAATGTGCCATTTATAATATTAATAGCCTAATAATAATAACTAACAATAATAATGATAATGATAATAAGTTACTAAGTGTTGTAAGTGTGCAAGTAAAAAGAAAAGAAAATACTGTACATCCATATACAGTATTATGAAAATGTATATGAGTAACTTAGTATGAAAGTATGAATTATAAAAGGTGTTAATTGTAAAGGTGAAATAAGTAGTACTTAAGAATTTACAATAAAATGACAATGTATATTAGCTATGAAATACACACTAATGTGCATTATGGATGGATGGACAGATTCTGCAGGTTTAATGTAGATGCAAAACTACATAATAGTCATAGGCCTACTGCGAACATTATTTCCACTGCTCACTGTAAAGACGGTAGAGTTGATATGGTATAGAAATATATAATTGGTCATTACTAATTCATTGATATAGTTAGTCATAAGGCTGACAAACAATTGCCCAAAAGCATATCCTCACTTGCCCTTTGAATCGTTCATTTTGCAGTGCTCCAGTTTACTGGTTGACAAAGTTAATTTCAAATTATCTGAAGTTGGCAATGAGTTGACTTCCCATACTTAATGTCTCACTTTGATTTCCCCAAAACCCATTATGTTTCTTCTTTCGACTGAGATCAGCTCTTAGACCATACTGTGCAAGATTGATATCATCAACATGACATCATGACGTCATAGATTTAAACCATGTGCAGTCTTTATTATTTCAGACTGAGATCATCTGACGACCATATGTATGGGTTCCCTGTGATTTAGCCAGCCACCATATAGTATCTTTGATAAAGAGAGCACCACAAAAGGGTACAGTACCAGAACTGTTACTTTCTCTAACTTTTATGTAAAATAATGCTAATGACATTATATACATTTTCAATTGTATTGTTTATTTCATAAATGGAATTGCTTTGTAACTGACATTCTCACGGGTCATAATAGTATTCCTTTAGTGTTTCGGTATTCCCCTCAGCACTGCTCCTTATGAATGAAACAGCACCTCAATAACATTTTCACATTAATGTTTCTGTGTTTATTTATTTATTTCATAAATTAAACTGCTTTGTAACTGACATTCAAACTAATTGGTCATAGTATTCTTTAGTGTTTTGGTAATCCCCTCAGCACTGCTCCTTATCAATGAAACTAAATGCAAAATAAATGAAATTTAGCACAATAATGTTTCTGTTCACCATTTTTTCAACAAGCAACATCGAAAATGTGTGATTACCAATCACCAAGAAGAGCATACAAAGGAATTATGTTGAGGCTGAGGTTGACAACAAATATAGTCACTCCAATCCAATGTCATGAAGAAGTAATGTTATATTACAGTTCATGAGGAAGTAATGTTATATTACAGTTCATGAGGAAGTAATGTTATATTACAGTTCATGAGGAAGTAATGTTATATTACAGTTCATGAGGAAGTAATGTTATATTACAGTTAAGCGTGCAACAGCAACAGGTCAGTTTTGGAAATGGTTCAAAATATGGGGCTTAAACGTATAACAATGTCATGTCTATTTCATACTGAACAGACCATACAGAAGACATTTACTGTGATAGAATCCTAATTGTATAGTTCATTGTATAGTTCATATGTAGAAATGTATGTAATCCTCATCACAGAGGTATTATACCATGTCTTGTTTATTGGATACATTGTTTGTTAAAGCTACAATCCGAAACGTATTTGAATGACTGAAACATTTAACCAATCGAATGTGTATGTTTGAGTAGGTTATTGCAATATAACTAGAAACCTACAGTACTGGTTGAAAAATGTCAATAAAGTTATTTGAAGCAGACAGCACATCCGATTGGACAATAGATGTGCCACCATCTTTATTGTACTTCGAAAATCATTGCAATTAACTCTCTCTGTCAGGAGAGGGAGACAATGTAAATACAACTTTTGGATTGTAGCTTTAAAAGTAATTACATTATATAACATTAGGCATAGGCTATTTACAATTTTTCCATAGATTAAAAATGAACTTGTTGCAGATTTAATTAATTTATAAATATATTTGATAGCTTAGATTTGTATCTCATATATTGTAACTTACATTTTCTAAAACGTATGCATTATCTTGGAGATGCTAATGCAATAATAGACAATTACATACAGTACAGTACACATGCACATGCATATCCATCCAGGTTTGTATATTTTATGCTTCTTACAGTTATCCATCAACATTTTATTTGCATTACTTCTTACTTACTACCATCTTATTTTGACTTGCTTTTTGCCATCACCAACATTCTCAGGGGTAAAACATCCTCTACCCATTCACTGTGGGACTGCATCATCCTCTCCCACAGGTTCGCCTCATCTGTCGTTGAATCCATCCACATCACATCAGCCCCATAACTTTTACCTGCATAGATAAGGCATTGAAGGGACATTACCCTTGGGTGGTTTCAGAGGAACTTAAAGTATGCGAGGATAGCATACACTAACAAAAGATGCATACACAGTAAAATCCTCAGTGGTAAAAGTGCAGCAAATGATTTTCTTTTGATAAAATAAGTTCAAAATAGTTTTATATTCTGATAGTAATCTGCATCCCCCTGGTCAGCCGGGGCGCCTGATGGAGGGGAAAGGAACTTTTTGAAATAACGTGTTCCTTCCACACGCTACGTCCTACCGGGGAAACTCCCCCCTGTCGGGTGATAAGAAGGCTTGTTAGCTCTCATGCATTGAAGGAGGCATGAGCTTGGCTCTGGGCTCTCCCTAGGCTGGCAGAGTGTAGCGCCCAGGATTACTTAGACAATTGGCACTGGGTGAAAAAAAAAGTGGGGTTGCAAAAATCATGGGATAAAAAAAGAAAAAAAAAGATAGTAATCAGTGCCATATGTTTGTTCAGTAAAAGGGGTCTCCCCGTCACTCCAGCTCTTTAATAAACAGAAGACTGAGAAAAGTAATTTTCCGGTTGGGATACCAATTATATTCACATTATAATCACATTTTGTTTTAACCAAAAAGTACCACTTAACACTCCCTTTAAAGTGTAGGAAAGTTGTAGAATCGTACCTGTTCCCAGACCGAGTCTAAGGCCCCCAATATAGTGGTTGTTCAGTCGGTCATGGTCCCACACAGTGATCTCAATGCAGGCCTCTCTCAGGTCCTCTGGTCGGAAGCCGTCGTACACCATGGTGTGATTGAACATGGGGTTGGCAGTCCTCTTCACCACTCGGGTCTTCTGTCGGCTTTTCCTGCTTCTGTCAGGAAGCACAGCGCTGTGGTGGAGAAGTTATTGTTACTCTAACAAGTTAAGTTGAAGCATATTGAGTGAATTAGATGCAATAAAATAACCTCCCTTCAAATCATCCCCACAGTTCAACTCCACAAGATCATGTACAGTTTCATGTGTTTGTCATTAAGGTAATCCATTCTTTTGGTTGTGGAAGAACAGTGGCAATTTTCCAATGGCGTTAGAGGAAATTCTCTTATGGTAGTCATTATTACAGCAACTAGGATAATCTATGAAACATGGGGTAATTCCAAGCCCCCAGGACCGCAGAGATTATTGAAGCTGCCGTATCCTGGTGGTCAAACATGGTATTGCAAGATGTCCGCATTTAAAGCGCTACTGCCACATGCTTCCATCGCCTGAAACCCTAGTGCGCCTGCTCTATGACCAATTGGTCATAATGGTCAAATGTGGAAGAAAAGGGTACTTCCGGGTGCTTCATGCGCTGGGTGAGCAACTTCATTGAAATGAATAGGTGGGGGCGGGGGCGTCCGTTCTCTAGTTATTATACAGTATAACTATATGGGTCTCTCCTATTCCCTAGCAGACACAATTTAGGTGATAATATAATATTGTAACCCATCCATTGGCCCAAAACCTCTAAGATTTATTTCCAAAATGAATGATGCATGATTCACTTAGTTTTTTGGTTTCTTGTAGTTGACATTAAAACTCCACCCCCAGTCACTAGGTGAGTAATCTCTCAAAACAGATTGGGTTCCCAGATTACTAGGTGAGGCCGCAATGACTAATTTGTGTGTAAATGTGATAGTCACTTCCTGTCACTTTCTAATCTTATGAAGATACGGAAAGGATCTAAACATTTAACATTTAAGCAAGAGTCGTGAGACACCCTTTTTTAAGCTAAACTTTAAGTTACCCTATACAATGAATCCTATTGTTGTCTGTACCATCTAACAAATTAAGACAGCATGTAGTAAATCCTACCATTTCACAAATGGGTCGATAATCAGTCCTCTGACTGGTGGAAGGTTCTTGCATTCTTTCACCCAGATCTGCACTTCACCAGTCTCCAGTTGAGACGTCCTTTTACCTGTTGATGCAGTGAGATCATAGTGAGCACATATAGCAAAAATAACATAAATGAGATAGAACTCTTGAGTTATCAGCTTACTGTGGGAGATCTGTGGCAGGAATCGCAGGGCTACTCTCATCTCTCCTCTCTTATCCACAGACTGAGCGTGTGAAGGCGATGCCGCTGACGTTTGTGCAGAGAACTAAAGGGTGATTTGTAGTATAAATCAGCACTAAATGCATCAGCATGAAGGAAGTAAACAATGTCTCCAAACAATTAACACAGCAATAAATTGACTATGTCATACTGCACACTCAAATCGCGAAGTTTTTAGGTTTTGATAAAGCCTTTGCAAGGCTGTTGCGCTATAATAACTGGAAATAATGACTGTCTCTTGTAGGATTCACAAACTTTTAAGCATGACAATAAGGAATTACTGACACTTTACCCTTTGTTTTAAAGCATATTCATTTATCTGTGTGTTGCTGAAGTCCCATTCTGACAAATCCAATTCCACCTCGCCCAGGAAGCTGTTCCGTCGTAAAGTGTAATCGTGCCACACCGAGACGCTCAATGTTTGAGTTTTTAACACCTCCATTGTGGCTTTGAACTGTAAAAAGCAAATTAAGAAATAAGGCTATAGGGCATCGCAGTTGCGGCCACTTCCGGGTTCCACTGCAAAATACTCAATACATTTTTCCCATTGACATTTCCAAAAATATTTATATCAATTAATTTAAGCCTAGAATCAAGCCATCCAGGGTCCTGGTGAATCATGACCATTAAACATTTTTTTCTGTGATTTTTTTAATTTTATATTTAATTATATGATATACTATATTTAATAAATACCCTTTGTTTTGCCGTTTTCAAAAACGTTTCGATTCACCAGGACCCTGGATAGCTTGATTCTAGGCTTAAATTAATTGATATAAATATTTTTGGAAATGTCAATGGGAAAAATGCATTGAGTATTTTGCAGTGGAACCAGGAAGTGGGCGGGAACTGCGATGCCCTATACGTGAGTATGCAAAAACATGCAATGAGGAACTTGACTTGAAGTATTGCATTTGGAAATCTTACCGTGAGGACTTCCTTGTAAGCGGGATTCTGAGTTTTCTTTTTAACAGTGGTTTTTTTCTTTCCCTTTGTTTTGTCAGGAAGAAGGTAACATTTCACATACCTACAAATGAGAATATATTAACAGTAAACTAGTAAATGATGTTTGTTGGTGTACCAGCACAAGCAATCTAAATGAGCAAAAATAAAATTTAAACAAGCAAAATACAATACAAGTGTTGAAACTTATTCTGATGGACAATGAGGTACAATTAATTAGCTTACAATAAAACTATTAATGGGCATGTGGCGATAGGCTGCTACTTTCCCTCACTCTCCCATCGTCTACCTACTGCAACAATTACTTGCAGACTTTTCTCAGCATACTATACCATTTCAACCATAACAATTCTACCCCATCTCTCTCCCCATTTCCTGTCAGCCTACTTTCCCTATCCCTCTCTAATAAAGGCATAAAAAAGCCAAAAAACAAACAAAACATATCTACTATAGAGAAGACCTACGGATCAGAGCGGTTCTTTTTGGGTTCAGCCACAGCCAGGTCCCTGCATTGGTCCACAAAGATGTGGAACTCGGAAAGCTTCTGGACATAATTCACAGCAAACTGGATGGATCCCTGGATTTCAATTTCACCAAAGTCTCCATGGTAAAGGCTCGACATGCTGCCACTCATCTTGGGAATAATCACAACACAGAACATTCCATCAAATCATGTCATCAAGATAGTAAATATGTACAGTAGTTGGTTGATTCACATTCACACCACATTTCAAATCATAAAAGCATTTCCACCTTTCGAGTTTGTTGAATATCAGCCATTACATTTTGTGAAAGAAAGAAGAGTGCCAATTGTCTGAAAGGAATGTGCTGGTAAGTAGGTAACTCAGGAATTTAAACTAAATTGCATTCAGTATGCTTGACTCCTATAAATGCAAATTCATTTTCTTGCATTAAGAGATTACAATTCACACTAGTGTATCTCAGTTGTTGTTGTTTTTTACTGGGATGCCCAAGGCAATTTATCCCGTGCATTTGTCCATGACTGTTAGATGACCATGTGGGCATCAGTGCTCCATGAGTCATACTTCTTTTAACCATCTTTCCAGTTTCTGACCCGCTCAAATGTACTAACAATTATGTTGCTGTTGATGTTTTGGTTTTGTTTCTCTGTTGTTGTCGTTTTCCTTCTACCTTTTAATTACATGAACCCTAGCATCCCAGTTCTGAACACTCAGCAACATTAGCAGATCTACAAGAACATGTAGAATGTGGATTGGCAAAACAAAAGGAGGAGACCAGTATAGACCCCTGGGGGTCTACTAAAAAACAACATGAAAAATATATCAACTAAGTTTAAAGGGTGTACGTGGTTAAAAGCCTACTGTTGACAGGTGTCGTGAATCAGCATCTAGACAAAAGAAGGCAACCCTCATGCCCAACTGTTTAAAAGAAGCATCCTCTGATAGTACTTTTAACATACTGTTTCAGCATAATGGATCCAAGAAGCTATTAAAGAATGTTGTGCGGACGTACAGAGGACATGGAGGCCAGGCCAGAGGACAGGCTTATATTAGATACGGAGCTCCTCCAGCCCGCTTTGTTCTCCAAAGTGCCATCACTGTCCATCTAAAAAGTGAGAAAGATATGCAAATGCACAACTTACAAGTCGAAACACATACAGTATATACAGAAGTTAGAAAACTCAGTGAGAATTTTTAACAAATTAAACTCCTTTTTTTAATTAAAAACATATCAATTTCCTTTGACTTGATAAAGTATTTATTCTAATAGTCCAAGGTCAGTGCATTGGTACTTCTGAGAGTACTTTATTAGTAAAGAATGCAAAAGGTAAAATTTGGGTGGTGATTTACCTCTTCCTGTTGAAAGACTGGCACTGAAACACTTATTCTTTTACTTTGATCTGGGTCTGACTGGGAGGAAACTGATGGTGGCACCGCAGAAACTGGAATGAGACACTTCATCTTTCATAACAGGCATAAGACATGTATACCTGCAGTGGTTCTCAAAGTGGGGTCTGGGGACTCCCAGGGGTCCTTAGGGGGGTTTCAGGGGGTCCCCAGCAAATGAGTAACAGTTTAACCTTATTTTATACTTTGGCTATTTGAAAATAGCCAAACTACAAGCACACAACCCGTCACATCGAGTTGTGAGCTTGTAGATTGGCCATTCACAAAACTTTTCATTGTGGAATCATTTTGCAATGTATGGGGGTCGCTGGCATAAAATCTTTTTAGATGGGGGGCAGCGGCCAAATCAATTTGGCGTTCCTTGATATGAAAATATTTGAGAACCCCTGCTTTAAAGTGTACAGTGTTGGACCAATATGGCTAATGAGTGATAAAGGAATTTATCTACCTAATCATCTGGACTCTAGTTCAATCAATTTTCACAAAGTATCAACAGTGTTAACAAAATGAGTAACAGAAATCTACATAATTCACCATCATTCTCGCTTATGTTCAGCTGTCCTCTTGGGTCATTTGTACTCCTTTCCTCTCCTGGGAAAAAATAAAGTCATAGTCATAACAACATATTCTTTATACTGTATGTCCCCCCAAAATAGTACAACACTAAACAAAAAAAAAGAGAAAAATCAAAGATAATGTATCTTCTTATTTGTATCACAAATCCAATACATTTTAAAAGATTAAGACTTTATGTAAAATGCTGTTTTACGTGTTAGATGTGAGGTAAGAGTCTCCAGACTTTTGGATGAAGACATTGGCCTTGAAGATACTTGTTTCAAATCTGCCCTGAGGGGACTAGGGTCATCATCTGCTCTGAGGGGACTAGAATCATCATCATAACCTAACACAAACAGAACAAAATTAGTCCTGGAAAATGCATCCCACATTAGATTCACACCAAATTTTACGTTTCACCAAGCATTAGGAATCTATAGCCTAATACTTACTTTTACGATGAGACTGGAAACTTCTTCCTGTCTTTTTACTTTAATGCTTAAAAAATGAGTCTAATAATAAATAAATACACATCATAATTGAGGTTACTGGAATCTGTTAATCTGGGATTACTTTATGCATAATATAGCAGTGGAATTACGATTATTCATAATTAAGATACTGCTGGAACGATTTGCAGCTTTTTTTTATATATCTGAAGGTTTTCTCTAATAGCTCTCTATAATTCCCACTGTAATGCTACAGTGAAAATACACAAAGGCAATCAACAGGTCAACTGGTATGACATTTAGGAATTCAAAATCATTTGATTGGTATGAAATACAAATCAATCAAAGATGCCTACCTACAGTAGTATTGTACTAACTCTGCTGTTAATTGGTACTTAAGCCCCACAGTGAAGAAAAGTGAATCAAACTCTACAGATCCCAGTAATATGTCTCATTATTTGCCTGAATACTAGTTCAAGCATACTAGTAGCAGTTAAATTAAATACAGTATAGGGTAGCAACTTAGGTGAGAGAATTCAAAGGCTCACTGCCTGAACTTGCTCAAGACCAGCCCAAGACAGGTTCTGTCTTGGCTCGAGTGAGCATTTTGCACAATCCAAGAACTGATCATAGAATCACTCTGCTTACTGATACTCTTCTGTTGGGCCCCTTCACCATCTCCATCAGCTTTCCCTTGTTGAAAAGGTGGGCGATGGGTTTTCTCAGGTGCCCCTAGAAAATGCTGATAGCCTTGGGGAACGAACGATCTAGCAAGTCGGTTGAAAGATCCGGTTTTCTTTGATGGCAGCAATACTTTCTGTACATCTTGTGTGGTAAGTGGCTGTCCGCTATTAACAGATTGAGATGTTTCGTTGGGTTGTAACTCAGTTGAATGTTTTGGACTACTTTGTTGAATATTTACATTCGTAGGGTGACAAACTTCAGGTTGTGATGCTGGCGGATGAGGGATGATTTCTGTTGTAGGTTTAATATCTATCAACCCTGATAGTTTTGCTTCATGTGAGGGACTTTTTCTCTGTCTGGGTGATGGCGTTGGCCTCTGAGATTGTGCCTCCGAGTCAGTAGTTGGTGGGGTGATGTCTATTGGAAAGGTTTTCAAAGGAGATCCTTCCAGTCTGGGCCCCTTGGGATTTGAGGATTCTCTGGGTAAGGCCTTGGGATGGCAGGTCTTAGATGGACTTCTCCTGAGTTCATCCTCTTTTGAATCTTTTGACTTTGGGCTTTGGGATCTGTTTGGACTGAGAGGACTTTGCTGAAGCAGAACTGATTCCGTTTCAGCCTTGAGTCGGGATTGCTGACAATATTTCTCTTCATCTCCAGTAATTCCATGTTGTTTTAGTTGTGATTTATCTGAACTCTGAATGACAGAGTCGTCCTTCAGAGTCATGTCTTTTGTGTCTGACTCAACGTTAGACCCATCTTGTGCATTTTCTTCACACTTCTCTTTGCCGATTTCAGGTGTTTTGAGATCAGAATGAGAGGCATCTACTTTTTTAACGAGGTTTATAGATTTGTCTGAACTTGAACTTAAATGTGTTTGACTGCCTGGGGTTTCCTCAACTTTTTGAACAACTATTCTAGATTTCTCCCCGGCAGACTTCATGTCATTGATAGGCTGGTTTTCTTGAGGACTGGACTTCCTGGGAAAGGGAACTGGGCTATCCTGCATGTTTGAGCACAAAGAACTTGTTAATGGAACAGTGATGTTTTCCATTGGCTGTGGAATGGGAACCGGGCTATCCTGTTTGTTTGAGCACAAAGAAGTAGATAATGTAGAATCTGACATAGAACCAGTTAAAGAGTCATCTGTGTCTTCACAGAGGATTGGGCTGGCTCTATATGTACCATCTTCTTTAGGTAACTCAAACAAGAGGCTGCTTTCAATCCGCGAAGACCTGTCTTCATCAGACTGAACTGTAATTGTATCCTCATTGTTCAGTTCCATTTGAGATGTGATGACATCATTTTCACTTTCCACCACAGGGGCAGTCTGACCATCTTCAGTCTGCGTCTTGGTGATGTCTTCAAGCCTTGTTGGTTCACTGGTCAAATTGGGGCCACCGTTTTCTTTCTCTTCGAGGTTGATTAACTTATTCGGATCCTCCCTCTCTGCTGGTTCTAAACTTAGTGAGGTGATGGTTTCTTTAAATGGAGTGTTCTGTAGTGCAGTAAGTGGCAGTGTTATGATCTCCAATGTTTCGGGGGATTTAGCATCCGGTTTATCAACAGGAAGCTTCAGTTGACCATCCTCTTGGATATTTGCAGGAGACTGGAGTACATCAGTTTCGTCAATGTCATAATCAGGTTCTTCCTGTATAGACAACAAGCCCTGCATAGGCCAGTCCGCGACTTTGGTCTCAGACTGACCATCCTCTTTGGTTTCTGTCTCCATGTCTACAAGCTTACCTGACTCCAGAGCAAAAAGAGTCAAAAAGGGGTTGGACATTTGAGGGCTATCATGATGAGGATGACAGGGCTCACATACATCTGTAAAGGAAACAAAACATACATAGGATTATCCACGCTGTCATTTTTATAGTCGTAAAGGTTTTATGGTTGTTGTCTCCCTCTCCCGCTGGGGAGAGATAATTGCAACAATGTCCGAACTACAATAAAGATGGCGGCACATCTATCGTCCAATCCTATAGACATGTGCTTTAAATAACCATCAGGTGTCCTACCTGACACCAGGTTCAAAATTTAGAAGAATAAGGAGACCAACCCCAGAATCAGACTCCAACCAATTTAGATGTATTAGTTAAATAGCATTAACATACTCTACCATACAGATTGGTTCAAGTAGAATTGTATTAATTAAACTAAGTCCTGTCATTGTAGCTTTAAATACAAGTTAGCTGTGTAGGATTTTCAGAAAGTATATCACTGTAAGAAAAGAAAAGACCACTTTGGTAATTTTTTTCTAGCATTAGAATGTATTATCACTCAACTTCACAGAGATATATTAATAAGAAAATCCTACATATGATGTGTATTAAGACATGAATCAAAACATCACACTGTTCACAGACATGCTCTGACAGAAGTGAAACTGTCACTTTACTTGCACTGGTCAAATCGACCAGTCTAAATGAGAATTTCTTCTTCTGTCAGTGAGACAAACAATTTCGTCTTCAAAGCAACCACATGCAACCATAATGCAGATGGAAGCAGATCATATTTAGCTTTACTTATTCACCAAACTCCAAAATGAATCACTAATAAAGACAAATGAAATATATTCACCATGCATTAAACATGCATAAACAAGCAGGTTAGTTGTGAAAAGTGATAATAGCAAGACTGTATGAAGTATTTTGTCTAATTTGTGAGATACATTGACAAACCCAGTTGCAAATATTTTAGTGTCAAGTTAATTATGTTTGAGTCATATAATTTAGTTGGTCTATGTAATAAATGATTGCTGTTAGTGTGATTGATGGATTGGTTGGTTAATTGATTGATGGATTGGTTGGTTAATTCTTTGCTAGAGTGATTGGTCTTAAAAGTCTTACCACCAGAGACCTGGTGTAGGCCAGTGTCTTGGCATTGGAGGTTTGCAGCGCTTTCACAACTGAGACCACCTTCATTTACATCCACTGCACTTTTTTCAAGTAAAGGCCTACTTGTGCCTGTAACATTACTACTCATGGGCACAGGGTCAGCGTTGTTTTCCTTCTCAGGCGGAGTGATACAATCCACATCCAGCAAGCCGTGCTCTCCCAGCTCCTTCACATCCTGCCACTCCTCACTATCGTGGCAGAATCTCACCTGTTTTCTGTCTATCCAACTCAAGTCTTCTCTGTATATGGCTTGGGGGGTCTCAGTGGGAGAGTCTAGGGTTACTGGACTCTGAGGGGTCAGTTGGGAGGCGGGGGATTCTGTGGAGCCAAGGCTGAACATGGGTTTGAGGATGCTCCTTGGAGCATCTGTGTCAATCTGGCTATCTGCAGGCCCATCAACCTCTATCAGTACATCTAGGGTATCTCTAATGTGGTCTTGTTTTAGGTTAGTAGCGACAGAATTGCAGTGTTCAGGCGACGATAAAGGCTCTGAAAAACAATAATCAAACAAACATACAATGCAAAATAGGTAAGAAATAGAGCATTAAGCCGGGAAGTGGTGCATTCTTCTACCACTAAGGTTGCAAATATTGTCTGATTTACAGTAAGTGAGCTTTCCGCTCACTCTGCATTTAATAGGATAATGTAGGGGAGAATTTCATTTGAGATTATGTGTATCATTACAGATAATTTGTAAATCAGGTGTTCTGGCCCTATACCATTTTCGTTTTTTGTAGAGCAGCTTAGTCCTCTTTGTTACGGTATTGGAGGATTTTGGTGCCTTGCACATTAATAGGGTTAACTAATTGTATGGGCATAGTTGGTGAACACACGCACAGGTTCATTCAGTGAGGATATGAGCATTATGTAACTATCTGACCTTGCTTTACACTGTAGACTGCGAAGTTTTCTGCAGTTTCCATCTCATCATATAAAAATATTCCCTCCAAAACATTGTACTCAAGGCTCTTGTGAAATATTTCCAAGTAGACAAGTCATGCAGTACAGATTAAGGCTTTGGAATGCATTTCTGTGTAATCCCCTACTCGGTCTGGCAGCCTCGTGTACTCTTAATATCCCTTCACTTTGGCAACCCTTGGGAAAATATCCTCATTGGTCCCAACTCATTAGCTTATTTCAGAGAAAGTGTGAGTAAGTACAACTCTGGCACAAACTGAAATACTGGATGCGTTGCTAACTACAATTTAATTCATGTGAAAGTTAGAATAGAGAAAAGTTTTGTTTTCAAAAACCTTCAAGGTAAAACATGAAAACATATAGTTATTTTACAAAATAATAAATTCAAACAATGTTCTGAAATTTCTGCACCCTGCCATGCAACAACTGTGCCTGCCGGCAATCTGGAAACCTTAGGCACACCTGAAGCACAGTCGGTCAACACACCTGGATTACATTATAAATACAAACGAAATAGGCCTAATATTTATGTAGGAAGCTCCTTATTAGTGCTATTAAAGTAGTGAACAGAGCTCCAACAGCACGTCAGAAGCCAGGAACAGAGTAGGCTGTAGACATACATGCAGCCAAAGCGACGCGTTTCGACGTAGTAGTCTTCCTCAGACAGCATTGAAACGACTCTTGCCACACTTACATTGATTTGCAGAGAAAAGGCTTTGACCATTTGTCCATCGAGCACTCCGTTGTTCCATTTAAAAACGTAACATAAATATGATTCGTTACACATCAGGACAAATTAAATGAGCCGACTGCATGATTATTTGTGACAGATTTGATTCCTTATGATGTTTAACCACATGAGCCCTAGCGTCCCTAGTCTAGGCATGTTATAATAGACAAACATTGGCAAAAAATAGCACATCTACAAGCTCACGATGCGTTGGATTGCGATGCAGTATGAGCTTGTAGATGGCCTATTTTTGGCAAAGAGATTTGGTGAAGAGGGGAAAAAAGGAGTGGGCTATGTACAGAACCCTGGGGGACCCCGGCCAAAGACGTTTATAGGGTTCAAGTGGTTAAATAGGTTATCAAAATAATGTGTTGTAATCCATTGAAGAACTCACCTTCACTGGGTGTCTGTGTTTGCTCCAGTGATCCAACCACTAACTGGCTGTCCTTCTCCTGCAGGTTCTCCAGGGTGTGAGGTGCTAAGTGTTCATTGTTGAATGGATTCTGTCTCGGCTTCAAAAGGAGATAAATGTACTGAATACACACTGAATATTATTGATTCACTATTTATACTATACATACTTCTGTGTGTGTGTGTGTGTGTGTGTGTGTGTGTGTGTGTGTGTGTGTGTGTGTGTGTGTGTGTGTGTGTGTGTGTGTGTGTGTGTGGATTCTGTTTCCACCGACCTTTGTGGGTGACTGTGATACTGGTTTAAGTATCTCTGAGTTTTCGAATGGATTCCAGTTTTGATTCCTATCAGGATGAATAAAGAATGCATTGAACAGATTCCAAACAGAATCATGTCTGGTCTACAGATGTGCACGTTCAAGTGTGTTTTACACATAATACAAATGGACATGTTTTGGCAAATTATCAGTTCATTATAAATCTCATAGTTAACATAGTGTTTCACTAGAAATAATAATGGCATCAGCTACTTTAGAGAGCAGGCATACGTGAGTGAGCCAACCTTGGCCTCAGGCCAAAAGCAGGATTAAAAACGAGTTCCTCACATGTGTTTGACCGCGTCTGACCACTCCTCAGAAACAGAAGAAAACATGAGCATGTGAGATCTGACCTTCCAAGACGATTAGAAGGAATTCAGGGGCCTATTGCAAAGTATCCATTTGCTTGTTTGTTAGACCCCTGCCCCTCCCCCTTTTCAATCACACTCATAATCTGCTGTTATGCTCAACTCTTTCTTGCACAGCATGTGATGGGCCTCATAGGAGCGGAAAGAGATCATATGTTTTCTGAGCTTTATCTTCTCTATAAAACACATAACACTGGTAGCATTTAGTTTGTAAGATCCCATGACAGAATCGGACAACACTGAAACATAACCTATTGATCATAACTTGTGATGCAAATGTTTGATGATTTTATTATTTAGAAAACATTATTGTTTGCGCATTGTATGTTAAAAATCTCATCATGCTGCAAAATCACAAAGTTGTACTGCAGTGTATGTGCACTATTATGTTTGAGGAATGTACATTATCCAAACTGCCTCCATTGTACAGTATGGCATCCCCAAGAATAGCAGTCAGAGGAAACTAAAGGAAACAAGCTTCCTTTTTAGCTTATGTTTAACCCTAGGTCAGGATTTCACATATCGTCATGGAGCTAGGTGTTTAAGAAAAGGGTTTAAACAAAGATAGGGTTCAACATTGCTTTAATGGCAGTGACATAGCAGTTGCATCATGTTAAAATTCTAGCGCTTTAGACAGCCTGGTTGCAAATCAATGTGTGTGTTTTACCAGTAAAAATAAAAAGTGAATTAAAATAGTATTTAGATTAACAGAGGTTTGCTCTGGAAATTATGCAAATGTTTACATCTTGCAACAGAGTTCAGGAGGGTTTTATGCTGTATATTGATTTGTTCTACAAAGTTAGCAAACTTATTAATTTTCATGAGGTCAATTACATTTTGTGGTCTGTAACAAATAAGTGCAATGTACTGTCATCTAGCAAGAAGTAAACACATGTGTAATGTACTGACATCTTGCAAGTAAAGACATACTGTATTGTGTAATATACTGTAATCTGGCTAGAAGTAAACACATTATGTACTGTATAATACTGTCAGCTGACAAGAACTAAACATAAATACGCCTGGACCGCTGGTCTTGCGGTCCGGGCATCTAGGCTGCAATCTAGCTTGACAGCGTGTCACGGGTTCAAATCCCGATCCCGACGACCTTTGCTGCGTGTCACTCCCCATTTCCTGTCTGTCTATCTATGTATAAACTATCAATAAAAGGCAGAAAAAGCATTTAAAAAGTATTTAGAAAAAATGGGGGGGAAAATGAAGTGGTTCTGGAGTAGAAATGTGTAATTCTCATGGGCTTATTTGTGGCCATAAAATCATGCATGGAGCTGAATAACATGGAGACTTGAACACCGTTTTACCTTTTATCACTGAGCTGCTCTTGTGGCTCATCAATGAGCCCTGAAAGCTCAGGAGGGACGAATACATCCTGGTTGTCACTGCTGACAAAGCTGGGTCTTGCTGGCCACATCTGGGATAACTCCACTACAACGGAGAACATCAACAAGGAGAGTTTCATCACTTTGTGCTAAACTACTGAATTTTCAAGCCCAATAGCACTTGGCCTGTGAGAATGTTTTCATTATAAATAATAAATCCATATCACACAATGCATAGCATAATTCAAGAGCAATAGAAATTATTATTAAAGATAATATGCAGAGAGCAGATAGAATTTTAATGGGAGGCCAGTATTGTGGGACCAGAGGTCGGAAGTAACAAAGTTGTGCTTTGTTAGTACCATCTTTCAGGTTTTTAAATATCTGTACTTTCTACTCCTTATATTTTCACAACTGGCTTGGTTCTTTTAGTTCCACTCCACTATTTTATTGCATCAATGTTTCGATCGAGAGATACTCATCAGGAATTTAAACAGGAAATGGGCGAACACATATGTGTACGCCCATTTCCTGATGAAGATCTCTTGATCGAAACGTTTGAACTTAATGCAATAAAATAGCAACGTGAGGACAGTTTAGTAGTGACATGGATGAAACCCCCAAACTGAAGCAGATTCAGAAGATTTGTATTTTAAAGCACCATCGTTGAAAAATAAAAACACAAATTGAATAGGTTATTTTTGCAACATCACCATAAATAGCAATAAAAAGGAATATAAAATCTTCATGGGCCATAGTGCACTTACCAAATGGAAGAGATTACTGCCTGGCAAGCAAGCAATTTTGTTCTAGAGACTGTTCCAGTACTCTGCAGCTCTCAGGTGTATGTGAGACATTTAATAACATTTACCCGCATTGTGCTATTGTTTGTTTTGTATTTGGATATTTGTCTACCCTGCACACCTGCCTGGGAAGAATCCCCTCTTTTGTGATCCTTCCCAACGTTTCTTCCATTTCTTCTCCCACCAATGGGGTATTTTCTTGGGAGTTTTTCCTCAACCAATTGAGTCTTACAACAGCGAGATGTCATTTTGTTTCCTTTGTTAAAGCTTTGGTCTGTAAAGCCCTTTGAGACTATAACAGTAATTAAGGGCTGTACAAATACATTTTACCTGAGTTGAGTGTGAATAATATTTAGAGAGAGAGAGAGAGAGAGTTGTAGCATAGACTTACAGATGGTCTGTCTCAGGGAGGCTCTGATGATGTCTGAGCCATCGATATGCTCCTGGTGCCGCTGTGATTTGGTCTCGTAGAACCATTCTCCTGTCATGTATTTGAGCTGACTTAGGTCAGTCACTGAGCTCTGAAGGCTCCTATGTGCAGAGATAAGCAGAGACAGTCAATGTGGTCACTACCTTGTCGCTCATGAGGAAACTGTATTGGAAGAGGCGGCAGAGACAGAAAGAAAACACAGGGTGCAACATACTTTGTTGTAAGAATATTAGTTCAGTAATGCTTTGATCCATTTACTGTATCATGAGATATTCATTAAATATGTACCAGCGATGATACTAAACTGGCATGCATGTGTAATTGGTCAACTGGAAGATGTGATTGTGAGTATAGTTGATGTCCTATGCACACTCCACTGACAACTCATTGGTCCTTCACGGGTGAGCTAATGGAACAGATGTTCACCCAGTGCTGCTGGGGAATAAAATGAATTAACCTTTGACTTTAGATTTGGAAACTCTTGGGGGGGACCCTGGTCAATTAAGTACAGGGGTTAAGTGGTTAATGAAATGAAATTGTTTAACTGACTTGACACGCTTCTCCTCAGCCTGCTTCAGGTCGTTGTCTCGTCTCAGGACAGCCCTGATGGTTTCCCTCTCCTCGTCCGTCAGGAAGCTCAGGTCGATCATGGCGATTAACTGTTAAATTCCAAACTGCAACGCAAAAACAATCCTGGGTCCTGACCTGATGGCACGCCCGCCTATGCTTTTAGATGTCGTCTTATGGATAAACACGTTCACCACAGCTCATAGATCTCCTCCAGACTGTGGTCCTTGCAAGCAGGTCAGGCAAGAGCCAACTGGTCAACGCAGACTATCGTGGTGAATGCTACTTTCTTTCCTGGTATCAAATGATCATGTTGAGGGGGTCGAGGTCACCCCATCAATGATAAACGCCCTGTGTCCAATGTCTGTGTCCACTCTTTGAGAACTCTGCTGGTGTTGAGATATCCTGTGAATTGTTTTTCATGGCAATGCTGGTTCCTCGATGGACATCTTTGCTGCACTTTAAAGTAACAAGACAAACAGAGGTCAGTTAGCTGTGGAAATTATTTAACTTGCACAGTAATTACAGTTAGCTCTTTAATATTTCCATTTAACAAAACATTGTGTAGACTGTTTTATTAAGAAAGAATTAAGAAAAACTTTAAATAACATAAATTATACATTTGTGACAAATTGCATGACATATTAGGAAATCACTAGACTCTCAAGTCGAGATAGGCTCAAATATAATAGCTAAATTATAATAAAAAACACTTAACAGTCTGTACATCGGATGTCCTGAAAAGCCACACTAAAATCTTTAGTGGTTTCATTCCTATCTCTTCAAGTGTCTGATAACTTCCTGTGTAAAAGAGGAAGTTATCAGATGCCATGCAAACTTGCAAAGTTGACAACTTTCACTGCCCTCCCAAGGCTCTTAACACCAGTATGTTGGCAGTGGCACAAACAACATGAATGTGTTAAAGAGCGGAGTAAGGATACACTGTGCAATGTTACGATGCATTAGGCCAAACAACATGAATGTGTTAGAGTGGAGGAAGGAGTGTGCAGTGTTATGATGGATACGGTCAAGAAAGACAGATTTGTACCATTAACGCCTCTTTCTCTGTGTGAAAACAAGTGAGTCAGCCATAGGCATCAAACACTTTTCACTGATTTTGCCATCCAGTGTATCAAATTTCTTTGATGGAAATGGTTAGATAGATTATAAGATAATTAAGCATGCCTCGGCAGCTCCAAAGAAACCCGTTTGTTTAAAGAAGGACACACATCCACACCTTGACAAAAGTTCACATGCCCAAAAAAAAGGCTGTCCAGTAAGTCTCTGCAACAGGTTTGTATCTGCAGAGCTGGTGGATTGCATGTCAAGCGAATAATTTTGAGAAGCTAATTTAAGGAATGCAAGCATGTCATGACAACGTCCCAATGGGGAAGTGTGTGCTTTATCTCTGTGAAACAGAAATGTCAGCTGTTGAGGGAAGGCACAGTGACTTCTGCCATGGAGGTGTACTGTACGGCACAGCATTGTCTCAAGAAAAGGAATGCTGCAAGTCCTGTTTTCTTTAAAAAGGAAGAAGCCATCTTCCACACTATAGACATTTACTTCTTGCTGCTGCATGTCCTTGGTTAACTTCCTTGATTATTAGTAACCACTTAAACCCTACTTAGTTGACAGCAGTTCCCCGGGGCTCTATACTAACGGTTATGTTATTGTCTACAATAAATATGCAAAAGTGGCCGGTCCACAAGCTCAGTGTGCAACCCATTCACACACCGATGGCGGAGGAAACTATGCAAGGCACTAACCTGCTCACCGGGAGAAGTTAGGGGTTCAGTGACTTGCTCAAGGACACTTTGGCACTAACACAGGGGGACCCGGCGGGGATCGAACCAGGAACATTCTTTTCCCAAGCGGCCACTCTACTTCCTGAGCAACTGCCATCCCAAATGACATTCTCAGAGTTACTGTAAATTATATAATTTACAATTTATTGTAAATTATTTTACATACATTAAGATAATTAATGAACCTAATTATTGCACCCCAAGCAGGACCATTAAAATCCTTCTCCATTCATTATTTTTGAGATGACAGACTTCTGAGCAAGTTCTCAAAGGGTAGAAAGTTGCTGTGGATTGCTTTGCTACTAGTTCAGACAGACTCACTGCTCTCAATTAGGCTACCCCAAACATGAGCAGCATGCAGTCCCACAACAACACACTCTAAGCCAAGCACATGGTCTGAATTCCCTTTCAAACATCAAAGTGTTGAAAAGAGTAACAGCCTAGATCAGAGAAGTGGGTGTGACTGTGACACCAGGCAGGGTGGATATTTTCTGAGACATCAGTCATTCACATTGTGAAAAGTTCATAAGAAATGTTCTAAATGACCAGTGGTGGAAAAAAGTACTAACATTTTTTACTTAAGTAAAAGTATCAATACAGCAATGTAGAAACACTCAAGTGTTACAAGTAAAAGTCCGATAATCAAACTTTACTTGAGTAAAAGTACAAAAGTATTGGCATCACAATATACTTAAAGTACCAAAAGTAAAAGTACTCATCCTATGCAGAAGGTCCCATTTCACACGTTTTCAAATGTAAAAAATGTATGAAAATCCTTTGAAAATAGCAGAGCAATGTGTTGTGAGCTTGTAGATCAGCTATTTTCAAATTGCCAAAGTTTTGTAATAATAACCTAAATCCACAAAGTAACTAGTAACTAATGTGTTCAAATGATTGTAGTGGAGTAAAAGTACAATATTTGTCTCTGAGATGTAGTGGAGTAGAAGTATAAAGTAGGCTATAGATGACTGGAAATACTAGCTTGTTCCTAGACACCTTACAAAATTCGTTTACCCAATGTGAAACAATTAAGTCATAAAGAGAGTTCACACACAGCAAACATTCCCTGGATAACTGACAGCAGAGAAAGCAATATTATGACAGAACCTGACAGCATATCAATTTAGGAGCAAATAGGCTTTATAAGGCCAAACTTAAACTCCACAGGAAAAATATTACTTTACTGAATTCATCGATCACTCTGTATGCATCTGGTAGGCTTGTAAACTAATACAAATATAAAAAATAAAAAAAACATTAAAAAATCACGGCAATCGCATATAGACATAAAAAAATAGCTTTTTTTTCTTCTCTCTTTTTGAACATGTTTAGTCTACTAATAACCGAATCGTACCCGCTATCACTGCCTGCCAATTACAAATGTAACTTTTCACCAACTTTTAAATCAACACGCAACACAAACCCCGGCCTATAGACAACAACAGAATTGAATCTACAGCAGCACACTTTTAATTGATCTTTATGAGAGACTTTAGAATGCAAGCTCACCTGGACCCCCCGATCCTTCACATGAACACAACAGGCTACACTGCATCGCATGTTAGAGACAAGTCTTCTTAAAGCACTGGAGAGCCTCTTTCTTTAGTGTTTCGACCAGGTAGGCGTGGTTTTGAGGCATAGTTTTTGGGTTAAGGTTATGTTTAGGCATATAACCACGCCCACCTGGGCGAAACCCCAAATAAAGAGGGAGTCCCCTTGAAGCACAGTCAGGGGGCGCGACCGGGCGCGACCAGAGCAGTGCGTGTGACGTCTCATGCGATTTATAATTCATCCTACAGCGGTGTCGAGCGCCAAAAACAGCCAGACTCATCCATCTACAACACCACTACAAGCCAGTGGTGATACTCACATTGTTTACTTCAGTAAAAGTAGGCCTCTCTATCAGGCAATATAGAAATACTCTGTTACAAGTAAAAGTCCGGAATTCAAAATTTGCTTGAGTAAAAGTACAACAGTAGGCTATTATCAAAATGTTGGCTATACTAAAGTACCAAAATTAGAAAGTAGGCTACTCATTCTGCAGAATGTCCCATTTCACAAGTTTTCAAATGTATACATTTTTTTTTTAAATAGCAGATCTACAAGCTGACACATTGTGAGCTTGTAAATCTGCTATTTTCAAATGTCCGAATGTATAGGGCTGAAGTGGTTAATGTATGTTTTGTAATAGCCTAATAATGAAAATCTGCAAAGTAGCCTAACTAGTTATCAAAGTTCTCTGGAATGTAGTGGAGTAGAAGTAAAAGTACTGACAATGGAAATACTCCAGTAAAGTAAAAAAAAAAAAAAACCTCGAAATTGTACTTAAGTACAGTACTTGAGTACATGTACTTAGTTACTTTCCACCACCACTGCTACTAACTACTACTCACGCTATGATCACATCAAGAAGCTATGTTTATGGAGTGGAGAACTTCTACAAACATGCGTTTTATGTTCAGCTTGTGACAGAATTCTTCTAATCCATGAAGGACTCATATGGACCTTTGTAGTTTGTAGTGTAGCCTATACTACTGAACAACTTAAAGTTATTTCATTTGGCTAAACTCGTCCCTGGAGTAGGTCGGTTTTATATTATTAGGAGAATGTAAATAAATAAAATACAATCATACATACTGCCAGAGATTCAGTGATGGAAGAAGTGCTCACATTTGCTAGTAAGTAAAAGTATCAATACTCAAATGTAGAAATACTCACAACTTAAGCAAACGTCTGGTAATCGAAATTCACTTCAATAAAAGTATAAAGGTATTGACATGAAAATGTAATTAAAGTACCAAAAGTAAAAGTAGTCATTATGCAGAATGTCCAATTTCACAAGTTTTAAATCATTTGAAAATAGCAGATCTACAAGCTCACAGTGTCGCTTTTCGACATGTTGTGAGCTTGTAGATCGGCTATTTTCAAATAGCCAAAGTATATAGGGCTGAAGTGGTTAATGTATGTTTTTTTTTATAATCATCTAAATCTACAAACTAGTAACTAAAGTGTTCAAATAGTTGTCGTGGAATAAACAATATACAATATTTACCTCAACATTGTACTTAAGTACAGTACTTGAGTAAATGTTACTTTACTCCACTGCAGAGATTTACATCACTAGGCTATATCCTATAAAAACAGAGCAGTGTCAAGCCTATAGTAGCCTAATGATTCAGTTCAGAAATAGCTGAGTTCATTTAGTTAACATTACCAAAATTATGAAGGGACTGCTCTATTCTCCCCCCCCCCCCCCCCTCTAAAATTCAATTGAAAAGTAAAGAAACTCAGGACTCATGATGACATGTCAATTTCATGTCAAGCTAAATTACAGAGTTAGCAAGTTTTCAAATTACAGTATAGCCTGACACAAATGATACAGCCCCTGTTGAAAAACAGAACCAAGTCATGTCCCCAGTAGGCTACTGGTTGAATGATGATGAAACTGATAATGGCCAATGTTTATCTATGTATTATTCTTTTTTTAATAACAGGCAATGGAAGCGATTATATTTAGTCCAAATATTGTTAGGAGGTGGTGGTGGTAGTGAAGATGATGGTGATGATGATGATGATAGCTTCAGCATCTGAAAGAGGAGTGGTATCACATCAAGGCTGTGCTAAGCAGGTATATGATCTGACCCAGCCTGAGCAGGTGACTGGAGGCACCTTCAATAGTGTAATTGTTGGCTTGAGATATGTGGCTTTCAATTTTGTACCCGAGCAGAATTATAAGTGGTGGAAATATATTTTACATTCACAGTTCAATACTGTGCAAGAGAATTTCACTTAAGTAAAGGATTTTGTTTCTGGTAGGTTCACTGACCATGTGTCTGTGCATTTGGAAGAGATACACAGTGAATCGAGTTGTGTGTTGAACATGGAAGCAGAGCACCTTATCCTCCTGGACCTGGAGTACAAGAACAATACATTACCAGCCAAGAGCACCAGACCCCCCGAGAACAGAACAGAACCATGTGAAGAACTAATTGACTCACATGCAGAGAAACTTTGGCACAGCGGCAGTAGAGAAGTTGCAGACATGAGACAAACCCCTCAACCCAGAAAAGCATAACCTTATATTGGATGGAGTTCTGAACACATTCAATAAACTCAGCTTTCTTCTCTGAGAGTAGATTCGTTTTTTTTAAAACATTTCTGTCAATGTTACTTGTGCTATTGTATTACAGCTTGGGTCTATAAACACATAATATGGGCCCAAGCTATCTGAATTTGCATATCGGGCGGGTGAGGGGGGTGACAGATATCTGGACCAATGTAAAGGGCATCATCACATGATTCACATCACACATGATCACTTCCCTGAATCTTCTGACCTTCAAATAAAGTGTACACAGTATGGGCAGAAGGCCTCATGTTTTTCGTACCATGCACACACCCAGAGGAATGTCTTCGTCACCCAGGCTGAACTTGGTGCAGATGACTCAGTAATGCAAGAGAAGCCTCTCAGTGGCATAACATCAGGTCAGCTATTTTTCTCCCATCTGTTTTCCCAAGAGAAAAACGAAAACAGTGGAATGCCATTGTGTTTTAGCCTTTTACGTTGAATCATGAGGTGAGGGCCATTTCATGTAGGGACCATTTCAGGCCACAAGATGGTGCAAGAGCTTGAGAAATATGAGTCCATCTACTGCCATTCCTTTCTGCGTATGAACTCATGATTATTTCCTGAATAGTTTCGGAAAGAAAGCAGTGTTCTGATTCACCATATGCAAGCTCTGCGTGTTTTGAAGCATTGTAATCAGAATACGTTTCTTTCTAATGTATGATGAATGTAGGGTACCAACAATTAGTGTTTGGTACTGTAACATTGGTGCAGGGAAATGTACGCGCACGCGCACACGCGCACACACACACACACGCACGCACGCACGCACGCACGCACGCACGCACGCACGCACGCACGCACACACACACACACACACACACACACACACACACACACACACACACACACACACACACACACACACACACACACCACAAGGGTGCATTAATGGCACATTAATTAAAACACATAAAACTCATAAAACCAAATTGCCAAATTGCTTTCCCATTGATGGTGACAAAACAAAAACATGCTATCCATAATAAATCAAGGTCAAGTTTAAATTAGGTTTTATGAGTTTTATATGAAAACATAGGACCACAATGGAAAGTCCCAAGGACTTTGTGTTATCCTTTTAGCATCTGACTGTACCACAAACTGTTCATATTTCTGACTAATAAAGCTTTCAATCAATCAAAAATCAATCAGTACTGTTGTTTTCAAATTTGCTACATAAATACGACTTGATTTAAAGAGGGGAAAAAAACATTTTGCAAATGTATAAATATATATATATTTTTAACTCAGCCTCTTTGATAGATGTGATAAGGACTAGCAGTTGGTTACCATCTCTTCTCCCATTTCCCTTAGATTTTGACATTGTTCATTCCTTCCTGTAGCAGGCAAAGTGATACAAATGACAGAAACAGACAGCAGCTGTGACTCATAGGTATATGTTACCTTACAGCAGACAGAGCCAGGTGAAGGTTTAGGACAACTGTGCTGTCTGTGCACCACTATTACCCAGCAGGAGAGAAATCTCAATCAATTAGGATTTTATTAATCTATTTCATTTATGTAAGTCACAAATATCAGGTTTCCTTTTAAAATGAGTGAATCTTCCATAACAATGACCAAATTCCCCACAAATATTGTACTAAAGTTGGTCACCGTCTTACTTCCCTTCACCAAAGTGACATGACTACTTGTGAAATTTAGCAGACATGGGTATTAAAAGAGAAGCTCACCATCTTAAGACTGCTATGAAAGGGAAGGAATCAATTCTAACAGAAAAGCTTTGACTAACTTGTCAATTAATTGTATAACTGAAGTCAATGTAATCACATTTATGTGCCTTTCTCAAACTGCATCCAAACTAAGGGGAAGTGGCAACATAACAAAGAGCCTACTTGTTAGTGGAACAGATCACTTGCCAAGCAGGATGTAGCGCTTATATGAGGCTCTCTGTTTGGATGAGCTGCACCTGTGGTGCGCTCTGGACCAGAGTCCTGCTGCAACCCATCCATCTGTGGAATATAGGGCTTCCTGGGACCCCAAAGACGTCAAGTTTCTAGTGTCATTCCATTTACATCTCTGTCATTTTTTACAAATCTGATTTTGGAAAAGTATGCATTATTTTTTACTCTTTGTCATTTATGTCCCGTTATGTCTTTTTACCAATAAAAGTTTTTAAAAAAAGTGTCATCACTCAAAGGTGAAAGAAGTTTAACATCTACTATGAGTTCTTATTAAAAGTAATTGGTTTATAAAACCATAGATTTAGCCTCAATTGTATAGCAGTTTATTATTTCGAAGACCAGTGAAAACAAAATACTGATGTGGTCTAGATGGTGTCAGGAATAAGACAGTACAAAACAATTGTGGAAGCTTGCACTTTATTGGAAAATCAAAAATCAAAAATATAATCTGTAGGGACGATGCAGAAAATATGCTCAATTGATGATTAAAGAGCCCCTTTCATGTTCATGCCATCTTTCACACCGGCATCCCATCCACAGCCCCCGGTTGACAGGATCAGTTTTATGTACACAAAGCACCGATCAACAGTGCTCTATTCTCCTGCACAACCGCACCTCTCTGCTGTTGACAAAAGGACGCTCCCCGACCAGCTTGATATGGATAGGGTTTGACCCCACTTACACCTACTGCTTTATGATGTCTCACCGCCCCATTGTGCAAAAATGCCCCAGTGCTTGCCTGATGGAAATATGACCCAGGCATGAAAGAGACTCTGAACACTCAGGTTGGTAAAAAGGGTAGCCAGTAGAACTGTTAAATGTAAGAGTAAATGGCATGCCAAAAGCGTAGAATAGCTGAAATGCAGATTCCTTTCCAATGCAATGCCGCCTCAATCACAAAATGTAGTGCTTTTGCTGAAGTGACAGTCTTCCCTCACCAAATTTAACTCACAGAATTGACATTGAGTCAACAAATCTCATCATGTCCATATACACTTTCGATGTGACAATTGTGAGTCACAAAGAACTGTACGAGGCATCATGCAAGTAATGGGAATACTTAGTGCCCCCAACAGCAAAACATTTCATATAATTTCATTTTATATTAACTTTTTTTTTTTACTCTCAGTCACTCTCAAAACCCAATTCTACAATCAATCATACGTATGTAATAAACCTGAAGACTTCCCACAGGGGAAAGTTCAATATCGCTAGTTACCTTTCCTTTTTTTTTATGTCATTCTCTCTGCGGGTAATCATAAATAAATACAAACAATACACAAGGAATGTCTACTGCAAACGTAATACATAAAAAAAGAAAAGAAAAACAAATGATGGTATAAACAGGAGTTTGCCTTTTGTCCTAATTTCAGGCTGGTTAAATCAGGTAATCATGATCGACAAAATCAAGTCATCCTCTCTCCCTCACCAAGAGGAGGAGGGGGAAAAAATAAATCAAGCAGTGTGTATGTGGGACAACAACCTGACAAATTCTTCCAGATACATACAAGTAAAAATGTCTCCCTTTGGGGTGTTTCGTCTCTCGCTTTGTCCGTGGTACAGTAGGGGCTGAGTGATCCCTGTCCAGATGGTCTTTGAATGGCAGCGCGCACTCTTCTCCTAGAGAAGACATGACGTGGATGGGCACAATGTCCACTTTGATGCCTCTCTGAGATGGCTCGGCCCCTTCCCCCGTCTGGCGATTTCATTCCGCCGAGTCCCAATTCGGGTCCCGCGGTTCTTGGAGAGAGGGGAGTTCAGAAACGGCAAACTGGATGTTTGCTTGTGTTTTTTTTGTTTGTTTTTTTTACTTTGTGGTGATTTCTTTTCAGGAGGCTAAAGACTCCTGCTTTCAGGTTACATAAACTGCATCTGGAAAGATAACGACAAACACAAAGGTCAGGTTGTTGTAGGAAGTGGGTGAAAGTGACAAATCCTGAGTCACAAATATGACTTTACAGTCTTTACAGAAACATAACACAATAACACTCACACATCTGTGAGTTGGAAGGTATAGCAATCTGCAAAAAATCTATATTAAAACATAACCTTTAACATATGAGCTAGTAGAAGTCAGATCATGTCATGTCACATCAGATCAGATCACACCATGCTGGTCAAGTCTGAAGACAGACGCACAAGAAAATGGGTGTTCCAAACACTATTCCATGGGTCTCCCCCAAGACTAATCCTAGTATGCAAATAAGGCCTTTCTCCCACCCGAGAGAAAAGATACAAAAGCTTGTCCGAGTGTACAAATGGAACATTCTACTTTCTCATAGTTACAGTAAATGTCCATTTGGTTCCATTTGCACAGTCTCAGAGATAAATGACCAGTGGATTCTGTGTAGCTACAGAACATAAATGGAATCATCTTGTGTAGGGGACAGTGTTATTAGCAAAGCTAAATCAGCCATCATATGACAGTCAGTGCAAACTCATGGCAGTTAATGAGTAACAAACTACATTTACATGCTGTCTGCTGACGGACGTCAACACTCAAACAAGCGCAGAGAACAAGCTGTACCTAAAAGATGGTTTTATAAGAAATTCTGGAGAGAGAGCTGTGCAAAGGGGTCCTTCCCTGGTTCTCTGAGAGGACTGTGACTGGAGAGACTAGACGCTGTGGACAACTGATTCAGAGAGGACAGATGAAAGGATGACGGACATACAGGACAGCAAATGGAGAGCGGAGAAGAGAAACTAGGTGCTAAAGGTGCGGGGGAGAAAATAAACTCATGCAATCCCCCATAAGTGAAGCAATGCAGATTATGAGATGGTATAGTTTAATTCCATTATCATGACATCCTGATTACTTGGTTACCTGTAATTATGCCAATCTATGCCGAGGCCACGGTTCCTCATATCTTTAACCTCAAAATGATGCCCGACATAACTTTAATGGCACGTCATTACTCATTAGTGACATCACAGAATTCCTAAACCCCTTTTCCTGACACATAATGGATGGAGGAGGCCGACTATCTTTAACCGTAACTGAGACCGTTATTCATCATGACCAATGATGTATGTTTCCTTGTTCCAAGCTAGGGGGCAGTACAAGAATAGGATAGTACTGCTGCTGCCATCAGACCACAATACATATTGTTGAAACCATCAGACTAGCATTGTACATGTCAACCTCTTTTGCTTTGGACTTGAACTGGCTGACTGATTCACTTGCTCTTAACTAGAAATGCAATAGTTCATCGATCTAATTGATTATAAAGAAATATCGATAATCTATATTCAATAAAATAATCTAGAATAATAATAAATAATCAATAGCTATTTTGGGCACGTCATTATAGGTGACAAGTTTCAAAAATGTCAACGGTGTGCGACACAGTTGTGCAACAAAACTATAAAATAAGGCTTAAGTGATTAATTAATTAATTGAAAAAATATACATGTATCCCTTGATTATTTGAAAAAGTTATCGATAGAATAATCGCTACGAAGATACAGTAATTGACAGTTGCAGCCCTACTCTTAACCGAATGACTTGGAAGAAGGAGAGGAAGTCAGCTATTACCTGGGCACCAGGGTTAGAGCCAAAGGGGTTGGCTGGCCTAATGGCAGGCTGGCTGTACATCATGGTGGGTTGGGTCATCATCATCGAGCCCATATGAGGAGGCTGAGGGATGAGAACACATAATACATAATATAAGTTAGATCTAAAAGAGCTTAGAGAGGAACTGTATTGACATTTAATATGAATCATGTCCTTCTAGATTGGGGTTTCCCCTAACTTTTCAGCTCGAGACCCAAAAGATAAATCTTCAGTTCCCAGGACCCCAAATTACATAAATACACATCGAATTAATACTTAAGCCCTACTTAAAAGTGAAAAGAGACAATCTACAAGTTCACAACGTGTGATGCATTGTGAGCTTGTAGATGGCTAATTGTATGTGGGGACAAAAACGAAGGCAGAGAACCCTCTAATTTAGACCTAGTCCTATGGTGAGGATGAGGAAATCTGACAACACTTCCCATGCATGGTTGAGAACTCGTACTGTTAAGTCTTCATAAAACTCATCAAAATGCATCGTTGTCACACACACACACACACACACACACACACACACACACACACACACAAGGACCTTTTATGTCAGCTTTGCAATTGCCATCTTTAAAATAGAATCATAGGATTCTTGTTAAATACCTGTCCTGCAATGTTTCCTTTTAAGGGTTAAATGAGCACTGCTACAGAAGTTGTGTATAGCATTTAAATTTAAAGCCCTGTACTCTGTGCGTTATAAAACATGTTTATATGGGTTTTACAACACTGAATAACTTTACAGCACATATACACTAACTATATTATGCTGGGGCAATTATACCACTGTAGGAGCTGTCATATAAATTCCTTTGGGTCGACCAAAGTCAGAGAACTGTACAGAAATAGATCACTGGCCATTTGTTCAATTTATTTCACCATAAACTTTCATCTCAATTTAAAAATGTGCACCTGGTTATGTCATCTGCAGAATAAATGCAACTCTGCAGGTGGCACACCTGTCTTCCACTGCCCTCAAAACATTTTTAGCCAGTCTGATGTTCCTTGTTAGTCAGCTGTTCCTTGTAAAGCAGTGTTATGGTGCCCCAGTGTCTGTCTGAGATGTAAGCAGACACTAGCAACTATGAAATAGCATGCAGGTATCACCCAAGTGGTGACTTGACCTGTGCCGTTTCACACTGCTCTCTTGAGGTTTTTACCATCATAATAGTCCAATAGAACCTCGTAGAGGCCCATCTCAGAGCTCTCAAAAGACTAGTGCACTGAATGATTGACCTAATGAGGAAGTAAAGACAAACTAACACAAAATGGGCTGTCATTAAAATATTCTCAGATTTTGTGAAACTACTGAATCTCATTGACATTGAATATTTCCAAAGAGTTTCATACTGAAGTTTATTTTGGAGTGTATATGGTCCAAAATGTAGATGAATTCCATTCATTGTATGCCCTGCTGGTGCCCGGGTAGCTCAGTCGGTAGAGCACTCACATCATGGGTTCAATCCCCGGCACCGCCAACTCAGCGTATGAATAGCACGACTTGAGTGCGGCAACTCATACGGTATACAGTAAGTACTGGGAGCTGATGGTAGGTGTTCTGCTCCACCTCAGCTATCCATCTCCCAGAGGTCTAGCGCATTGAAATGTGGATAGACTTCCAAGTTCTCGGCTGATACCGACAATAAGCCCCTGACCTTGCTTACGTATGCCCTGCTTGATACCTAAATAACTAGTACAGAACTACTGTACCCAGACTTCAAAAAACGATAAAATCATTGTCAGATGTACTATGTTTATTCCAGAGAATCTGTACTACATAGAAAAAATTGCTATCATGCTGAAAAGATGCCCCCTGCCAACTCACCATTGAATATCCCATCATGCCCGTTGGTGTAGTTGCAGGGAACGCCATGACAGATGGTGCCTGGGATGACACACACACACACACACACACACACACACACACACACACACACACACACACACACACACACACACACACACACACACACACACACACACACACACACACACACACACACACACACACACACACAGAAAAAAAAAAGATTAGATTTTTAAGAATCAGGACTCCTTCCACAGATGAAGGCTCCAGAAAGCACTCGTATACTCAACTACTGTGGGCTAAATCTCTGAAAATGGAAGGGTGCAATAATGGATCAGGGTGCTTGGTACGCTCCAGAGTCAGCAGTCAACTGGAGAAATGGCCAGTAAACATGGCAAATTGTTTCATAGAGATACCAAAGAGCAGACTAGCTAAAATAATTAAAGAGACACCAGAGAGAGAGAGAGAGAGATGCGGGAGAAAGAAAAAAATGAGGGAGATTTAGAGGAGGGGATGAGGGGTGCAGAAGTAGAGAGGAGGTGTTGCTGACAGGTGCAGGCCCTCCTTGTGGAGAGGAGAGATGAGAGCGAAGACTTTCTTTCTTTCTTTCTTTCTTTCTAGAGAGCGGCTTGCTGCTCCAACAGCCCTGCAGTGATAACAAACCCAGATTTGTCTCACACCCATCCCTCTAGGGAAGTATATGTTTCATTAACTATTCAGTCATTGGCGAGGGAGACGGGTGAAGTCAGACGTGACGGTGGTGCCAAATTGTAGCTTTCATCACAGACCGCATTTGTTTCATGCATTCAGAGGAGCCTCTTCTTCAGAATGTGTCCCTTTTTACAGGGTTGGGGATGGTTAGACGGACAGCAAACTCAGTGTTCCTGAGATAATGAACAACTGGATGATGATGATAAGGCTTGTGGCTGCATGGCATTAGGGATTGGGCTTGCTTACGGAAAGAACCTGACAAAAGTTGTGAATTATTATATCCGTTTTGTGAGAGGCGTGAGGTTTTGATTGATTGACTGAGTTTTATTTGGTGATAAAATTGATTGAGTTTATTTGGTGACAGCAGGTGAATGTCCATCTGCAGGTTTTATTCTGCACCAGCTACATGGAGAGAAACAACTATCAACTTAGCACATTGTCGCTGTCGGGTGAAAACCTTATATGTCCAAAACCTTTTCAGGAAATGTAAAAAGGATCTTGTGTTTCAATGGATTCAATGTAGTTATTATTAGGTCACAAGCTCTTGCTAATACTTTTCATTGGTTAAATACTCATAAACCCCACACAGAGTCATAGACATTTCTATTTCCCCTTCACAGAAAACTAAATTAAAAAAATGGCAAAACTAGCAGATCTACAAACTTGTGATAGACGGTGAGCTTGTACATCGGGTATTTTAGTTACTTTTGTGCGACACTGTAATATGACGAAGTAGGGCATTCATTTATGAACTGAAAAAATCTAATAGAGGTTTCTGCCCGACAGTGACTGACGACAGGTGATATAAGGCCGCAATCACTAAGCTTAAAGCTCTAGACATGTGTGTCTTTATTACACACAGACCCACAGGGTGTACGACACTGCAAAAACATCAAATGGAGCAACAATTATTTAACAAAAAAATAGTTCACAGTATCTCTTTTTGTCTATGCCGACACATAAAAAGATCTCTACGAGTCTTGACTCTTGATTAACCACTTTAAACCTGGCGTCCCTATTCTGGGCATGTCATAATGGGCAACATTTGGTCATAATAGGCCAACATAATAATGTGTTCAAATGTAGCAACTTCTTATTTATTTAACTCAAAATACAAAAATAGTTCACAGTATCCCTTTCTTTCAATGCTGGTGTATTAAGAGATCTCTACGTGTCCTGATTAACCACTTTACCCCTGGCGTCCCTATTCTCGGCATGTCATTATAGGCGAATATTTGGTGAAAGTAGCATATCTACAAGCTCACAACACGTCGGAACACACTTGTATGATTATTTTCCGCAAAGAGATTTGGTGTAGAGTGAAGAAAAGGAGGGGACCAAGTATATACCCCCGGGGGACCCTGGTCAAATTAGTATATAGAGTTTGAGTGGGTAAGGCCATATTGATACACACGGCTGCGTTTTTAATATGTTAGGGAGGGATAAAAAGCTCTTCTTAATAGGGGTACAAAGATGAGAGTCCCCTTGGAATACTTTAGTATTTTGAGTCATTTGATATTTTTCACGCCTCTTTACAAAGAGCACCTCTTTCATGCATATTCATAGCCACTTGCGGTGTTCCTTCCTTTTGCCGTTTTCTTCAGTTTATTTCTTTAATTTTTATGAAAAGCTTGTTGGGACAATATTAATGTATTCACTAAACAAGCCTTAAGGCAGAAACACTTACATTTACATTGTTGTTTGGACTATTCTGGGTGGAATGAAAAATGTTATTCTTATGTCTGGCATTTTTCAAAATAATGATCAGAATCAAGAGTACATGTCTTGCCTACGGTTGTTTGATTCTCCATCTTAAAAGCTATAACAATGAATATTATGTAGTATGCATTATGATATTGTGTGCCTCTTTCAATACTGCTAAATTGTTAATCTCACTACATGCCTGGTTTGCAGTTCAATAAAGTAACTTTTGGTTTTATTGTCCAATAAGTAAGGGGAGGGATGAGAGTGGACAGAGTTCAATATCCTTTTATCTGCACTGACTAACTTGTGGCAACTGTAATCAATGACAAGACCCAATATAGGACTAGAACCTTCATAATGACAGAATATTTTAGAACCTTGCACCACTAATGATGACAGTTAATTAGTTATTTTACAGTTAAGGAGAGAACAGTCTCTGCCCAGTCAATCAGCATGGTTAAATACTCATCCACTGTGTTGTCAAAGGCTGACAAAAGATGATTAGACTTTAGGGCCCCAGAGGGCCCTATTCACCTTTGACAGGGTTATATTACATAGCCTTTACTAAAGAGGTTCCCAGCAAAGAACACTCGACAACTTTGAAAGCATTGAAAGATGCTGAAAGATGATTCATGAAAAACAAAAGCCTCAAGCCTCGTACCAAATTACTCAGTGGTGCTTCATACAGACATCTAATGCTGAATTTATACTCAGTTGCAAGCCGGTGTCGCGTACCAGATCTACAATGCTTGTAGATCTGCTATTTTCGGCCTAAGTTTTTACCTAAGTATAATACAGATTTTCTTGGAAATACGGAGACACATCTAGACTTGGAATTGTGGAAACTTATTTCCGCTTATTTAACGCTGTGCATCAGTGACACGTGAGCTTGTTGCCCATTTTCGTCCCGCGACATGGTAACATGACCAAGCATAAAAATGTTAAATTTTTTTACACAACAAAAAAATAGGGCTTAAGTATTTAATATCTCCACAGTCACACATGTGGTTAGATTGTCCTGACATGAGGGGGTGTTGGGCCGTTTGCGGGCAGAGTCCCAGCCGACTCATGGCATAGCTGCTGTGTTAATGTGGTCCACAGTTCAGTTTCAGCCTGGAAAGAGCAGTGCGGCTGATAGAAGTGGAGTGCTCACTTGACTGGACAATGTGGAGCAGATGTACGTGAAGCGGTTAATGTCAACCAGTGCATGCCAGCGTTGGTCAGAGAGCAAGGAAATGCTGCAACCATATATACTGTATTATACAGTAGTGATGAACTTACGTATTGGTGGAAATACATGCCGCTCTGAAAGTGGGGCCCCAGAGAACAATTACACAACGCAACAGACAGAAATATTAGAAGAAACACTTAATAAACAAACATTGGTTGGTAGACAATACATAAGATGCACAACACATTTTGGTTATTCAGCTGTACCTTTGTTTGGCAGACATCTCCAAGCCATTTCTCTTAGTGGTAATTCCAACTGATCTTTTTGTGCTAGCACAATATGAAATTTACAGGCCATTAATTGGCCGGCCAAAATAATTCCTCTATCCAGTAAAATCCTCAGTGTTCATTTATCCATGTGTAACTATGAAATTGTACAGCATTAACCACTTAAACCCTAAACATAAGCCACTTTCAGACATGCGCAGTATTATGGAAGTTTTCCAGAGTTCAAACGGAGGGGCTATATGTATGAACGCAACATTCCGGATCAGTAGGATGAGGATCGGACATGCAACAGATTTAATGCGGGAAAGACCCTTGACTTAAGTCCAGGTAATGTCCGATTTGGCCCAAACTGCTCTATGTCTGAATGCACCCGGTGATAGTCCAGTGTATTTCCATTCAGCGAGGGGACGTGTTGATGCCGCTTCTATTGTCGACAAGTGGAGCCTCACCACCGCCCGGGGCATTTGGAGAGAGATACAGTAGTTAACTGAACTTTTTATTAGCGTTTGATGAGTTGTAAATATTCACCGATCGAACATGAAATGACTCATAAGCGGAACAAAACATGAATGTCTCTTTAGTAATTGTAGAGAAGAGCTACACGTGCACTTGTCTGTACATAAAGACCAATGTTATTTTTCCAGCTTGGAGGACGGGCGACTCGTTTTGATGAAAAGTTGTAGCGTAGCTCTGAGCTCGTTGTCTACATTGTGTTTTGTATGGGTGCATCAATCAATGGGAGACAAGCAGTCTGTGGAAATGCATTTGATTCCTTAACCCAGATCCCACCCCTCACCTTATCAAACGGAGAATTTACCTTGATGTGTGAAGTTGTGAACGCATCTGAAAACAGACATTCTCCTGTTGAATGCTACATAATGTGAAAGGCCAAGACTGGACAATGTCTTGACCCGATTCCCCGAACATTTTCCAATGTTTATGTCTGGAAGTGGCTTTAGTTGACCAGATTCCCAAGGGCGGTATAGGCCCCCTCCTGTTTTCGCTCTACACTAAATATCTTTGCCAAAAAAATAGCCAATCTACACACGCTTGTAGATATCGTTAGCCCCAGAATCAAATGAGTTCAAATGGATACATTGACATTGACAAAAATAAGGTATTTTCATATGAAATAAAGTATCCATACCATGGAGGCAGGGTTCCACGTGGTGGAGGGGGCCGTCTTGGGTTGCCAGTTGTTTCCACCTGTGAGTTTCCTCTCACCAGGCTGACTCCAATGCATATCACTGGAGAAAAAGGGAATCCATATGATCAGTCATATGCAGCGCTAGTAGGGGCCAGGGCCCAAAATTGAGGGATTCTCAAAATAAAATACTTACTTTTTCGCCGTACCATTGCCCATTCCCAGATCTAATGGGGAAAGGAAGGAAATAAATTCACAAACCAAAACTGTGTGCTGTATACAAATAAATCACCAGAATGTATCATATCAAAATTACTACATTGTATTAAGAATGCATGCAGATATCAATTAAGCACTTTAAAACTGTTATCCCTATTTTTAGCATTTTAGTCATTATAGGCGTCAAAACGTAGATCTACATGCCCACAATGTGACAAGTTTTTGCTATTCATCATATGACAAAGTAAATAGGAATTAACCAATTGAACCCTATATAGTTTGTTGACCGGAGTCTATGCTACAGTAGGCCCTCCTATTCCCCCCCTCTACACAAACTCTTCACCGAAAATAGACGATCTGAAGAGGTTTGGTAATCCATTTACTCTCTTGATACTCTAAGGTTTGGTACCCCTATTTTTGCCATAAGTCATCAGTTCACCCCAGAATAGGGACGCTATGGCTCATGTGGTTAAGTGGATAATGGGTACTTACTCCCAACCAGATTGGCCAGTGAGGAGTCCAGGTCATCGGACACCAGCTTGCTGGGATATTGAGAGCTGAGGGTCAAGCCCTGACTGGGTGAGTTGGCCACTGTTGGTTTTAGGATGCAGCCTAAAATATCGTCTTAAAGAAAAGGGGGCAGGACGTAGGGAAAGGTTTGGGGCCACAGACCGGGTGAAGACAACACATGAGGACGACAGAACCACACACGACACACAAAACATGTACACAATACCACAAACAACAACAACAACAGAGGACAGTAAGTGTGAGGCAAAGCAAGTGGGGCTGAGAGAAAAAAACAATGATACCGAGACTGTGTAAGAGGAATGTGTGTCACATCAACTCACCCAGTCATGCATATGCCATGCAAAAGCCAAGGCCCCAGAGTGTGTTTACCCCGGGACGAGGAGGAAGAAAAAAATATATAATTGTGAGATAGTAAGCAAAAGGCAGCCCAAAAAACACTCAGTGTAGAAATGATTATGAATGGGAAGTAGAGATCTTCCTTTGGACTAATTAAGTCAACAGTGTCTTGAGTAGCCTACTTCTTTGAACTAAGTACAAGTCAACAACTATTCAGATAAGTCAACACTGTCTTAAGTACTTCTCTGAAATAGTCACAAGTCAACAGCTATTCAAATAAGTCAACACTATCTTAAGTACTTCTCTGAAATCAATTGCAGATGCACAGCCAGATGTTTGATAAGTGATGACCAGTGGCAAGTAATATCTTTTCCACAGGCACTTCCTACTGTAACTTAAAATACTCTAAATCGATGACATAATAGTTCTTGAAAAAGTCATTTTCTTCCTTTACTTGTCGCTGCTTCACACACTCCTCGTTGTCTGTTTATATTTTGTCACATTGCAGTTTTGAGATTGTGTTATGAATGAAAATCATTCAAATGCAAACCATCTCAATGATGAAACAACCCACACTGGTTAATGTCCACACCAAATCCTAATATAACAATACGTTTCAGTATAGAGTTTAACCGTTTTGGAGTCGGTGCAAGCTGAAACAGCATAAAGGATTACAATCTTAAATATGAAACTGGACTGAAACGGTAAATAGCGTGTACAGGGATAGACCAGTGCTCTTAGATTAGGGGCTGAGAAAGAAAATATTTCCAAAATGATGGTGACAAGATAGAAACAAAGGTGTATTTGAATGGCTAGTTGGCTAGATTTCAGCTTTGTGTGCAAGGGTTGTTCCATCAAAAACCTGTAAACTACCATGGGATGTTCTGTACATGTTAAAGGACATAATGGAGTGCACAAACATCCAGGGTATGTGTAGTTCAAACAATGATGGTCTAAACAACTACATCTCTTCGATTGAGTCAATTAAATCAGAAAAATGAAAAAGTTAAGTGTATTTTCATATTATGCCAGTTGTCAACAGCCTCAAAGAGTGACCAAATACACAAATCACCACAATACTTCACAGCACATTCAATGTTACATTCTGTTTGAGTCATGGATGACCGTTATGGAATGGCTTCATTCCAAACATTCATGGCCAAATCAAACATTTAATGGTAGAAACACCGCCGCAATTACACAAACCAAGATTAAAGTCCAACTCGTCATGTTTTACCCAAGAACCAATGAACATGTGATTTATCCCCCAACCTTTAGGTGGCAGCAGAATACATGAGACTTACTAACACTCCTAAAAGAATGTTGCCCATGAGGACACCAAGACTACGTTTGTGTGCAGGGTTCAAAATGAATACCAGCCAAGCACCAAATGGGGGTATATTTTTAATTTTGCTTGCAAGTTTAAGAAGCCACCTAACACACTGACTGGTGATTATTTTTTTAGCAACACAATATTAGCAATGATTGTTTAGCCTCAACAAAATATCTCATGTTCAACATAGCCATAATATTTGAGTGTTCCATAAGGCATAACTCGTCTATTTTCACCAAAATCTCCATTGTAACACTTCACTTCCTGGACATCTTTTTCTCACAGACCCAAATAAGAAACAGGACGCTTTCGTTTAAAAACTAAGACAGTTTAACTCTATTTAGTGGTTAATTTATTATAATTTGGACCCTCCCTTCACAATGTGCTCTTCCCACTGTTAATTCACCACCATAATGTGTTATTATGCATATTAAGTGGATGTATGACACAAAGCTGTGCATACAGTATACATTGAATTCTTTTGGCTGGAAAAAAGAAAGAAAACACTTTCTTAAATTTATCTTCCATACATTTTACTGTTGAGCTAAAAAGAACATTTCAGACCCTGTGTGTGTGCACTGACTGTGCTTCAGTAGACGAATGGGAAGGTACTTACCAGGGGAGTCCAGGTTGTTGCCATTGTAACCAAAGACAGAGTCAAAGTCAACGTTAAGGCCTCTGTTGTTCTGGGTCTGTTGGAGGGTTGGGGAGGCTGTGAACCCTGCTGAGACAGAGAGAAGAGGCATCAGTGTTAGGGCTCCAATATTTTTGATTATTCTATAGATCGAATGTTTTGATTAACCGGATAATATATAATATATCAACATATCGATTAACCACTTAAACCGTGATGTGCAAATACGCTTAGTCTTTGCTAATCGCTTAGTTGGATTAACTGTGCCACCCCATAATAAGTCCACGTAACCTTGTACCCAGCATTATCTCATCTCATGAGGAGAAAAGCCTGGAAAAGCACTACAGCCGAAAGTATAGGGTGGGACTTCCATTGTATGCACTCCCCCCGGAAGCAGTCTTTTTCGACTAATTACTGCACGGTTTTCATAACCGCAAAATGTAAACAGAATGGAAATTCTTATACTTCCGCTTAGATCCTTTCAGTAGCAGTTCTTGTCCAGCCTACAGTCCATTAGATAACCACCTCGGCAGTGAAAACACATGCTTTGACTTGAATGCAGATATTTAACCACGTAAACCCCACTTAAAGAAAATCATAAAATAAACGAACATGTTGCATTTTAAGCTTGCAGATTTTTTAATTAATTTTTTATGTTGCCTATCATCACATGCGCCAAATAGGGATGCCAGGTTGAAAGTGGTTAAGACCAACTGACTTGACAGTCACCAGTATATTTTTCTATCATATTGACCATATTCACACAACAGCCATTTTGCTCTTACGTCATACTTACCCCGAGTACCCAAATCAACGAGCATAGGAGCAAAATGGCTGCCGTGTATATGGTCAATTGATTGTCCCTTGTGTCACTATTCCTCTGCAGCTTGTTACCCTGTCTGGTGATTCCAATTTCGCCATGAAAGTTTAATGCAGCTGGACACCTAATGCATACACAGACTTCCGTGCTCCACTTTCACTTTGGCCACCTCAACCACAATACCTGTTGCACTTTCCAGAGCTGCAAAAAAAAACATATGCGTAGGTGACAGCGGATTGCAGCATATACAAGTATAGCTGAAGGCTTTTTTTCCTGGTAAAGGTAGTAGATACACATCAATCTGTCACAGATACCATTGTGTTATATGTTATAGTCACTACCAGCACAACACATACCATTCCCTCGTCCCCACTTTAAAATACTTTCAGAAGAGGGGACAAAACATCAGTTTGAAACACTGACCGTGCCATATCAGGGTATCACATAATATCTATCAGACAGCACTCCCACTGGGCCCCTAGAGGGCAGGGTACGTACCTCTGAATAGACCAGCTACAGCAGTGGGCTCAGTTTGGAAGAGAGGGGTGGTGGCATAAGGGGATGGCCCACCGAAGGAGTCTGATACGCAGACAGGAAGAACAGGAGGAAGGCAAAGCACCAGAGAAAGAGAGAGACAGAAGGGGGGAAATGGAGAAAGATCAGAAAAATATAGTAGATCAACTAGAGGAAAGGCTGGTTAAGATAAAAAACACAGGTGGCGACTTGCAGAAGAAAAGGCCAGGAAGCTGGCATTCATCATCACATCTTCTAAACCAAGCACAAGTCAAGCTGCTGACGGCAAACTGCACCTAACGGCCAAAAACCAAACAGGGCAGCAGTTACACACGCATATGCTTACAGGCAGGTTTTTAACCACTTAAACCCTCTATACTTGATAAACTTGACATGAGTTGCCTCTGTACTTGGTGCAGTCTTTTTTTTCACTTGACACCAAATCTCCCCACCACCAAATCTCCCCCATCTACAAGCTCACAACCGGTCACAAAGATGTGATGTGTTGTGAGCTTGTACATCTGCTACTTTCTGTGAACGTTCTCCCCAGAATAGGGCTTCTAGAGTTTGAGTGGTTAATGGGTGGGGGCTTTATGGTCTAACATTTGAAATCTATCCGGACACACCACTCGCATATTCCAACTCATCCACATAAAACTTTGCTATACACACTGATGCAGTCACGCAGCTCAAAGCCTAGAAAGCATGGACCAGCCAATTCCAGTACCTGAAATAATGTGCTTTATCTGCATTGGAGTATCGAGGTCAGATGCCAAGGAAGAGCTTGAATCAAAAAATGGATTGTAATGATCTGAAGAAAAACAAAAATGCTGATAAAAATGAATAAAGGTCCATGCAACATGTACATATTGTTGTATGTTCATACAACAAAGAGCCATGTCAGCCAAATACAAACAAAGCTAGAATGCCAGTAGAATAGACTCCGCCAAGAATGCCAAGAGCTATGCAAATAAACAGTGGGAACATAGCCTTATCTAGCAATGAAACAAATATTTGGAATGGGGCAGCATGCCAGAACTTGGCTGAATGTGAGAACAGTGACAAGAAGCTAACTAGCCCTTAATGACAAGAAACTGTACTGGATACAACCTTAAAAACACTGTACAACTGCAGCCTCCATTACTTCCCTCCTTTTACTCAACTTATGTACGTAAAACGAAATAAATCTCCAACCTGTATCCAATTAAACTAAAGCGACTTCCTACATTGACCGCCAACCCCTGCCATGCCATATTTCATTACAGATCATCACAGAGTTGAGTTGCTCAATGAATGATGAATTTTGTCATGCAACTCGTGGCAGAAAACAGGCAGGGGTATAAAACGGTACAAAGCCACACGCTGAAAAAGAAAACAAGGTCACACAATCCCACCAAACACTTCATGGCTGGGTGTCCTAGAGGATATGCTAAGGGCGTCCGAGGACACGGCGGGCAGGTGGACAGCATCGACAACAGGTAGTGTGAGGAAAGGGTTTGAGTTTGGAATGTATTCCTCCATGGCTTCTGCAGCAGAGGTGAAAGGATCTGGGAGGGTAGAGGAAGACAGACAGAAAGGGGCAAACGGAGACAGGAAGAAGAAGCACAAAGAGATGGCGCAGAATAAGGTGAGTAAAAGTTAATTGAAAAAAAAAGGTGCATGCAGAGTATCACACGAGACCACGTGCAGGGAGAGAAATGAGACGTAGTGGGTTATCATACACAAGACCACATGCAGGGACAGAAATGGGACTAAAAGCTGTGATGTATTTTGTTGCGTGCGGTGTCGCACACCGAAAATAGCCACTCTACAAGCTCACACTGCGACGCGCTGTGAGCTTGTAGATCTGTTATTTTCAGTGCACAACACAGGCGCAAAACGAAGTATAAATGCAGCTTTAATGGGTTATCAGACATAAGACCACATGCAGGGAGAGACATGGGGCTTAGTGGGTTATCATACACAGAGTGGGGAGATGAAGAATTTGGGCTGATAATCCTGCTTCCTAAAGAGGTCTGCTGTTCTGCTTGCACTGACCCACATTCTGGGAAGAGACAGCCAGCTTTATCACAACCGCTAAACTAGTCCAGAGTTTAAAGGTCTTCTCGGTTTTATCAGGACAGTTAAGAAGTTAAAGAGTTTATTGACCGCAAACAACCATGGCCAGAATGAAACGAATACATGTATGAAATACAATTCAATCTTAGCTAATCTCCGTGCTTCTAAAAATGTTAGTCAAGTTTTTAGACAAAAACAAAACTGCATATAATGTTTTCGAAAGGTAAAACACTCAAGATGTGTGGATACACAGGAACATACTGTATATATATATTTTTTATATTAATGAATATATTAAAGGATATCATTTGACAGCATTAAGCATGAATGAATTTGTACTTACATTCTTTGCCATGTAAAGACAAACAGTAATATTATCTTACTGAGCAAACCTTATCATTATGTACACACCTTTGATATGAGAATGAGGTGAAATGCTCACCATTAGCAAGCACTTGAGATAGTGTTTCAACTGATAAGCGCAAACTTCCAACATAAGAGAATGATGCTTTCTTTTTTTTTTTAAAGGTTCAAGGAGTAGTGTTCGGGTGGCGCAGGCGTTAAGTTCCTGCCCACCACCACCGTTGAAACTGGGGTTCGGTTCTCCAAAACACCTTGGATGACTCCATGTGCATCGGAGGGGACATATGATTGTCTACACCACTGGTTCCCATACAAAAGAGAAATGTGATGTCTCCCCAGGACCCAAGCTAGTGAAGATAGAAGATCTACAAGCTGTAAGCCAGGGCTCCCCAATAGGCGGCCCACGGGCCATTTGCGGCCCGCGAGAGGCAACTGTATTACTGTTCAAGCAGACTAACAAACACATCTGTAAGTCAATTGTTGATTCTGGACTTATTTAGATTTTCAGTATGTACAACTGGCTGCTGTTAATCTGCATTACTTTTCAAGCAGACTTATTTTGTTTCCAGAGTGCATTTTTTTCCTTGTGTGACCCTCAACACAGGATTTAAGAATCCCAGGCCTAAAATAACACAGTGTCAAATTAGCTCGATTAGAGAAAAAAAAAAAATGGACGATTTGGCACAATGGCCCTTGGCTTGGTACCAGAGACATAATTTGGCCCTTGGGGAACAGTAATTGGGGAACCCTGCTGTAAGCTTATAGATCGGCTATTTTCACTACTTCTTAGACATTTGTTTTCTAATTTATTGAATTCCTTTTTTGTAATTTATTCCAGGAATTCTTTTGAAAAATGAATGGATCTGTTTTTAATTCATGAAAAGGTTAGCATTTTTTGGAATTCTTGTGTAGTAATAATTTTAAAAAAAAATTAGGAAACAAAGGGATATTTACTCGTGACCCACAAATGGGTCCCGGACCAGTGTTGGGAAACAGTGGTCTACACCAGTGGTTCTGAACGCCAGGTCTGAGGACCACCAGCGGTCCAAATGGATTCCTTTACAGGTCTCCCAACTCTGATAAGAGTAGAACTGGAACCAGTGAAACCAAATGGACTCTGGGTGTATTTTGGTGACATTTGTACACTCTCAAGAGTTAAATAAGCACTGAGGATTTTACAGTGTAGACTGGGGTTCCAGTATAGTTAAATTTGAGGGACTAACATACACATGCAGGGGAATTGACTCCCACCCACCTTACAGTAGTTACTGTTGCTATGGCGTCCTGTGCAGGTATGTAAACGTGAGCCAATTCTCAAGCCTATTTTTTGTTCACTCAATGTCCTGCAACCACGCCGTCCGAGTTGGCAAGACGTGGTGGACAGAATAGGTTATAATAACGTGAAGCAAACCCACTGCTCCCTGCAGGCATCTCTGCCAATCACGGCGATGGGAGGCGGGGTTTTGAGGACGATTGGCTTGGGAACATATGAAGGGGGAAATTATCACATTACAGCTGTCGGCAGCATACTCCAAGGACGAAACGGTTTTATACTCGCTGCCTCTCTCTGCTCTGGGTTCTGAACATTAGAGCCGCCCACTTTATACACTGCTGGAATGGTGATTTGACAACAGATCACCGCTGTTTGTTTACAACCTCCGAAGCGCTTTGACACGAAGATTTCACGTTTCTGGCAACAGGCACAGTGAACCAAGTGTGCACTATCTCTTTCCATTGATGAATTTCCATCTGGTTGTGTCTGTAGTCCCTTAGAGAGGGATTATATAGAGGTTTGTGTCCCTCCTAACCTCCTCAGACAACCTTACTTCCAAACTGTCCACAACACTTTGCTGGCAGATCGCTGAAATAAAACGATATAAAGCCATTGAGCGTCTGACCAATCGTTTGGAGTATGCAACCAGCAGTGCAAGTGATTCTTTTTGGAGTAATACCTCCACAATATCCACCAGTGGAGGGATCTATTCATAATATCCAAAAGAGAACATGGGACAACAATAAAAAAGCACGCAGCTCTCAAAGAAGGAGAAACTCCCAAAACTCAGAAAAAGCAACCAACACAACTTTGCAAACCAGTAATACTGTTGCACACCATTTCCCCATTTTGTTCAAGTCTGAAGGACCTTCTTCAAATAGCAACCGTTGCTGAGGTACAGTAGTATTGGACACAGACTTTTTGAGGCAGGGTGTTGGCGAAAGTTCAATTGGCATAACGACTAAATTGGGGAGGGAAAAAAGTTTCAAGGTGCAGAGGAAGGACAACCATTCACGGTAGAATACAAAACTATATATGTTCGTTAACTTCAATATATACAAAAGGTGCATACTGATTAGAGGGGATTAAATACTTATTTGCCAATGTGCCAGAAATGAACATTTACAGACACATTTTCAGCAGATTTAGGAATAAATAAATAGGTGTGCATTTTCTAATCTCAACCATGAATAAGACTAATGCTAAGAGGGCTTTTCTTTTCGCCATTGTCTGATCTTATTCAGATGTAGTTTGTTCATGAATAATAAGTGATAATTGATGTTATTCAATGCCCACTCAGGCACCAAAGGGCATGTTCATGTTGGGGCTACTAATACGAGCTGTACAGTATGTGCGTCAATGGGCATGCCCACACAGTGTGTGTGTGTTCATATGGTTCATGTCGCTGGTGTGTGTGTTGCTGTCGTGTGTGTTCATATATGTTCATGTTGGGACTACTAATGCGAGCTGTACAGTATGTGCGTCAATAGGCATGCCCACACAGTGTGTGTTCATATGGTTCATGTCGCTGGTGTGTGTGTTGCTGTCGTGTGTGTTCATATATTTCATGTCTTTGGTGTGTGTGTGTGTGTGTGTGTGTGTGTTGCTGTCTGGCAAAAACCTTGCATCTCCATATTATTTTTTTCCATAAATTAATGCCCTACTTCGTCATACAACAGTGTCACACAAAAGTAGAACATTTGACGCATTGTGAGCTTGCAGATCTGCTATTTTGTTTTATAAATATTGAACCAATGAAAAGTATTAACAAGAGCTTGTGATTAAATAATACTATTAAATCCATTAAACACAAGTTATTCCCCCCCCCATTTCCTGAAAAGTAACGGTTTTGGATATACAAGGTTTCCACCCGACAGCGGCGATGTGCACGTGCAGCATGGCGGTGTGTGGACTGAGGTGGTGCCAACGTGCAGAGCTCTCACCTCCCCATGTGTTTGCAGCAGGCATGCCGGCAGAGAGAGGCAGCTCCTGCTGGAAAGCTGGCTGCAGGTCCAGCAGGTCATTGGCTGCCTTGGAAGTGCTGGCGGGAATGAAGAGAAGGGCAATAGAGGTCATTCGTTAGTATAAGCTACCAAGTTTTCACACCCAACTTCAAGGTTCACCATCGCTATTCAGAAAAGAATTTAGGATTCGCATTCCCCCGTCCTCCATCTTAACCACTTTGAACCTAGTGTCCTTCTCCTGGGCATGTCATAATAGGTGGATATTCTTATTCTGGGCATGTCATAATAGGTGGATATTTGGCTAAAATAGCAGAACTACAAGCTTGCAAAGTGATGCATTGTGAGCTTGCAGTTTGGCTATTTTCAGGAAAAAAAGATTTGGTGTCGATGTCATTGAAGTATGTAGGGTTTAAGTGGTTAAACCTGTGAATAATAAATGCAGTCGAGACACAAGACTGTTCCATCCAGCTCCCCCGTGGTTTTCCCAGACTTAATGACGGGTAGTGGACAGTCTCCTCCAAGACCAGTTCACAAATACATGCAAAAGAACAACTTGACACTATGGTGTAAATCAGCCTGAGCAAGACAGGCTTCCATGAGTACCTAGAAATTACACTCAATCTAAATAGAGTGCCCTCTTCCCATAGCCAGGCTCTCCACAGCAACTCTCCACTATGCTGCTTCTATAGAGTGAAATACTCTTTGCACACAAATTCTTAAGTTTAATTCTTAGTTCTGTACCAATTAATGTTAATGAGTTATTTCAATAAGCCATTTTTTTTTTAAATATTTTTTTATCCCGCAATTTTTTGTAACCCATTTTTTTTCACCCGTGCCAATTTCCTAAGTGATCCTGGGCGCTAAACCAGTCCTCCACAGCCTGGGGAGGCCAGGGCCGAGCTCATGCTTCCTTCAGTGCATGAGAGCCAACTGACCTTCTTGTCACCTGACAGGGGGGAGTTTCCCTGGTAGGACGTAGCGCGTGGAAGGAACACGCCATTCCAACCAGTTCCCTTCCCCTCCATCAGGCGCCCCGGCTGTCATGGGGGAGGCGGTACAGTGACCAGGATTACTACATGTTTTTGTGAGGGTATTAACTACCCTGAGAGACACGGGGAGAACATGCCACACAGAGTAGGCCCTTTCGCCAACCCCACCTAGGGTATGGGCGCTGATGACGCGGAGGAGAAGACACGCCCCCAGCGCCCACAGCGCCCCCGGCGGGAATCGAACCCAGGACCATCTTGCTGTGAGGCGACAGCGCTACCGACTGCGCCACCGTGCCCTCAATAAGCCATTTTAAGCCATTTTAAGCCAGTGGGACGTCACTTAGATTATGTTCAGCTTTGGTCATTGAAAACCCCCAGAAGATTCATTTACATATAATATATTGACATTAATTTCCAAAATCTTTTGTATATCAGGACAGGGTTATGCTCAAAGTACTGCAAGGCAATCCATAGTCCCTCAGCAGATGAGTCAGTGATTGTGTTTGGCTTTTTACGGCGTGGCTCTGCAAGAGGCGAACCGTCTATGAGAGGGTCTCTGTGTGTGTGTGTGTGTGTGTGTCCAGAGCTAATCTCATAAACCGCTGGACCGATCAGTGCCAAACTTTGTTTGCACGCTGCCAGTAGGCATGTTTATTTAACTTACATTTTATAATGTAGGTCAATGGGGCTCTGATCGGGCTGAAATCTTGCACAATTTGGAATGCATCACAGACAACTGACATCATACATACACAACTGACGTCTCAGGATGGCCACATTGATATCCACATTAGTCACGCTGTCCCCATGATTACATTTTTTAGGGTCTGAGTGACCTACTTTTGGTAAGGGGCATAATGCCTTCCTTACCTCTCTCTAATCATATAGCAAGTTTGGTCATCTTAAGTCTCATAAGGGATATACACCAGACAAGATCTCAGACAGAAAGATGGATGGAGTGCAAACCTAAAAACCTGCTTCCCAGAGGACTGATGGGGGGCTAATAAAGGCATGCGATCACAAACTGGCAGTGTTGGCAATGCAAATAAAACTAACGCTGGCTACAAATGCAACTAGTCCAGTGCCCATTGTCAAGAGGCCAGTCTATGAGGTCAGGTCAGTCAGTACACATTGTCAGAGTACTTGGAGGCCAGTCTATGACATCAGTCATCTATAACATCAGTACTATGACGTCAGTACCCAATGTCAGAAAGTGGGGGGCCAAGTGGCCAAATCTGGTACAACATGTTTGGGCCGATTTGGGCCCAAAACATGGAACGAGTGAAATGGTGGTCGTTTGTGACGTAGACACATAAAAAGGACACTACTGCGCATGCCAATGGTCCCATGATGTGTCCAAATGGAGTGCTCTCTCACCTGGTGGTGGAGCTGGGGGTGGAGAAAAGGTCAATGGCCGGAGCAGAGGTGATGTTCCCCCCTACCGAGGATACAGGTGAGGTATCTGTGGTTGCAGTGCCAGGGGTTTTCTGGAGCTCCTTGAGACGCTGGTCCTAGGGTGGAAGGGGAGACCCGTGGCAAAGGGAGTGAGTTAACCCATGTATGCATGCATGTGCTCGCATGTATAAAAGATCCTAAAGCAGAGGTTCTCAAACTTTTACATTTCAAGGACCCCAGGATTACTATGCATTAGGCCAAACAATAACTGAGTTACCAATCAGCATATTATAGCACAATTACAGAGAAAGTTGTTTTGATCATACAAAAGGCAGTCCTCTTCTAAAGGAGAGCAGACCATATTCACAGCAGATGAAGGCTTAGTTATATGCAGCGGAAGGTAACATTAATTTGGACGTTTCATTTAGGTTTGAGCCGTGTTCCAGCATGGACAGCTCCTGGTACAGTTAACGTCACGCTGACACACACAGAAACATCAGAATGAAACGGACCATTTAATGTCACCACCCTCAGCTGTGTTTAACCTTCTATGACATGACAACATGTAGGTGGCATGTAGGATGTTATTACACACTTCTGAAACATTTAAAGAGTACAGAGCAACAAAGGCTAAACAACAAAAAAACAGGAAACACAAGGGACAGGACTGTGGCCACAACTTCCTCAACAGACTTCAACACTGACTAATCCCCCCTCCCTCCCGCATGCTTCTGCAAACAGCAGCACAGAAATGTCATTCAAGGTAAGTGGTGCTACATGTGCTGCTGGACGCAGTCTGGCCAGTCTGAGGTGCACTCAGTCGAAAGGAATGTACACTGTAAAATCCAGAGTGTGTCTGAGGGTTGCGGGTCAACTTTTTTTACACTCTCAAAGTGAATTTAACACTCCGGAATTTGCAGTGTGGGCAATTGAAGGGAAAACGTACTTTCAGTGATTTTAGGCGAAGCTGCTCCTCATCTAAGGCGGCCTGTTTTTCCCTCTCGTCCACTTTGGTGAAAGATATGCCGGTGTTGGCCAGAGAGGAGACGGCATTGGAGAGAGTGCTAGCCCTGAATCAACACAGACAGGGAAAGCAGAAAGAAAACGTCAACATAAATGAGGTCATTAAGGGCTATAGAGAAAACACATTTTATATGCTAGCGAGACCAGTAATAGCACAGCAGAGCTATAAACAGTCCACAGTTACACCTGGACTTTGCTACTATACCCAGGTGAGGCAACTTACGAACCTAACATGGCTGCCTTTCTCTGCCTGAAGTGGTTTTTGATTGATTGATTGGTTGGTTGGTTTGTTAACAGTACAGGTAGTACAGTCAAAGTTTATGCTAAAAGCCCCAGTGGCTTGTTTCCATTGTGGTCCATTAGTCTACACTACAGTACATAAAAAGGTTTAATGTGGAGTGCAGAACCTGTTTAAAACTAGGTGAGCTTGACCTACAATCATCTAGAGTAAGCATCTTCTTACGCTGCAACACGGTAAATAATAATAGCACCGCCGTCGACAAAAATCGACATTTACGAAATTGATATCCTCTGGAAAAAAGAACACATGGTGAAAGGCAAAAGCTGCAAAGTTGTGTGCGTGTGCAGATTGTTTATAGAAGCATCTTCCCTTGCACAAACAACCAAGGCTCACAATGTCATTAGACATTGTGGTGTCTATGCAAACATGTGCTTCTGTTCCTGGAATTGGGAGTCCAGGCAGGTGAAGTGAGGGGAGGAAGTCCTACCTGCTTGCTGCTGTGGAGTCTTTGACTTTCTTTCCCTCTAAAGAGGCCAAGTGTTGCTCCAGGGCATCCAGCAGGCTACTGGGAGCCTAGAGGGACAGTATCCATGCACATTATTGTTAGTTTCAAAGGCTGAGTAAAAACATATAGGCTACAACACCATGACTTCGATGTTAACCACTTAAACCCTATGCTTAGTTGTACGGCATATTGCAAAAATAGCATGTTGTCAAGTTGCGACGCATTGTGGGCTTGCAGAACTGTTATTTTCACCAAATATTCATCCATTTTCCCTGACGTTAATTTTTGCCAAAAGTTCATTCCTTTTGCTGAATTCATCCATTTTCGCCTAATGTTTATTGATTTATTGTTCATCCTTGTTTCCCTAATTTTAATCAAATCTTCCCTAATGTTCATCCATTTTTGCCTAATGATCATTCATTTTTCGTAACTGTTCATTCATTTCTCCCAAATTGATCATCCAAATGCCAAATGTATCAATTTTTGACTAATATTCGCCTATTATGACATAGCTAGAATAGGGATGCTAGGGTTCATGTGGTTAATAAACAACAACAAACACGGCAAGCATGCCAAGTTTACTTTTCAAAGGGTCCACAAACGAAGACGAGACAAGCACCTTTTAAGAACAGAGGACAGAGACAGAGAGATAAAAGGTTCAGATACTTACACAAACCGTGAACTGACAACGGAGAGATAAAGGAAGGGAAGAAATACAGAAAATAAAGGTGGCAACTGTCAAGATGTCGTTAGGAAACATTATGGGAGAAAACTAGCTGATGCTGTTGTGTCTGTAGCTAGCAACTAATGAGTCTAGTTAAAGCTTTGAAAGCACGAGCAATCCAGCGTCTAAAGAAAATAGATCTTGACATAATACACCATTACAAAAACCTCACTAAAGCCTTATTTATTAGGCTTTTTGTCGTTTAAGATAACGAGCGGCACCTACTGTATGTACCAACTATAAGACGGTACCAAATCTACTGGCTCTGTGTCTCAGAGCTGGGCTATCGATGACTTGAAAATGTACATGCTGCACAATGTACAAGGCAATGGGGAATCGGAGAATAAGTTGCATATAATGGATGACATGAAACCCACTGTTTGAAGGACAATTGACCATTTTTAATGTCATTGTCCTGTAATGTCTTGTTGAACGACATGTTTTTATGTTATGTGTAGACCCCAGGAAGATCTGTTGTTATGCATCAGCTAATGGGGATCCCAATAAACTCAATCAGTGAGCATTTCAAACTAAAATGGACAAAAGTACAATCTACCTGGAATGTTGGCACACTAAAACAGGTTGTTTGAAAGTTTGAAATCTAGTTTGAAATCCCTGGCCTGCAGGTAAATTTTTTGCGCTCTGCAGTCCAACTCAGAGGCACAAGAGGCAGAATAGGTATGGTCCTACTGTAAACGCATACAATATGGTACCATCCTATAGTCAACATAAATAGACAAAATGATACCACTGAGCTGGAGTTGGTAAAAATGGTACTGTCCTATAGGGAGCACTATTGCGATACACAGCATGGAGACAGTAGAAAAACGGTGTTCCTTTAGTTCTTAACATTATCCGATTATGGTTACTACCAAGGTTAGACAAGGGCACCTCACCCACTGTAGCCAACGTGAACCTACCATTAAGGACGATATACAAAGTTTAGATTTTTCAATATACAATCTGTGTGCAGTAATTCTATACTTTGTTATCCCCTTAAGTAGTAGGCATGGTACTTATTATGACCCACATTGAAGCTCTTAATTCACACCTTTATTTGCTGTATGACGTGCAAGGTCAGGGGTGAGTACAAGTGTGAAGCTCTTCGTAGGTGCATTGGTGGGCACGTGCAAAGCTTCAGAGCTGGGCAGAAAGCTTGCTATTTGCAACCAGTCAGGTCAGAGTCTCAGGGCCAGGAGTACAGACCTCTTTTTTATTTTATGGAGGTAGCACAACAAGATAAAAACACAGTATAACCCACAACATTCATCAAAAGCTCACAATTATGTATCTAGGTGCTTGCATTGTCACAACACACAGAAAACTAAAACAAATGTACCTTAAAGGAACAATTGTGTTAAGAGACAATTACTTATCACTAGCTTAAAAATGACTGTACATGTAAATATGGAAACAATATTTCTCCTTCCCATAAAGTCAGGGATAGTTGCATTTGCACTTACAATAATTAATACAGGGGCAAAATCTGTGCGACACTGCCCACAATATTTAGTTATTTTGTTTCAGCTTGGTTGAAAATGTATATTTACATTTGAATGTCTGTTTGTACAGCACAAGAAAGACTGATGATGTGTACTGATAATTGTCATTTATACCTTCATTATCCAATTAAGATGCTGACACTGGAGCCATATTTGTGAGCTCCCAAATATATGAGTCTGTATGGGTTATATTGTGCTTTCCAATGTTGTGAATGCCCTGCAAAGTAAGTTCAAAACATTGGCTATTTCTTTTCTTTTTTTTTTACCATTTAAGCTCTATAAAATTCATCATACGATAAATAGTGAAAATAGCCGAACTACAAACTCACAATGCGCTGCACTGCTACGAGTGGTGAGCTTGTAAAGCTGCTACTTTGAGGTGTCTTAATTCTTATGAAATATTTTTTTATGTTTTGCTTTTAATGACCAGGGGTGACAGCGTTAATGTTGTTAAGGGAAGCAAGCCAGCAAATAGTGAGGGGGCACAAAGTTATGGTCACACTTGAGAGGCACTGCATGGCTGTCGTTGAACGAACCTGCTGCACTTGTAAAGCAAAGAAGCATTCTCTTACCTGAGAAAGATCCGGGATGTCTCCTCGATCAATTCCAACTTGCTGCACAAAGAGATCAAGAAGCAAAGTAAATATCACAATGAATGAAGAGTTTATTTGTCACTCACTCATACATACAGGTACAAGCTGCGAAATGTTAGTGTGCCATGTTCTACAACAGCGGTTCTCAAACTATGGGTCTCGGGAAGGTGCTGTTGGGGTCGCGCAGTGGCAACCAAACAAATATGACTTTTTTTTTTATTAAGAAAAAAGAAAAAAAAGGGGAAAAAAAGGGGGGGGGAAAGTGAGGTCATCGCCACCAAACAAACTATTGGCTTGACTCCTCACACACACACACACACACACACACACACACAAATACAAACAGGTTTAGCCCTGTTCATAAACAATTTACTTGTTTATTTACTATGTTCAATATGAGCGGGTGGCTTAAAAGAGACATTTCTGCTGTTTTTGTTTGTCCGAGAGCGAGAGGGTACAGGACCACGGGTCCATTTGGTACAATCTGTACCCTCGCAGAGTTAAATTTAGATCCCTCATCCCTCATGATATGGGGTTGTGGCATAAAAAAGTTTGAGAACCCCTGTTCTACAGGACTGTGCTAACAGCAGCAATACATTATACACAAGATAATCACAGAGCTAATACTGCATAAAAACAAGAAAAATCAAATAAAAGGTTAAAAAGTACAGACAGGACACGCATGCTAACCTTCTGTAAAACCTTAGCATCAATGGGGGAAGTGCAAAAGAAAAGAAGAAACAACAAAAAGAAGAGGGGGGTAATTCAGTATCAGATTTGTAGAATTTATATACATCTACTGTATACATCAGTACACTTATTTGTAGAATGTATACACATCAGTACACTTATTTATAGAAGGTGTATACATCTATACTTAGGTATGTTTATCTCTGTACGTTAGTGCAAGTCACATTGCCTTTCAAAAATCTCCCAAAGTATGATCTTTACTTGCCTCTGCAACTTTGAGGAACTCTGAGATTCTTGTCATCCGTGTGAGAAATTTCTTGTAGATGTCGAGGCCTTCTTTGCACTGGACTTTTTTCATGTCAAAGTACTTCTCTGTTGCATAAGAGAAAGGAGAGGTAAGCATGAGACAACTAATCTAACTGTTTTTCACGTGGATAGTACTCTGAAGCAGTAGTTCTCAAAGTGGGGTCTGAGGACCCCCAGGGGTCCTTGGGATCCCCAGAAAAAAAACAATTATACAGCATCACAATATTTTAACCACTTAATGTTATTCAAAAATAGCCAATGCAGTGCGGCACAAAGTGACACCCTGCAAGCTTGTACATCCGCTATTTTTGAACAATTTGTAAAAATCTTTTTTACACAAATCTTCTCTGCCTTGGAACCCCGTCCAAGGCAAAACATATTTTCAGATGAGGGTCGCTGGCACAAAATATTTTCAGATGGGGGGTCCCTGGCCAAATACAATATACGATCATTTAATACGGTTAAATTAAGAATTTTATGACCCTGGATTTCTTCAAAATTCTCAATACAAAATATACACATACAAAATTAAACATAACGTGAACAAGCGGAACTTAGCCCCTGTGGAGAGAGTGGTCTCTCTTACCAAGCAGGTTGATAATTCCTTCGTTGTAGGCTGCAAACAGTCGGATGGCATCTTTAAACAGAAGCATGAAGGCCGCATTGATCACACCATTTGTCAGTTCATTAGCATTGACCTACAAAGAACATAGACAGGGTTAGAGTTCCATTTTGAGTAATGCTAATCGTCACTGTCGGGTGGAAACCTGATATGTCCATAAACATAACTTTTTTATTATCATTAAGGAAAAAAATAATATAAATGTAGATCGGCTATTTTCACTACTTTTGTGCGACACTCGTTTGATGAAGTTGGGCATTCCTTTACGAAAATATATTAAAATATGGAGATATGAGGTTTCTGCCCCACAGCAAAGATATATGGTATATAATCTCGTTCAGTTTTAGTATTTAAGTAGCAACACTACCAGACATTTATTTACAGCAATTGGTCACACCAAAATAATAATTAAAGTTACGTTAAAGTGTACATTTTTTATCACAATGTCTTTAATCACCAAATTATGGGGAGGAGTATGGATAAGTAGCCTGGAATCCAGACTGATGTTCGTTACGTTCGTCTTTTTCTCACTTCGCTACTCAGTCTGGCCAGGGTCTATTTGACTCGTATTTCAATTACGTAGGCAAGTCAGGAAGTGACTCGAGTTTTACACTGGATTAGGCTAATGGATAAGAGTACTGATAAGTATCTGGGAACTCATGAACTCACATTGAAGTCAAGTAGCACGTCCATCTGATTCTGAATGATGGGAATGGTCTTAAGGAGTTTCTCTGTGTTCATGGTTCTCATTACTCCATCAGACCTGTGGAAAGACAAAGATAGAAATCTTCACATCCTTCATAGTCAGGTGCTTGTTTTTTTCAGCTACTTGAAACCCTAGCGTCCCTATTCTGGGCATGTTATGATAGGCAAAGATTCTGCAAAAATTGCAGATCTACAAGCTCACATTGCATCCCAAGGTGACACATTGTAAGCTTGTAGATTAGCTATTTTTGGTTAAGTACATTTGGTGAAGAAATGTGGTGACCAACGATAGATCCCTGAGGTACTCCAGTCAACAAAGTATATAGGGTTTAAGTGGTTAAAACCAGGTTTTACCTGTTGTCTTCAAAGATACAGAATGGAAAGCAGGTTCAAAGTAAAAGTTTGCCTCTCTACAAAAAAATGTAAAGCACTAACAAAATAACTAACAAAAAACTAACAACTTGGTAAATGGGATACCATTTCTAGGATTAGAAAATAGCCTACATGCCTCTGCAAGTGATGCATGTAACAAATAGTGTAAAATGTTTGTCCCCTCACCCTCTTTTTACTTTAGTGAAGTCAAAGGCAACCTGTCTATAGGACACAGCTTTTTCATTTAGATAGCGGCTATACCTCCTGATGAACGTCGACATGTCATAGCCTAGATCAGAAAGAGAGAAGCAAAGTGTTTTTTTAAATGTCACCACACAGGACAAACTGGCTGCAGAGAAGAGAAGACAAAAAGCTAACCGTCTACCTTGGAGGCCACTTTTGTCCAAAAAATTGCTGAGGTTGAATAGTGTGTTCCTTGAAGCCAGATACTGTATGAATCTCTGCAAGACAATGTGTGAAACAAAGTGCATTCTTACAACAGGACACGTGACAATGAAAACAATCTCCAACTTGTTCATTCATTAAATGACTACATTTGGCAAGCAAACTGCTTGATCAACTAATGGTGCAAAAAGAAGCCTGTAAGCATTATCAACTCTATTCGTTCAATATTAAATGTGCTACAGTGGTGTTTAGATTATGCTAATTTTAATATATATCGTCTCTGTCAGGTGGAAACCTCATATGTCCAAAACTGTTACTTTTCAGGATTCAAATAAAAAAGAAATGGCAAAAGTAGCAGATCTACAAGCTCAAAGCACGTCGCTTCCTTTTGTGTGAGGCTTTAGTATGATCAAATAGGTCATTCATTCTACGAAAAAACAAAAAAGTTAGAATATGGAGATAAGAGGTTTCTACCCGACAGCAACGATATAAAGCATCCGCCAAACATCCAGTGTGCTCAAATGGTAGCATGCAGCAATGTCCACAAATGCATAAAATACTTGTGTATTCCTTTTATAATGTATGCATTTTCAGAATGGCGACGTCCTTACTTCATTGCCGTAGACCATTAGGTTGTGTGTGGCGGTTAGTGATTTGAAGACCACCACCCAGCTGGTGTTGGCGGTCCTCTCAAACAGTGTGTCGGCCAGCTGAGGAATGTTCACATTCATCTCGTTGGTGCACTGAATCAGGTCTGGAGAAGAGCGAGAGAGAGAGATTAATTGATTTTTATTTGGTGAGATCACGTAAAAAGAGCACAATAGCACTTTCCCCGACATACAGTCATAGCATCACAGAGGATGAAAACACAATAAAGCCTGAGGTCTTATTTCCATTGTGGTCCTCTTCACAAAACAACGCTAACCAACATAACAAGAGTCCAAGAAATGTGCAGTCAATGCATTTAATCTATTTTTTTCTCCTATAAATGTGCAGTCAATGCATTTATCCTATTCTACATAAAGTGCTATGTACCTACACTACATAATAAAGTTCACAGTTTATCATTTAAAGTGTGTGGACCAAACAGTCTATTAAAGTGCATATTTTAGCACTTAGAAACCATTTGGGTAACTAGCAGCAGCAGGGAAAAGGGATTGTGAGAGAGAGAGAGAAGGGAGGAAAACAAGATAATACTGCATCATGTGGGGTTCACAGTTCACATTTACTCATTTGGTTTAGATTCAAATTTGGAAACCTCCCACTCTTATATGCCCCTTTATTGCGCCATGTAAAAACACAGGACACTGCCTGCCCAGTGCTCACAGATCAATAAAATGATGCAGGAATGTCTACATATTACTGCTGGTGAGGCAGAGCTCAGGTGAACAGAGGCTATATGTGCACACTTCCTGAAAGCCGAGATGCGGGAAGGGCATTGCTGAGCAACCTCCTGGTAGGGCTGGGCAATTACAAAAAATATTCAAACCGATATATAGAACCAATAACCATCTTAATCTTGCTCATGTAGGTTTTATAATAGTTTTTTGTTCGAAGCGACATACATCTTTTTAAAATAAGATGTAATAGGGCTAAGTGGTCTGATTAACCACTTTTAAGCCCTGTATCATTCTTTGTTGTACAATGGTGACATCATGCACAAATAGCGAGATCTACAAGCTCACAACATGTCGCGATGAGCATGTAGATCTGCTATTTTCACTATATAAAAAAGATCATTTGTTATTGTGATACTGATTGGAATTATCACCCAGCTCTAACTCCTAGCACAAGTAAGACGCGCGAACGCTGGAAGCAAACGCAGCTCGAAAATAACAATAAGAAGAATAGAAAGGAATGAGCAATTACTTGCCATCCGGCCTGAAATATGCACAAATGACATGGAATTCTTAGATATCCCAATAGATGAACTCGTGTAGATGCTTGTAGATGTGTTATTTTTGACTGTCGCTGCTATATTTTTCTCACAGGAGTGTAATTAGTCACCCAGGGGCACAGGCGAATTTCAGCCACACTGTAGTGCATGCAGGCAATGAGAGCGTGACTCACATGGGGGCAGCCAATGAGAGCGTGAGTGACATGGGGGCACGGCTGCACACATACTGCACACAGACAGACAGACAGACAGACACACAAGCCGAGCCGAGTGTCATAGTATGCTCCGAAGCCGCGCCTCCTTCCGCGTTCGCAATTAGAGCAGGGTTCCCCAATTACTGTTCCCCAAGGGCCAAATTATGTCTCGATGTACCAAGCCGAGGGCCATTGTGCCGAAATCGTGCACACGCACAAAGCGCGCGTGCGCAAAATTTTTCTTTTTTTATTCGTTTTTTTTCTCTAATCGAGCTAATTTGACACTGTGTTATTTTAGGCCTGGGATTCTTAAATCCTGTGTTGAGGGTCACACAAGGAAAAAATGCACTCTGGAAACAAAATAAGTCTGCTTGAAAAGTAATACAGATTAACAGCAGCCAGTTACACATACTGAAAATCTAAATAAGTCCAGAATCAACAATTGACTTACAGATGTGTTTGTTAGTCTGCTTGAACAGTAATACAGATATTATTATTTTTTATGACTTATTTAGGAGTCGTCGCGGGGCGCACAGTTGGCTCTCGCGGGCCGCCTATTGGGGAACCCTGCATTAGAGGCTCTCCTCACCATTATATCTGCTCACAACGCATTGGGATGCGTTGTGAGCTTGTAGATCTGCTATTTTCGGTGTGTGACTAAGTATAAATCAGGCATTAAACTACCATACACTGACCCGAACAGTAAGTGCTCTTTTATACTGCTGGCCAGAATGTCCTGAATGAATACGGTTTGTAGGAAAAAAGGCAGGTGCCTTTAATGATTTACCATAGCCCAACATAATGTTACTGCATATTATACCATTTTGGACTTTTATAACAGCATCGCCTTGCACAAGCGGAAAATCATGCATTTGGTGTGTGTGTGTCTGAGTGCGTAATGTTTTCTCAACAAAAGAAACTGCAACATTAGTTTATTAGAACAATTTATATTCCTGAATAATGAGCAATAACCTTATTTTGAATAACTTTTCCTTTCATTTGTTACAATACTTCTCATGTAAGTGAGTGAGCAGCTGCTGATTTCAAATCATTTTAGTGCAATTTGAGATGCATGATACACCTACGCCCATACGCCCTTCAGATGGCTTTTAAGAGCAGTTTTGGAGGGAGAATCCCCACTCTGCTGGAATAAGTGACACAGGGCAGCTTTCCCACCTTCGCTCAGTCGGGAACATGTTATATGTTTATCCCATGTGTCAAGAAATAATGTTGAATTACTATGTTGCAAAGTAAAAATGTTTAATTTTTGAACGGCCTGAATGTCCGGAAGGAATTACATTTTGTGGGCTTTGTTATACTATAAGTCAACTGGCGGCCAACTGGATCCCTGGCACAGACGTAGGAAGGCAAGCATGTGTGCCTCTGTCTGGGTTATTGACTGTGGATGTGGTCTTCTGGCCATGGCAGTGATGGCACTGTGCCACTGCCATCTGGCCTGCAGTGAATCTGCGCGCGCCCTGTGGCGTTTCCCCTAATCAGAGACATGAGACTGACCTACTGACGGCACATCTCATCAAGCTATCCATACATCCTCACATACAGAGTTACGGACCCTTTCTCTGTGCTGTGCAGTGACATGTTCTGTTCATGTATCTGTCAAAGGGTTAAAATGGGCCGTGGAGTCATGGACCATTTTAAATACAACACAGGATTTTACTGTGCATGCGCCCTTTCTGAATAGCACCACTGTTGGCAAAGCCTAACCTCTTAAGCCCTATATGCTTTGTTGTACAACGAATAGCTTAAAACCTCGTCTTTAATGACGTGCCAAAAATAGGAAGACCAGATTGAAGGTGATTAATTCATCTAACAGTTGATGTTTTCAGAAGGGAAAACAAGGGGGATCATCTCAGATGGAGCAAACAATGGCACCGAATTAGGCTGACAGACAGTACTGCAAAGAGACAAGGTGGAAGAAAGCCTAATAACTGATCCTTATATGGTTTTGATGCGCGTTGGGAACGATGCCCATTGTGAATGTTACTGAAATGACCAGAAAACTAAAATGTCCAGATTACTTATCTTTATTACTCAGTACTCAACAATTCAGATTTTGAGCCAAATAACTTTTCTGCCCTCTTCCATGCAATCATGGGACAGGCTAACTCTTGAGGCTGATCCCAGTTATTCAATTTTCATTGCCATCAGATGCCAAAAGAAGCTTGGCAGACAACAACACTAAATATTTAAGTGCATTTTATATCGTTGAGGGAGATGAATGATCCTCAGCAGGTGAAACTGCTTCATCGTCCTTTGCCTCAGTTGCCGTTCAACGGCCCATTGTTTATGCTTTATTTAGATCTGTGGTCCTCAAACTTTTTCATGTCGAGGACCCCCAAATTGATATTTATTAGGCTGCGGACACCCATCTGAAAACGTTTTGTGCCAGGGACCCCCATAAGAGAAGATTTGTGTTTTTTTTTTAAAGTCACAATAATCAAAACTTCCAAACACTTTTCAGAAATTTTCAAAAATAGCAGATGTGCAAGCTTACAGTGCGGCACGAAGTGAGGCGCTGTGAGCTTGTATATTTGTTTTTTTTAATAGACAACGTATAAAATATGGATTAAGTGTTTTAAATTATTGTGATTCTGTATATAAACTAATTTTGCTGGGGACCTGCTGGAAGCCGGTGATTATTAGAATATGAACCAATTAGGAACCAATTTTATGATTCAAGTAAATAAAATTTCTAAAACTTTCATGAATAGTTTCTATCCAACACAATGAAATATGATTGAAAAAAACATGATTATTGACAATTACACTCAAGTTTGGCCCCAGTATTCGAAAAAGTTTAAGTACATACATAATCATAACCCTTTTGTGGGTTTTGCCATTTTTGCACTTGTTGCACTTCATAACCATTTTGTGGGTTTTGCCGTTTTTGCACTTGCACTACAACAGCTTGTTGCAACCTGTTTACATGGGTGGTCTATGAAACCTCCTCAGTGTTTGCTGAAAGACACACAATAGGCTTTTTAGCTTGTTACATATACAATAGCCCACCCATGTGATAACAAAGGCCTTTTCAGGCCCAACTGAAATGGCTGTGGGCAGTACAATCCTCCAAACAACATTCTCCCATCAAACCAAACAATGTTCAGAACTAGTAGATTTGATTAAACATGGTACTGTACCGTGTCCAAACACTATGATTATTTTTGTCAAAGCTATGGCGTACAGATTTGCTGTGAAAAGGCAAATTACAACAATAAATGGTTGTAAAATAAAGGGTTCTTCCAGTTTTTTTGGCTTATCAAATTAACTCATTTTTCCTGAGGGATATTTACCCAAATCTATGTTAAAATCTTGGTCTTTGCTTTACTAGCCAAAACAATATGGGGATTAAATAATCAGGAAATTAGTTATTGCTTGAGATCAGGTTCTTGAATGCATCTACCAGCAACCAACTTAAACATTGAATAAGAGACCAGATAAAAGAAAAGAAAACTCCAAAGTGGATATCGTATTTCATGTGGCCAGCCTATGATATCAGTCATCTATGACAGATCTATGAAATATTAACTTACATTTTATATTATAGATGACCAGAGGAACACAATGGAAATAAGCCTTAGGGCTTTATTGTGTTTTATCCTCAGTGATATTTTGTCTGATGCATGTTGTGAAGTGCTCTTCTTTTTATCACCAAATACATTCATTCATTCATTCATGTATGCATAAAAATCTTAGATGCAGGCTATAGCTCTCTCCCTGATGGACAATAATAAATACTTATAGTAAATAAATTGATTTTAGTATGCATACAGGCATTTGCAAGTACAGTATACTGTGTTATTTTTACAGCGTGAACTCACTACATACTAAAACATAGAATTATATAGTATGGAATTGGGACCTAGCTTTAGAGTCTGAAACCACCGCTACCAGCCCTCAGAGGCCATGCTACTGCTTATACCCTACAGCAGTGATTCTACATTTTTTATTTCAAGAAACCCCAGTGTGATATACATTAGTCCTCAGAACCATTTATATTTCAGGGATGCCAATTTCCAGTGTAAAATGGTGTACATTTAACTCTCAGTTTGGTTCCAAACTATCAAACATTTGGCTGGGGTGGGGAAAACCAGTGCCCTACAGGGTGACATTAGAGGAAAGGCTATGGTCACCATCAGTATGTTTAATCCTCCAAAAGGCTAAGAGCATCGACTGTGCACAGCAAGTTTCATGGCAATCTGCCCATTAGATTCTGAGATAGCTTGTGCATTACTGGACATTTTGGCCTCAAGGTAGTGCTAGAGGAAAGGCCATAAGGTCACCAAGTTCAGTAGGGTTCATCCTCTGCATGGAATGTGTTGTGCACCTTCCTGCTCCCCAATCCAGCCGGAACTTTGAGAGATCTTGCTTGTGAGTGTTGGACCAGCCAACTAATCAACCAAGTGACATTGGCATCTTTAGAGACCCACAGCTAGCGGGGCTTAAAAGAAAATCTGTTTTGGGGACACGGCACTGACTTCCATATTCCCTTACTGTAATCATACCTAATCAAACAATAACTGATACATGCCCAACCCTAATCTTTACCCTGACATTATGAAACTGCTGTAAAATAAAAAAAATTGTAGGATTTGTGTGTCACGTAGGTGTAGGAGACCAGAAGCAAGTTAGATAGAACAAAGTAACTGACATCTACATCATGTCACGTCCAGAAATTCCAGCTGGCAGAGTCGTCACACTGGGATGCAAACTTGAGCCGGATGGAATGCATTGCAGTCGATGAGAGTCAGGTGGAACAGCTTATGAATAAACACTATTTCTGAACACATTTCTGTGTCGTCACTGCAGTTATATGCTACTGACTCACCTACCAGTGAGGAGCACCCACCGAGAGGACGTAGAGCCTTCGTCCTACTCCTCCCACCCAACACTCCCTGCTGACAGGTGCCACCCCAGCCCATAGGATTACATGCAGTGACAATTATCACCCTCTCCAGCCGGCTTCCCTCCCCCGAACACGGGCAAATTGTGTTCGTGTGTAGACGGTCGACAAAGCCGGATGCACCACGGTGGATGTATACTTTTATTGACGTATCTAAAGAGCAGTAAGTATGGGCTGTTATCACAAGACTGTCAATCATCGACAGCATGTCAACCAATTTTCGCGATACTGCCGAACCAGAAACGATAGCTCTCACGGTTAAGATGCCTCAATAAAATTACTTGGTGTGGATAACAAGTAAACACAAAACATGAGATATGTCTTCTTTCCTGAACCAAAATATTGTTTGCTCATATTGCTGGTGCAGCTGGCTCTCATTGACTTCAATGCATTCCATCAAACTTCCGGTTCCAGTTTGCCTCCCAGGTGCATCAAGGGCGCATGCCCGGCATTGAACGCTTCCATTCCATCTTCCTTGAACAGAAGCAGGAATACTCTTCCACTGGAGAAGTGAACGTAAGCGAAGCTCATGACCTATTCTATTGCCCCACAGTCACTGTAGTGATGTTGGATCCATTCTTCACAAGCCAAATATCTTTCGAACATTCTGACACTGCCTGAAGAAGGTCTATGAATGCAAGAATCAGCCATATATATGTATTAAAAAAATCACACCCTGTGTGAAGTGAGTGGTGCCTTTGATGAGCCCCATATTGACCCCCGTATTGATGTTGTCATCACTGTTTGTTTATTGGACAGACATACATACATACATACATACGGACACACGGACAAAGCCAGATATAGGAGTGGTTGGCACCACTCAAAAATCACACCCAGTGTGAAGTGAGCGGTGTTATTTAAGGTCATCACAGTGATGGAAGCTCAGTTTTTTTTTTAATGATTTTTTTTAAGTGCGTGGTGCTATTTATAGGTTATGAATTTCATCATGCGTCTCGCTAGCGAATCACAGAGTGGTCTGAATACTCATCAGCCAATCACAGTACAGGGAAAGACACATTTTCACGACGGATGGGTCATGGGTCGCAACCCCACTTATAGGAGCGGATACACCGCTCAAAAAATATAAATACGATTACACACACCTTTTTAAAGAGGACACAGCTGTGGGAGACCTCGGGTCATTAAGCAGTTCAATGCACCTTCACCAGATATAGATTTTATTCTAGGTAGTTAAGAGACCAGTGTCTGATGATCTGAGCAGTCTCAATGGTATATAGGTAGTGAGCAATTCACAGTTGAGCTTCATAAACAATAAGTTAGTACCTTGAAATCAATGTGTTCAGCTTCTAAAAGAAGAGCATCAAAATCACATTGTCCTCCTGTGATGGACAGACTAATAGATTAGCATAGACGGGTCACTGATTGATAAACTTCATCATGATCACTTTCAATCAAATGGAATAAAGTACGAACAACAGCAATTGAATTTACCATCAACATTTTAACTGCTGTACACAAAATAGAAAGCAGGAAAAAGACAGTGTCAGCAAAAGGATGTCCCCCTTCCAGCCCCTACCGATCCACCCTTACGCTCCAGCCCTCTACCGCACACACACACACACACACACACACACACACATTTTTGTCCCCCTTCTTTACAACATTAAAAATAACTGATGTAGTCCAGTAGCTAAACAAGGAATGATTGACAGGAGAAGAGCTGACATGGACAAGTCTCATTCCAGTGGCCTCAAGTGATCTTTTATTCCTTTAAGGCCCGTGTTGAAATCATAGGGTTGACATAATCACACATTGGGAATCTTTTGTCTGGGACATTCTTAGATTACAGCAGTGAGTACCATGAAATACAAGGGATCTCAGCTTTTAGAATGTCTCTGAAGTACAGTTCACTGTGGTAACTTGTGCCAATATGGATGCACGCTAAGACCACTAAATGCAAAAATAAAAGCAGGCCTGAAGACTTATTTCATTTCATTTTAGTCTAGCGGTTACCCTCACCTCAACTGACCAACACAAACATCATCTATCAGCGTTTTTTAAATATTACACAAGTATCTAGAGATATAGATTTGTATAATCTAGGACAGTGGTTCTCAACCCGTGGGGTCGACTCGTTTGGGGGGGAGTGGGAGTCCCAAGAGGATTAGCTTAATGTGCAACATTGTTTTCTCCCTTAACAGTAAACAAACCAACACACAGTATAAGTGTACACAGGGTATCTCTAAAGTGACAATTTAAAAGGACTTTTAAAGACCTTTTTAATACCAAATTGTCAAATATTACTTAAGAAGGAGGCAAACATTGTGAAAAAAAGCCTACCTACAAGCCCACAACGCCTGTGGGTCACCAGTTCAAATATGATTATTTTGGGGGGGGCCCTGTTCAAATATGATTTGAACTGGGGACCCCTTGATCTAGGATAACACAAACCCTTGTGTGGTCAAAACTATTACAGGTTTACTTCTGAGATTAACTGGGGTAGGGAGGGACCTTTAAGTACAAACTGAACTTTTCCCAATCACTCGACAATAATTTTATTGTTAATTTAACTTCTGTGAAAAGTGACCTGTGGGGTGGACTTGTCAGGACAGGGACCACAACAGGTCCATGAGTGTTAGATTAACACTGCAGGTTTTGCTGTGAAAAGATAGGCTGAGCTGATTTTGGCAGCAATGTCAGAAAAGTTTGCACAAGATTGAGAATACGTGGCAAGCCACAGGAAGTACAAGTGAAACAAAACGAGACAGCTGGTGGGAATCAGACAAGAGCTCAGTTATGCGAGTGATATCGCCTGGTTCTGGGCAGGTTTGTGTCCAAGTTCCAAAAGGAGAAGCATGCCAGGGTGGAGGTCTGGAGGATTCAAGTCACTCAAAGGAGAGGGGGCTACACTGACCCATTAGATCTGACTGGTGGCCTATGCACAACATGAGAAAGGAAGTGAGTGATGAGTCAAGCTTTTCTACCAAAAAGGGAAGCAAGCACTACTCTATGTCATATTCGCATTTAGGAGTACATCAACACCAACGCCTATTACAGTAAATGTGCCTTTCCCATTCAAATAAACTACAGCAGAGTTTTGTAAACTAGTTCCACTGCAATGTTTTCATACGTTTAAGACTTATAACATTTTTTGTATAAACATGACAACTATAAAACATTTACAGACAAGCAAGTTTTAAAATCAGAAAGTGACAATATACTTTCTCTCAAACATATATACGAAAACCTTTCTGTGATACCTTCATGGTATTATTGCATCTTCTACATGAGTGGTTGTCAAAGTTTTACATAAGGGATAATACAGACAGGCCACATGACATGTTATCAACATCCTGATGATGTGAAGGGTGATAAAAGACCAGACAAACTCTAACCACCATCAGAACCCAGTGGCAGAGGTATTTGCTTCCCCTCATCTGTGAGAAATACTGTGCCCATTAACCACATGAACCCTAGCGACCCTATTCTGGGCAGAATAGGCGAACATTCTTTGAAATTGGGTGAACGCAAAATTACACGTTGTCTATTCTCACTATTTGATTTACATAAAGAAGATGCATTCACAATCACAACACACATCCAGAGCAGAGCATGCAAGCAGGCACCCATACTGAGATGGGATGTCTCTCTCGCACAAACACATGCAAGTTTAGAAAATCACAACAATGAGGAATTGGGGAAGAAATCATGTTTAAAAAAAACAAAAGGTTTTAACGCTTATGAATACACAACTGATTCCTGTTACTGATTAATTTAAAAAAAGGCTTTGTAATAATTTAAACAAAGCATTGTCTCCAAAACTAAAGAAACTAAAGTTTGTAACTATAAAATACTAAGTTATATCATCCTACTACACTTTTTACATCATGTCAGGCGTCAACAACAAAAGTATGTTCTTGTTTGTTTTCAGAATAACTGTTAGAAATCCTTCTCCTCTGACATCACAGTATGACAAATGAGAACTTAAATGTCTATTTAATTGTCTATTTGATTTTAAAAAGGGCTGGCTGAGCACTCCAATATACAGTACAGCCACTACAGAATGCCAATGATGTACAGCCCTACAGACTGTCTTAAGACTTCATTAATCAATTTATAGCGTTGGGTTACAAAATTCAAACGAAGACGTTGTTGTAAACTGTTAATGAGTAACTTCAAACAGCAACAATTAGCCACTCCAGATTCATTTTAAATGTTCATATTTTATTTAATGCACATCTGCTCTACAACAAACTCCATGAAACGGCGACTACAGTTAAAAGTGGTTACTACTTGCAAAACTTTTTCATGCTTAAGTTAGAGATGACAAGTTGTAGACCACCAGCGTAGAGACTATACAAGGGTTCAATGGCATTTAATGAGTGATTTGTGGTGCAAACGGTTGCTTTACAACATAGCCGTCTAGTCCTGTAATTTTGGCTTTTACATTGGCTTTTACGTACACAAGCTTTGCCAGGCGCATGTGCTTCCCTGTTTGCATTATGCTAAGCAAAATGTCAAATTAAGTTGAAAAACAAGCAAATGTTCTTCTTACAAATCCACATTGGTTATGGATTATGGAATATACTATATGGGCCATCAAAAGATCAAGTCATTTCAATTCCCAAACCTGGCTGGTGGAATTCTTGTGTGCCTTCGCAATCAGTGGCATAATTGAGAGGAAGTGGATCAAATAGGCTCCAGCCAATCTCGACATTTGATCAGTTTGGCTCCCTAGCATTCTGGGGAGGGGGCATTGTATAATGACTTCCTGTTAGCATTTATGCTTGGCAATCTAAAAGGCATGCCTTCAGGAAATACAGGAACACTTCCTGCTTCAGGAAATGTCTTTCCCTTTGCAATCCTGTTGCCCTGGACATGTTTGTTAAGGCAACAGGTTCATAGACACCCAGTTGAAACCCTATGCCGGCATGAATGGAAATCTGAAGTTTCATGACATAACTGAGCCATTAGATAAGAAGGCAGGCAGAAATAATAACCCAGAAAACAAGACGTTGCTTCTAGACATTGGGTTCGGGTTACGTATCCTCTCACAGTGAGGTAACGTCTCTGTGTAGTAGTAGTAGTAGTACTTTATTAATCCCAGCAGGGAAATTGCTTCATCACAAACACAGCACAGGCAACATAGCACAGAAAGATGTGTGTGTCTCTCTCTCTCTCACACACACACACACACACACACACACACACACACACACACACACACACACACACACACACACACACACACACACACACACACACACACACACACACACAATGCTGGCCTTTGCCAACACTGCTTATTATTTGGATAGCCATTTGGTTCTGGCCTGGACACTACAGACGTGCGCCATTGAATTACACAGGCCTTTGAGTGTTACAGTATGCTCCATTCAGATGAGCTGGTTGACAGTGTGTCAGCACTCTTTTTTAAGGGCTGCCATACGATGCCACTGCAGTCACATGCTCCTAGTGGGCCAGGGCATTCCATTATAGGGACACGGGGTGGTGTGGGGTGGGGTTGGGGGGGACTTAACCTCCAGGCGGTGACTTTGGGAGGGCTAAAAAGGTGTGTGCCGAGTACCAGTGTGACTCTAATCCACCTCGGTGGCTGCTGTGGATCACCTTGACACAGCTGCAGCCCAAGTGCACACTACTTAAATGAGATGAAGAAAACCAATTCAAGGTGATTTCAAGGAAGTGACTGTTCTAAATGTCACACCAAATATAAAGGCCAACATGAAAGTTATATGTGAATCTGCTCCCACTTCTGCTTTTACTTGTCCCTCCCTTCTTTATTACTTTTAATCAGAGTAAGGTCATAATAATTAGGTTAAGCATAACTCAATGCACCCTTATTTCTCGTCAACTTTAAAATTAGTCACTTTAACACAAGGGCTGTGGTCAAAATATTGACTATTGCCCATGCAGTATTGTATTGATAGGCCAATATCACAATATTTAGTTTGATCATTGTTTGTTTGTTTTTCATAAAATGTCTTTGTAATGCACAATGGTCAGAGTTAAGGCCAGTTCAAGTGTTAAACACTGTTGTAGTACCCGACGTGTGTGGATTCCCCCCCCCCCCCGGTGCAAGTATTCTCATGCCAGACCCCCGAACAGCGTTTGAGACCACTTTGGTGCAGATTGGAGCATCAGTGTGCCTGTGGCCTCTTGGGGTCCCCTTGAGGCCCACAAGGTGTGTGGATTGGAGAATTTCATTCTTAAAACAAGCTTTTGGCGTAGCGGTCCAGGCACCTAGGCTCCAAAGTAGCCTGGCAGCGCGTCACAGGATCGAGTCCCGATCCCAACGGCCTTTGCTGCATGTCACTCCCCATTTCCTGTCAGACTACTATCCTATCAATTAAAGGCATGAAAGCCGAAAAAATAAATCTTAAGAAAAAAGCTTTTCTCCAAGGACTATTTTCGGCAAGAACTTTCAAATCAATCCATGTCTTGAACTGCATAAAATTTCGTACTGTGACAAAAGTAAGTAACATTAAGGTAACTGTGTTGGACTACCTATCTCAAGCAAGTTTCAAGTCTAAGTTGATTTGCATGCCATTTAGAAATGAATGGAAACCAGTGGATTTTTGGAAGGTCACGAAAATGAATAATTATCACGAGCAATGCAAAGTATGACTTATAGACAGTGACCTAAACATACAAAAACATTATGGTCCTTTTATTATACATTTATGGGTGAAAGGCATTGTAACCTACTTGATTCATGGACAAAATCCTAAATCACGAGAATACCATTTTTTTCCTTTAAACAAAAAGTATTCTAGATTTGTGATTTGGAAATTTAAGTAGCTCATTTTTCTATTAATTGTTCAGCAGGTGAACATGCAGGTGAACAAAGCAATCTCAATATTAGCTCAAGCAGAAACACATCCACACTTAACACTCAAGACAAGACATCCAAAATTAAAGATGTGATGTGCTCCTTTGGAATTTCACATCTACCATCAAAATACCACCAACATGAGTACAATTGATTACTTAAGTGCACATGTAAACAGCTGTTAGGCGCATATTTGAACCCAGCTCAAAGTATCAGCTAGCTAATGATTGACCATACATTAAAACCCTCTAGCAAATGGCAAAGAAAATGTGTAGAACCGAAACCAGTGTTATTCAGCTAGCCACATCGGCTATACAAGTTTCATCAGCTGTGTCACATGTTCCATGTATAAAATTATCTTAAAAGGAATTAAACTAAAAGAACTGAATTAAATGGTCACCTCTCTATGAAAATACTACACAGATAACTCTTTGAAGATTATATACTACAGGCAAAAAAATACATCACACACACCGCGCCGATATGCCGGATATAAATACCCTACTGAAATTTCATCTTGGTTGTTCCTCAATATATTTCTCTCAGAGGGAGAATGTGCAGCAGAGTTAGATTAACATATTCATATTCATGACCTCATGGGAGAACTTTGAGCTATTCTTTAACAGTAGTGACAAACACATTTTACATAACGGCAATTAACCTAGACCATAAAACGTAATATGTACTTGAGCTTCTGACTTTCTTTTCATGACAACAGCAAATGTAAGTGGAATGAATATATTACATAATAACTATGGATAAATTAAATAAATAAAAAGTAATGTGGACTGCCTGTAGTTCGGTTCACATGGTTTAAACTACACTAACCTAAAGTCCTAACCTCAGGACTAACCTCACTGTGTGCCATTTATTTCCCTATAAGTTATTTCACACTTGCTTTAAACAGAAGACAAGTAAACATAAAGTTGAAGCTGACAGCAGGAGGATTTTAGTCTGATGTTTATGAGCTTTTCCCTCACTGGTAACTCTGAAGTTATTTGAATGAGTTTATCTAGCATGGCTGTGTTAAAGAATGTGCATACAAACCAAGCCCATATCAGAAGGGAGCTGCATCTGGGGAACCATATCTCCTAGCCTACCTGCAAATCAGACAGGAGAGCCTGCAACCTCAATGGTTTATTTCTGGCTGAAGAGGAAACTCCAAACCTCAACTATCTCAAACCTAAGTGTGATTCCTGCTAGACCCTGCTTCTGCCAGCTCTCTAGAATAACTCAAGGAGCCAGGAGAGGCCTGGCTCCAGCAGTGCCATCATCAAGGAGTCACCAATCACCTGGCTGTGCAGGAACATGGTTACAGGGTCCTGCTGCGTCTACATACTGCAGCAGCCTGGGTGCTTTAGTCATCATCATGCATTTCCAAAATCCTCACATACAAAATGTAATCCATGGCATTTCTGGTAATGCCGACTAAAAATAGTGGCTACTAACAGGAAATGATTCTATAGAGTGCTAAAAAAGAACCACACGGCTGCTAAGTGATATGATTGTGGTCATTCAGGGCAGGACAGAATAATACAATGCTTTATCAGCCTTAAATTCTTGTAAGGGCCCTTTGGCAAGTTAACATTAAAGCCATCGCATATTCAAACATGGACACTTAAATGAGAAACTTTATAAATCAAACCATATGAGTACATATGAGATCTATGATGTAACAGACATTTTCTCAAGAGCCCCTGAGAGTGTTTCAACAAAATATGCAGACTTCCTGTAGGTTTTCAAACAGACTAATTATGCTGCCATGTTTTGCATGCTAGCTATCAGAGATGCATCATATCTTTGCAGTTTCTGGAGCAAATTGTGGCCCAGTTCTTGAGGTTTCTGGTGCTTGTTTCGTTAGAAGTAGGCCAACATTTAAACTGGAAATTAAATTATTAAATTCAGAAATTAAAAAAAAAAAAAACACAAAATTATATTTTTTCAAGGCTATGGATTGACAAGGCCTGATTAGATTAAGAGCAAATCTACAAGCATTGGTGTGAGAACAAACCATGTTCTTTGACTAATTGTCACTCTTTGCTTCTGAAACAAAGACAACTGCTACACTTGATGAATACATGCAGGCATACAGGTAACAAATACCAGGGAACATCTAACAACTACAGTACTGTTACACATGCCATGGATAAGAACTTTACTAAAATGGTATAAGTGGTACGTGTGCATGTATGCAGTGAACGACCCCAAACAAAAATAAACTAAACAAAAGAAAACACAGGACAGGAGAAGATCAACATCATAAAGGGGAAATACCAGCAGGAGACGGAAATCTAAATCTTTTGATTGAGTCAAACTGTCACAACAAAAATGCATCTTTTTGGAGTTAAATTAACACTCAGGATAGCTGTGTATTGTAAAGACAACTGCATGTGTGCAAACTTTGCAAAGATTGGGGACTATAGACCCCACACTGTGAGCCGTAACCCTTTTAGAGCATAGGAAATCAAATAAACTAAACAGAGAAACAAATGTTTATAGGCCTATTTGCAAAGCCAATAGTTCACATCCAGCCTCTATGGGGTAGATACTCTAGTCTAAACACCACACACACACACACACACACACACACACACACACACACACACACACACACACACACACACACACACACACACACACACACACACACACACACACACACACACACACACACACACACACACACACACACACACACACACACAGGGGTTAGGACCCCTAAAAGACTTTGGGCATAACTACAATCAATAACCCCTCACATCCTGCTGTCAAAAAACAGAGGGTGTCTGTCTTAATATTAAGCAGAGGAACGATCAACGGGTATTGTGTGACTGAAAGATATTTTCAGGGGAAGGGAAATTGTTGAGTGAGTTTAAACTCACATGCTGCCTGAGATCAAAAGGCAAAACAAATAGTGAATTCCTTAGACAAATGTAGTCATATCCTCTTCAGCAGACAGACTATACAGGCATCAACTGGTTACTGCAGTCAGGATTGAGAACATTTCTTCAAAATGATAGTGGGATTTATGGTAAATCCTCCCTCATAGAGTGAGACCCCAATGCGATCCGTTTGTCTTGGAAGGAGGTCAATCCCCAAATAGCACACATGGATATCTAGGAACAGACAGTGACTCAAATATGGCCAAATGTCAGTAAGAGCAAAGGCTATGTTAACTTTGCAGTAGCCAATCTTCTCTGCTTACACTAGGAGAGAATTATACCCAAGCTCCTTCACAAATTCCTAAATGATAGCTGAATTAATCTATTCTGAAACATGAGATAATAGTGGCACTCTTCAACAAGTAACTTCTTTGCGTGCTCCCTGACAAGGGTGTCTATGAAAGCACACAAGTAAAACACCACTTAATATTGACATAAACAAAGAATGGGCTCTACAGTCAGAAAGAATAATTACTGTCCTACAGGGAGTACTTATATTGAGCCCCAAGAAATAGAGGCCTATTACACACAGCAAGAACAAGAAGTCTAATACACAACACACTTCAGTTTCGAGACACCAGCTGAAAGTCATATGTGCAACATCTAAGTACAGTGGGCGTCTGGAGAATGTGGTTAATGATTTGATCAAAAGTTAAAGGTTCACACAATGAGATATAGCTCTACAATGAAACCCATGGCAGCCATACACTGCTGGACTCTGTTGTCAGCATGGAAACTAGAACAAACCGGGGTCTGTTTCAGTCACAACAAGTGTAACCAAGAAAGAAAGCGGTATATTTTGATTTGATAGGCAGATAATGCAACCAAAGATACATTGTATAGGCCTCACACAACCACAGCCCCCAGTGTTGCCATGTCCGCTTATTATAAGCGACTTTGGGCTTATTTTTCAGTAAAGTGGCTTGAAAATGTTTTTTAGGCTCGTTTCTAAAGTGTAGTTGCTTATTTGGGCTAGTTTCAAAATGTTTTAATAAACAATGTTTAACAGTGTTTATCAAACAGTTCAAGTCAAGGGCCCCCAAATTAAATTAAATGTAATTTGTCTGCGGACCCCATCTGAAAATATTTCATGCTATACAAGATTTGTGTTAAAATATTTCCAAAATATTCCACATTTTTCTAATTTCCCCCAAAGTGTTTTTTTCTTTAATAGCAGATCTACAAGCTCGCGACGCGTTGCGAGCTTGTAGATCAGCTATTTTCAAATAGCCAATGTAGAAGGACTCGCTTCTTTTTGGGCTTGTTTTCATAGACACCCTGGTTGCTGGTTTCTCTCGCCAAAACCTGGCAACACAGCACACAACCACAGCCCCTCGGATAACATAAGGCTCTGAGGAGGAGAAAGTCTTTAACAAGCGAATGGAACAATGCGCAGCAACAATGTAACCATAATCCCCCCCCGCCAGGTTTTTAAGAATACTCACAATCCAAATGTTTCTTTTTTGGCCCCATAATCTCGTGCGTGGTCGCCTTGCACACAGTCTTGGAGATGGCCGAGCCGGTGACACTGTGCTGAGCGGCCGTTATCCTGTCTGTAATGCTCTGTCCAGACATCTTTATTCCTCTTGGTTATAGAGTCACACTTCAAAAACAACAAAAAGACGGGAGAAATCGGGGGGTCCAATGTTTCAAACGCTGTTTTCGTGTCGCTTCCCACGGTTCTTTTACCCAGCAGCCACCTGACACACACGAGAGAGAGAGACAAGAGAAAAAAGACACAGAGAAACCATGAGAACGACAGACAAGACGGCGTTGCCGGGTTGCGTGAGAGAAACAAGCAAACCGGGTCTATGAAAACACAAGCCCAAAAGAAGCACTTCACAAATCTGGTACGTCGGGGGTCCCCCTGGCACAAATTAATTTCAGATTAGATGGGGGTCCGTGTAGAGCAAATACACGTTTAATTTGGGGTTCTTGGCATGAAAATGTTTGAGAACCACTGGTTTAAAAATGTTTTTAAATTTTTTAATTTTGAAACAAGCCACTACACTTTAGAAACAAGCCCAAAAAAAACACAACCACCAATTTTTACAAGCAACTTTACAGAAATAAAAGCCCAAAGTCGCTTATAATAAGCCGACATGGCAACACTGACAGACAGACAGTCAGGCGTTTTACGGGGGTTGGTTTATACTGGCCCACACGCCGGTGTCGCGCGAGAAAAAAAAACAGCCGATCTACAAGCTCACCACGCGTCGCTACCGCGACGCGCTGTGAGCATGTAGATCGGCTGTTTTTTCCTCGCGCGACCAAACGTATAGCTCAGGCTTTTACAGTAACGGGTTGTCTGTGTGTTTTTTTTCCCCCTACACTTTGTAACCTATCCCAATGGAAGCACATTAAAGCTCCAAGTCCACGGACTTTACACTAGGGTGAACTGATGCTCTATTCTCTTTAAAGATACGAACCTATAGATCTGCGATCGGTTCCACAACGTTCCCCAGGTCTCTCTCTCCCTCCGCTCCCCGTACGAGCCTCTTCTCTTCCTCCACTCACTGACTGGCTTCTTCTTTCCACCGGTGCCAGGTTCTGTGAGAGAAATAAGCAACCAGGTCTAGCAAAACGAGCCCAAAAGAAGCAACTATATATTCTATATTCTATTCTATAGACATAAATGCAAACAGCACGAACACTTGGTCTAAAGGAATTTAAATCTATATACTGTATACATTGAAATAAAATGTGTAATATTTGGAAGATTTTTGAAACATTCTAACAACACAAATCTGGTACGGGCCTCTCCCTGACACAACACATTTTCAGCTGGGGGTTAGGGGACAAATACATTTTAATCTGGGGGCAATACATGAAATTATTTGAGAACCACTGGTTTAAATCATGTAAAAATTGTGAAGCAAGCCAAAATAAGCGACTACACTTTAGAAACAAGCAAAAAAAAAGAATATTTACAACTAAGCAACTTTACATAAAAACAAGCCCAAGTTGCTTATAATAAGTGGACATGGCAACACTGCTTCTTTCTTTCTTTTCTTCGGTGGTTCCCAGACACAGAAGAACTCTGCCTCCAAGCTCCACACTGCGGCCCCCTGCTGGCTTTAAAACGACTTGGAGGTTTGCTTGTTAGGAAAATGGCGGGCCTATTATTTCCTACTGCTGGCCAACCGTTAGTTATAAATGTGCCCAACTAACTCACTCAGCTTCAGTGGTGGAAAAGTACTCGCAACTACTAATATTTACAAGCGAATGTAGAGGGAAAACAAGCTCAAAGTCGCTTATAATAAGCAGACATGGCGACACTGACAGTGAGCATTTTTGTTTAGCTCTTCGGATGATGCACAGTTGCACTCAGACAGATTGATTTTACAGTATGTATACTACATGGCATTCTCTGATAGAGAGATCCGAAAAGAATTGAAGTGGAGCGGAAAATTTGCCGTAAGTATGTAAATAGTCTTATGTCAGAACAACAGCTTATTGGGTTTTATTTGTACTCTCCTTGTTGTTGTGAGTATTAACAATTGACACCTGCACTTTCTGACATAAACTCTAGTGTCCTCTAGTGGAGAAAGGATCTTACTACACCACATTGCAGACTACCCCACTTGATGCTTTATTCTAAATCTAGACCAGGGGTCTTCAACAGGGGGTCCTCAGAGTTACTACAGGGGGTCCGCCAAATATTTGTGGGATAGGATTTTTTTTCTCTTACATTAACCACTTTAACCCTAGCATCCCTTTTCTGAGGAGAACTTTACCCAAAAATTGCAGATCTACATGAGGGTCCTTGGACCCACTTGGTGTAGCAGTGTTTCCAGTGAGCCAACATGCACAATATCAGCACCCTGACTCTGTTTGACCAGAATGGAACAGAGCCTTCATTAGTATCATTGGTAACACCTGTGAATATGGCTGCTGTGCATAGAGCCTATTGTAGCATTACCATAGAGTGGTCATTAAAACATGTGCAACAATGTAACAACGGAAACAACCCCAAAAAATATTGCGGGCGGGTATTTATTTGGTACAGCACAAAGACCACAAGACGACACAGGCTACTCTAGTATCTGTAATCAGAATTATATTTAGCATCACAATGATGAGCTCTTATAGTTTTTGAGCTCAGTATATGTACTGCATGAATTGAACCGACGCAAGCAGCTCTCCAACGTCGTGGAAAGTATGAGTACATACGCAAGTCCTGTAATTAATTCGAATTTTAAGGTATTTTTTTAACTTTACAGGAGTATTTCCAATGTTCAGTACTTTTACTTCTACTCCCGCCACTACATCTCAGAGGCAAATATTTTACTTTTACTCCTCTACAATTATTTGAAAACTTTTAGTTACTGGTTACTTTCTAGATTTTAATTATCATTACAAAACATACATTGACCACTTCAGCCCTATTTAAACTTTTTTTTTTTTTTTTTTTTAAATAGCCGATATACAAGCTCACAACGTGTCATCAAAATATTTTAATACATTTTATACATAAGATGCCAGATGCCCTGTGAGACGGGATATTCTAGATAATGAGTACTTTTACTTTTGGTACTTTTAGTATATTTAGATGCCAATACTTTTGTACTTTTACTCAAGTAAATTTAAATTAGCTGACGTTTACTTGTAAGAGAGTGTTTCTACATTGCAGTATTGATACTTTTATTTTTCCACCACTGAACTTTGATTAAATTTCACCACCCTATTAGTTTGACTCTGATGACATCTAGTGGTCAGCATTTATAATTACTGCCCCAGCACAGTCCAGCATGCTTTAAATAAGTTATAGCTCTATGCATTCTTCCTTCCCCATAATGTAAAATACAAAATCATTAACTTATTATAATTCATTGATTTATTTATTTACGTTTCTAGGCTATAAGTATTCTTTATTTCTATTGTATTTATTATTTCAAGTGGAATTCTCCATGTTATTGCAGGGCAGCCAACATTGGACTGTCAGAATCCAGGATATTTGTTTTTGGGAGGTACATTTCATCCATTAAAACGCTAAAAGTTGGCCTACAGAAATTGATTTGATGACTGAAGCAATGTAAGACCCATCTTTAATAATAACCATTCGTTACTTAAAAGATAATATCTCTGTATGATGGCATGCACTGACCACACCCCCAAACTAGGGGGTCTGTACCCCCCCAGAAACTCTTTAACATAGTAGATGTAATGTCCTGTGTTCTGGTGAATTTTGGGAGTTTGATACCATATCCAGGAGAAAACCAGAAGAAATTACGATCCAGGAGATTGTCAGGAGTGTTGGCAGTCCTGGTTATTGTTGTGGTCTTATAAGCTCATGGTCTTATACTATTTTGCAAACAGAGACCTAAGCAGATCATTTGAGACTGTGAGACTCACTTTCTAAACTTTCTCTTATTATTTACAATGGAAGCATCAATTCATTATGGTGACAGGTTTGATTGATTGATGTACTTTATTTAGTAAGACATGAGAACAACAGTACATGGAAGTACAAATTCACAATACGAGGTCTACTAAACTGGAAGACTCATAAAAGCACTGAGCTTGTTTCAAATGAGTTCCCCACGCACACAAATCATGATGACATATAAGAGACAGACAGATATACACAACTACTATAGAATGTCATACAATCAGTTTACAGGTTACTGGTATGAAGAGTGAGAAATATGTACAAAAGAAGAAGGAGAGAGGGGGGGGTATAGAAGTAGTACAAACCAAAGTAATTTCTGGCTATTTGGAGTGGTACTGTATGACCATAGCAATTCAGCAGAATTTCCTGGATATTTACATAATAATTATTGTATCTGGATATAGCCAGGGCCAGTAGCCTAAGGATAGCCGTGGGCTTGTGAGATTGCTTTGAGTGAGAATCTCTATCCACTCCACTCCACTATGTTTAGAGTAGAGCAGCTTATTTGCTGACAACTGAGGACTGAAGTTGCACAGGGCAGCTCTCCACTGCATGATGTGAAGGACTGCTGTGCTGAAAAAGAAAATGTAAACTAAGAAACAGGACAAGTTACGCAATCTTGTCTCTTGCAAGTGCCAATCTGCAACTTGACAATCTCTCTACAAAATACTGTATATCTTCAGAACATTATCATCGTCATTATCAATACTCACAGTGGCTATTGGTGTCTAAAAGTCTACTAACCATGCTCTAGACTATTAACTATGCTACAGACTATAGGCTATATGCGGACAAAGACAAACTCAACATGCTTAATTTGTCACACAAAGGCATTTGTGTGAGGCTATTTTCTGTCAATTGTCATAGTGTTATCGGGTAATTAATTTCGGTGTATTAAATGGTGTATTAAAATACGCCATTGTCCAGAATGAATGTGCAGTATTGGCTCTTAAATGTCTTAATTTTTTTAAATGAAGTAAAATATTTTAGAAAACCTAAAATTAAATACAATACTAGAAAATGTGCTCCTCGGAGCACAAGTCTCCGCCAGCAGACCCACATTGGTGAGGATTTTTGGTAAGGAATTTATTCCAAGATTGGAACTTTTTCTGCTAATATCTCCTGACTAAATGTTAGCTTGGCTGATGGCACTGATGTCACTTCGAAACATGCAATGCAATGTTTCGAAGTGACTCACCTTTATAGGTATGTATTTCGTCATGCGTCTCGCTAGCCAATCAAAGCACACCCTTTCAACATATTGTCACGTGTCACGTGAAGCTTGACCAATGTTAGCTCGGTGGAACCAAAGGAAATCAAACGAAAACATACTCTCCACCATGCCTTCGGCCTGGCGGAGACAACAATAAATAGATTATGACCCTAGCCATGTACACTTTGTGTGACTTGATTGACATGTATATACTATAAATTAATATAAGCATAAGTCTAATGTACAATCTATGACCAGTAAGTATAAACATACATCTAACACCTGAATGGATATGTACATACTATTGACTGTGGATATGAGGCTGATATATTTACAGTATAAGAAAGCATACCACAGTGGGTATAAGTTGCCTATATTATGTACAGTCTACGAACAGTTAATATAATGACTAACTATCGTATGGTAATTATACATTACATAACATACAACATCTACAGAATTTATATCTTTATATTAATTTATATATGATTAATTTATATATTAATTTATAAGATTGTATTTAAAAATGTTGTATTTGAACGCACCTTTAAATGTGTATGGCTGCTGTAAGGATTGTAATCAAAATTAAGTCGACATCACAAAACAAGTTCAGGAGTAAAGCCCACCCTCTGTGTCTCACAGGCACTTCTCATTTGCAAACAGTGGTTCTCAAAGTGGGGTCTGGGGACCTGCAGGGGTCCTTGAAGGGGTTCTAGGGGGTCCCCAGTAAATGTTATTTGTTGTTTGTTAATTTTGTTAATGTCATCAAAATCAGTTTAACCACTTTAACTCTATTTTATGCTAAGGCTATTCAAAAATAAATAACCGCGCTGTACATGCTCACAATGTGCTGCTACACGGCTATTTTTGTAACATTTTGAAAATATCTTCTCTTCTGGGGGTCTGTGACACAAAATGTTTTCAGATGGGGGTCGGCGGCCAAATATATATCAATGTGGGGGTCCTTGGGGAACCACTGGCAAACACCACAGCATAAATACACCTGGCTGCGTTTGGATGCCTCACCTGCTTGTTCTGTTTCCCCTGTAAAATGCTGTGTTAGTGAGGATTTGTGTGTGCATTTGCACATTCCATTCATGTGTGAATAAATCATTAACCTTCAGGCTTTCCTCAGAGGCTGTAAGGATTGCTGCTGTAAACTGCTGTAAACTCTCTCTCTCTCTCTCTCTCTCTCTCTCTCTCTCTCTCTCTCTCTCTCTCTCTCTCTCTCTCTCTCTCTCTCTCTCTCTCTCTCTCTCTCTCTCTCTCTCTTTCTCCCTCTCCATCTCTTTCTCCCTCTCTTTTCATAAATTATTTTGCTTGTGACAGCATATCACAAAGCATATCCCTCACCTTTTTAACAATTCAGTATGTCTGATCATTAAAAAAATGTAACCTTGATTCAAGTATGCTGCAAATACAGTGCTAAAAATAATGATAATAATACTACAGGGACAACTGACCGAACAACATGCAGGGGTGTAATCGTGGAGCAGATTGTCTAAGTAGGCTGGAGCTAAGCCATGTAGTGATTTATAGGTGCGGAGGAGAATATTGAAGAGGATTCTGTATTTTCCAGGTAGCCATTGATGCTGCTGCAGACTGGGAGTGATGTGCCTCCAGGCTTTAAAGATCCTGGCAGTGGAGTTTTGAACATATTGCAGCCGGCGTGTTGGAGACACCATAGAGTAGTCATGATGGAGGTGAATTATGGAATAATATTCTGGCAGCGGTATTAGAGAATGAAGGGAGGAGATGGGAAACAACTGTCTGATGGAAGAAGACAGCATTCTATGGCCAATAACCTTTCTCTCAAGCATTTTCAATCCATATCTTGGCCTTATCCTTTTTTCTTAGAATAGTTAAACTTTCTGTATGACCTAAGTACAACTTAAAATCTTGGATGTGTTGAAAAATTGATTTGATGAAACCAGAACCCCTACAGTAGCTATAGTATTCTGGCCTTTATATTCCTGTCTCAAAGAATTTGGCAGAACAGTGTAAGCAAGTTATGAGTGCCTGTACAAAACCATTGCTTTTCACAAAATGGGGAAAAAAATATCTGTTTCAATAACCACCTACAATGTAGTTATTATTTACTCAAGCTCTTGTAAATACTTTTTGTTGGTTAAATGGATATTTCACTTTCAATGCATGTTTGAAAATTAAATATCCCTTTAAGTATTTATTACTTAACCAACCACAGACAGACTTAACCATTTTCAACTTTTGGGAATGTCATCATAGGCAAAAAATGTGTGCGGCTAGTTTTGCTATAGTTTTGTGCAACACATTAATTTAAGAAAAGAAAACACAAAAAGATAAGAAAAAGAAAATATGGAGATTCAGTACAAGATTTCTGCGAGACAATTTAGAAACTAGCAGGCGTACTGTCTGTGGCAAGGTTAGAAACAACACCACCGTTTCTCTTTACAGCAGCAATAATATCGTCTCCAAAACTGTTACTTTTCAGGATTCAAATCCCAAAATTGCAAAAGTAGCAGATCTTCAAGCTCAAAACGCATCGCTCCGTGCTGCGTTTCGAGCTCACAGATCTGCTACTTTTGATACTTTTGTGTGACGCTGTAGTATGATAAAATATAGGCCATTCATTTACGAAAAAACACAAGAAGTTAAGATATGGAGATTAGAGGTTTCTGCCCGACAGCAACGATATTCCTGTGTTGCTATTGGTGGAAAATACATCCTACTCTGAAGAATACGTTTGTCATGTATATAATGACTATGTCGACAGAGAGGAAAAGCTTATACGGGGATACTCTCTGAGGGACACAGGGAGGGATGCACAGACTTGGGGACTTGTAAGCATGCCAGGTTGATGACATTTTATCCAACAAAAGCCGAGAGACATGCCTTTTCATTTACTCAAAGACATGAAATTATTTGTGTGCCATTCAAAATACTATAGAGGGGTCATTCACCAGCCACCCAGTCAAGATTGATTTCACTGTAGATAAAGGGTGCTCAGATCTTATTCTGCTGAGGGATATGATCGCTAGTTTTATCATAGCTTGAGCCAATATCAGGTTTAAAAAAGAAAAAGAAAAACGTGAGTGATTCTTTGTCTTCTCATCAATGAAATCAGTTCAGCCAAATCCTGTTGACACACTTGACCTACAAAATAAAATTATACAAGCTTTCCTACTAAAATGTCATTTGGCAAGTAAGAGTGACTTGAATAGTTGTTATACAGTATCTTTTGTTTACATGTCATAATATAATAATATGATAATATGTCTGAAGGGAACAACTACAATTTAAGCATTTAGTAGACGCTTTTATCCAGAGTGAATCACAAAGTAAGTTGCATGAACCATAGTCAACGACAGGGTAAATAGTAAAATAAATAGAGAGAAAACCTGACATATAGCCTTGACGACTATACAGTCTTATGCAAAGGTTAAAATGTGATTTAGATAGCATGTTATTTAGACAGATGCTAGGTTCAATTGTTTACCTGGCATCTTATAGTTTCTAGTGTTTCAATGTACAGATTATACTTTTTTATATTATATTGTTTAGACTGAAGCTGGTTCTTGGTTTACCTATATGATCCTAGACCTAGATTACTGAGGCACTACACTGTCTCTCTGCATTTGATGTATGTGTTTACCTTGCTTATTGTAATTGCCTGCTATTCCTAAATTGTAAATTGAAACATTATTGTGCTATAAAGTAACAGGTTTACAGGTGTAAAAAAGTGGGTGAAATTCTTTGTCGTACAAACTCCCAACATTTGCAGTTTAAAGTATAATTTACATATCATACAGAAGGTGCACTGTTCAAGTATATAAATAAGGTGCAATGTTCAAGTATATAAATAAGGTGCAATGTTCAAGTATATAAATAAGATGCATGGTTAAAATTTGAAATAAAATGAGGCTGGTAAACAATTATTATGTATATTGAGTCAGTAAAATGTTTCCCCCTTCTGTTTTTCTTTTTTGTTTTACTGCAGTCAGAGATAGTGACTGAGGAGAGATAGGTTCATTCAGCCCCATAGGTTCAGCCCTCCGGTTCACTGACTGCACAACGTCTAAATATGATGCTGTGGTATTTTTACGTATATCAATATGATGCCTTGGTATTTCTGTATTGTACTACCGTGGACGTATACATTTTTTAGGCCCTGGGATTTCTATATAAGTTGATTGAAATAGAGACTCTAGAGAGGGCATCAGTGCCGTCGACAAGTGACGCCAGGGGACGTCACATATTTGATAAGTTGGGATCACCCCAGTTAGTTAGTTGGGATCACTGTGTGATCTGGTTCATAAGACCTGCAACCCAAAGAAAGTAAAAGGTGAGAAACACCTTATGTTTCACATAAATGTACAGATAAGTATGGATTTGATATAGTTGAACCTTGAGAAGAGCCACTGATTTCCTTTCTCAGAATCAGAGGAGCTGTTTGTAATTCTGGGCCCTGGGACAATATATATGGGCCGCGATGGGTTCCTTTCGTCCAAGTGCCCTTGGAATTTTCTAAACCTTTGACCCCTATTCAGTGCAAAGTAAGATGCCCAACGACTGCTTCAACAACTTAAAGTGGTTCGGAAGCTTAGCTATCTGTTGTTGTAGTGAAAATGAACACAATGGCAACTGACAGCTTAAATGTTTTCTAAAACTTCAAGACCGGTGAATAAACTACTGAAGTTGTCTGTTAGGAAGTTGTCAGCAGAAGCTTGTTTTTGTCAAATGGTAATTTGATCCCATGCCCTCTTTCACCTATCTTTTCATGGCCCTCAAAGCATGCATTTGCAGTGAGTGCTATAGCTCCATGGTTCTCTTATAACAAACATAACATAACCTACAATGTACACACCACAAATAGCAAGTGCATGTATGTGCTTATCATACACAGCACTCAGTGTCCTGGCCAGAATGGGATAGGGAATAGATTGACATTGTCAATCTTTCTGGGTTTGTAAGGTGATGAAAACCTACAAAATGGGGGCTTTGACCTCTGTGGTTACCTTGTATGGAAGTTGAGACCCCATAATCTAATCGTTAGGCATATAGGGAGATGGAATTGTGAAAAATGAATGAATGGAGCACTCTAGATGGGTATCGGTATGTGCTGAAATGTGGGATATTAAAGGATTGATCTACAGTCTTACTATTACAAATCATCCCTGATTAGCTTAATCCTTAAAAAATAAGAGCCTGATTCCCTGCATTCTCTGCACTCGACCCTCAACCAGCTCTCCCAAGTTAAAGATCAGAGCAGAGGAGGAATACGTTAAAGTGCCTTCAGGCTCTCAGAGTCATCGTTTTCTAGTAGGAGACTACCTCTCCGCAACTTCAGTCATATTTTATAAATATGAATACGCTGATGGATTAAACGAGCAAACATCATTTGGTACCTGTTTGAGATTAAAGCAAATGAAAATTCCAACAACCTTCTGAAGAATTGATGAATTTCCTATTAAGGCCACAAACAAAGAACATTTTTAAAGTGAAAGTTACGCAAGGTAAGGACAGACGACAAATCATTCCTCTTTCAGGCTACAATTTCCCTTTGCTCGCATAAGACCACTGTATATGCCTTTAACTTGTTTTCAAGAAGTCATGAGATGGTATGAGAGTTAACATTGCTTTTGCTGGACAGATTGAAGACTAGTTGGTTGAATGTTAAAGTGTGTTTAATCATGTTTAATGTTTGTTGTTTAAAATGTATAGATCTGAGGGTCAAAAGTTTGCCATGTGTCTAATGGAGTTAGATACTAAAGACACATTTGTCTAAATTTCAAATTGGGTGAATTTTAAAATGTTGAGAGGACAGAACAAGTGGTCCTTTTGTTAGCCATTTAACCTAAATTCAGAGTTTGGTCTGATCTGTCATTGCAAGACCATCACTATCTCATGTTCCATATTCAAAGAGAAAATCCTGTGTGTTCCCTGACTCGTTGTCACTGTATCTTGTCCCATATAGTAATGTCCATATGGAAGATGGGCCACCACAGGTCAGCTAATCCCCTGAAAGTCAATGAACTTGACTTTCAAGTTCACTTTTGCTTTACTCTCCCTGTTCAGGGTGAGTAAATATCAAAGCGGAGTGTCAGGACACCCGGCCGAGCCCGGCCGAGCTGATCGCCTGCTGCTGTGCTGACTGAGGTGTGCTTCACACAAAGCTTGAAAAGTGTGGATCCTTTGGGCCAAAAGGCCCGTATGATGAGCTCTGCACTCCCCGGGCCGGGGAGAAAGGAATGGCTCAGTCAGCAAGCCAGGGCCACTGGAGCGATGAAAAGATAATTCTCCCCCCCACCGCCACGGACCTCATGCGGCGTCAAGCCATTTGTGAGCAGTGACAGAGCCAGATTGGGCCGAAAGGATATGAGTGGGAAACTTCAAAACCTCCTCATGTTTCTGCGGACGTGAAAGGATTTGTATAACACATTCAGATTTGATGGACTTTCCCATGTTCTCTCTGGACAGCCCTTTTTGTTGACATGTTCAAATAATGAATCTCTTATACGTAGGATCCCCTTTTTCCCCCGGCTCCCAAGTCCCCGTTTCTAGTTGCCGGGTAGGGATGCTGTTCGGACCATTCCATCACCTGCGGCAGTCCCAAGCATATGGAGAACGGCTGACTCGCCGGCTTTCAGGAACCAGGGTGAGTAGCAGGAACGCTGCTGGGGCTTCAAACTACCCTTCACACGCCCCTGGACAACACCATCTGTAGATGGTAACCAGAAATCATTCTAGTGCAAATTGACTCGTTTAATTTAACTGTTTCCTCACAACTGCAATGCTTATCTCATCTGTGATTGACAATTATCTGATTATGTTCTTTCACAAAACAATGAGATGCACAAATGGAGATAAGCCTTTATATTTTAGTAATGACGGTAGTTGCCTGTTATGTATTATTGTTACTTTGATGCCGTGATTGCTGGTATTCAAATGTCATTCATTTGGACATTTTACTGTTTTGATGCTGTAGGAGAGGCTTTCAAACATTTTCTTTGGGAAACTAACTAGCATTTTTTTAGAAAGAATATGCAAAAATATGCAACATTATTACAGCATTACAAAAATGTTTTTTGTTTTATTTCCATATGTTGGCTTACTTACTTATATGAAGTATAACTTACAATATGAAGTATTTAAAAGCATAACTGATATAATTCTTTATTCTCTTCCAGGTGCTGAAATGGAACATATATTTTTGATTCTTTTGCTGTTTTGTAAGGCCCTATCAGTTGGAGCTCAGTTCAATGGATACAACTGTGATGCCAACTTCCACAGTCGCTTCCCTGGTGAGGAACTATGGATTATATACATTATTTATAATCACTGCCTGGGATTTATTCATGAAAAAAGTTTCATAATCTTTAAAAGAGGAAAGTCCAATACGTTTTCATATTTTATATCTACCAGCTGACAACGTATCACGCTGTGAGCTTGTAGATTTATTTGAACTATTTCTTAATTAAAATAATTATAATTTGCCCAAAAGAGGGACGTGTGGGTTAACCCAATTCAATCCGGTTTTTAGTTGTATATATACAGTAGCAACATAGATTTTTCTGTTAGGATTTAGAATCGGCCTCAGGTCTTAATGGGTTAATGTGGTTAATTGTTCACCACATCTGTGGAAGAAATGCTCCTGAGTTTTAATTCGACTTTTTTCTGTGTGCTCAAAAAATGTAATAAAAATTAAAGCAATTAAAGCAATTAACCCATTATAACCGGATAGATCTTTGCGTTGGCTATTCAAAAATAGCAGATATAAAAGCGCCCAGTGTGTCACTTCGTGCCGTGCTGCGAGCTTGCACATCTGCTATTTTTGAACACTTTTGAAAAATCTTGAAAGTGTGAGAACTACTGATTTAGAAGGCATTTGTAGAATCGGCCTCAGGTCTCTGAGGTACTCTGCCTTTTTTTAAATCGTATCTTATTTAGCGATGTGACAGTGTGCAGTGATACCCATGGCCTGTGCATTATGTTTGTGTTGTCTGTGGCAGCGGAGAGGGACATCAGCGTGTACTGCGGTGTGCAGACAGTCACTCTCAAGATCAACTTCTGCCCGGTGCTCTTCTCTGGCTACACTGACACCGACCTGGCCCTCAATGGTCGCCATGGGGATGCCCACTGTCGTGGCTTCATCAACAATAACACCTTCCCCACGGTTGTGCTCTTTAGCATCAGCCTGGCATCACTGGAGACCTGCGGCAATGCCCTAGTGGTACGAAGAAGGGAGTAAATGCAATTTAATAGAGTAATATTCTTTTTTTTTGTGTGTTAACCTTGTATGTTAATCATTGAGGAGACCCCACCGTGAGGCTGTACTGTAGGAATATGTGACATTTATCACCCACCCGGCTTCCCTCCCCCGAACATGGGGCAATTGTCTTCGTATAGACGTTTGACAAAGCCGGATGCACCACCGTGGATTCGAACCCACCTCCGCAGTGGCGGGCAGACACTTTACCACTGCACCACACGAGCGCTCAGTACTGACTTGTCTTGACCAAAACGTATCGTTTGTTGCACAGCAACATTGAGTTGAGTATTAGTGACATTGACACACTTGAATTATTCAAGTTTTTATGTCATGGATTATTAGATTACTATATCTATAAAAGTCATATATTTTACACAGGAAGCACGGAAAATGACTTGAGACCAAAAGCTTTTAAAAGGAGACAACTCTCTCAACAGCAAAGATAAGATCTGACACTGACAAATCTTCCTGGCTCTTACTCTAACCTTGCACTTTGTAAGCCACTCTGGATAAGAGCTTCTGCTAAATGCCTAAACTGTAACTGTAATTTGTACTGGCTACTTCACTGTGTGCATACTTTGATGGTGACAAGTGGATGTGGGAAACAATCATGGTGATTGTCTGCTCTTGGAACATTACTTTTCGTTTTTCTCTTTTTAAGAAAAGGGAGAGCTTAATGAGCCCTTTAGCAAATGTTTTGTTTTTCTTCCCCCTATTTTGTGATGAGTGAGGAGTTGGACGGAGCAGGATGGTTTGTGTGTGGAAGTTCGATGCTCAGATAAGAGGGGATTGAATTGAGGATTAGGAAGGTGCATTAGTATACTCAATAGTTTGAGTGATGTTATCGACCCTCATTCTGTCTGACAAGGATCAAATAATAGCCGTGATTGGCTGAGATGGGATGAGTATTGCTCACACTGATGTTTTTTGTTGCAGGTCTCCTCCGGTCATGGACCTAACGCTTATGGGAACCTGTCACTGGTGCAGATAGGGAATGTGTCGGGGTACATCGATACGCCAGATCCTCCCACCATTATCAGCTACCTGCCCGGTCTGCTTTACAAGTTCAGCTGTAGCTACCCTCTGGAGTACCTGGTTAACAATACACAGCTTGCCTCGTAAGTCATTTTGTCAAACTTGAGTTTGCTTTACAGGGTTTATTGAGTGCTCTTTTTGATCTGTGATGATCTAATTGAAGCAAAGGGGGAGAGGGCTTAGAATATATTGACCGTGCATGTGCAACCTCATTTATGGAGTTTCAGGAACCTTAGGCCAAACTCTTCTCAAACTGGCTCAGATTAATTTTTGAGATGTATATACAGCATGTCAAATATAGTTTGGACAAATATAATGCTAGCATATAATGCAGATGTTTTATCATTTATAATATCATATCCAAGTTTCTGTATTCTTTTGTTATGTATTATATATTATAAATATCAAATTATAATTGGTGAACAGTCCTGACCCAGACAAAATTCATGGTGAATGTGATATATTTTTTGAATTAAACAATAAAAAGTCTACTAGATGTCTGGGGATAAAATTAATTTAGGGTACTTTGGGCAATTCAATATATATGACTCTCAAGAATATGGTTAGTTGTACTCAATAGGGGACTTATTGATTATGTCTCAAACATGTTGCTAATGCATCTTAAAATGGTAGATATTATTATATTAAAAGAAAATGATGTGAACTTTATTTATACAGGTGAAAATCCCATTGAGATCATGATCTCTTTTACGAGGGAGCCCTGTTCAGGGCTTTTTACTCCGACTATGCAGTGAAATAAAGTTTAGGAAGTCTGCCATTTTTTATTTTGTATTAATATAGGTCGGCTGCTGCAATCTCAGTGAAGGACAGCAATGGTACTTTTGTCAGCACACTGAATCTACTGCTTTACAATGTAAGTTCATATTACATACATATTACTGAACTGAAAGTTCAATCTACATTCATATTACTAGGGTTATAATCATCTCATCTATTTATTATTTCCTGGATAAGATGATTTGAAACTAGGAAACTGCATACAAAACTACGAAAAATATACAAATTGTAGGAGAAGTAGTCTGTTAGCATCTACATTTTGTAACATTAGGAAATCAATTTGGAATGTACAGTCTTGTAGTGGAATTTACATTACAAGGCTGGAGAAGTAGAAGTCTTTGACTTGGCCTGACTGCATTAACCACTTAAACCCTCTATAATTAGTCAAGTTGACCTGAGTTGGCTTTGTACTGGGTCCTCCCTTTTTTCCCCATCTACACTTTGCCAAAAACAGCCGATCTACAAGCTCACAACGTGTCATGTTGCAATGCATTGTAAGCTTGCAGATCGGCTATTTTTGGCGAATGTTCCCCCCAGAATAAGTGGTTAATAGCTGAAAATCATTATTCATTTCAAGCTCCACTGAAAATTATCGGACACTTTTTGATTAAATACTGTAAATGGTCTAAATCAGAAATCTGGAGACATAATGCTGTAACTGCATTTGTTATGTGTTTGCATACCGTAGGACTCGTCGTACGTTCAGCAGCTGTCCATACCCATGGCAGGCCTCACACTGAAGACAAGGGTGTTTGCAGCTGTAAAAGCCTCCAACCTGGATCGAAGGTATGCAAACTATTGAATCTGAGTGATTTGAGTGGAATCTGAGTGTAATCATCAAAATGTGATGTTTTGGCACAGCCTCTCTACACAGTGTCAAGTGGTAAGTTTCAGTTTTCCCAGTTTTATGCAAATATGTTATACCATTACAAAACGTAAAGGAGTCACACACTAATATGTAACAGCATTTTATTATGAATCACCAACGTTTCAAACAGATAAAGCTTGACATCAAGCATCAGAGTTACACCATGTCCATCACATATAGGTCATTCAATTACACAGGTGAAAAAAGCAATAGCGCGCACAGTGACAAGATCAATAATGTCAAAGGGAATCCCAAGGCAAGACAATCAATGTATCTGTGGTACAGAATTACAAATTGAGGCCAAGCATCCTGCGTATAAGGTTCTGTAGTTCAGCGGTTCCCAAACTTTTTAACTCGAGACCCAAAAGAGAAATTTCTCACTGGGACCCAAACTTACAAAACTACATTATGAATGAACCTGTTAAGCCCTATTTAATAGTGAAAATACAAGCTCTTGTAGCTTGTAGATCTGCTGTGTTCACTATTCATTTAAAACATTCATGGAATTTTTGTTTCACCTTCTTTTTTATGTATGATATTCTTTTGTTTTCAGATTTTTTTTTTTTTTTTTTTTTAACTTTAAAAAACTTGTTTTGAAACATATTTAGTTTCGACCCCAAAGAATTGGCTCACGGACCCAAAATGGGTCCCGACCCATCGTTTGGGAAACAGTGCCGTCTGTGTAGTTTTTACATGCTACTTCTAGTCTCAGCAGTAGGTTCCCCTGCCCCCCCCCCAACCCCGTCTGGGGAATTCACTTTTTTTTCTCCAATATTTTTATTCTTGGGCTTTTATGCCTTTATTGACCGGACAGGAAATGGGGATAGAGAGATGGGGAGTGACATGCAGCAAAGGCCGTCGGGAACGGGACTCGAACCCGCGACACGCTGTCAGGCTATGCTGAGCCTAAGTGCCTGGACCGCTACGCCAGCGGTCCGGGCCAGCTTGGTCTTTTATAGTAATTTTATCTATGCCTTCGATTGGAGTCTCCTTCATTAAAGTGTTACAGTATACTAAGCACAAGACTTGTATTTATAATTGCTACGTGTAATAAAAACATGTTTCCTTTGCAGAGTAACAGAAGGGGAGACAAATAAGATTGTAAGTGGCAGGAAATAGAATCAATAGGGAGCAGCCCATCCTACAAACTCAGTGTGCTATTTCTGCACTAAGTAAAGCAATAAGTAGGACAGTAAGATGACGCATTCTTTGACAGAATGCAGATATGAAGAATGATACCAATGGCCTAGATTATTTGGCTAGGTTCCATATACAGCAGTGTTCATTTTGTTGACTGAGACAATAAGACTAAAAGACCAATATTTCTTAGTTGACTAAGACTAGACTAAGCCTAAACAATTTCAGATGACTAAAATAGGACTAAAACTAAACGGTGTGTTATTCAAAAGATTAAGACTAAATCAGAATTTGCTGTCAAAATTAACACTGATATACAGTACGGACGTAAAACTGAAGTCAATTTAGAGTTTTGATCATCTGTGAGGAATAATATCATGGTGTGATGCCAAATCATTCTCAGCTTTGGCATCCAAAACATAGGTGAAGGTTCATGTGACATAATAATTCCATCTTATGTCATGACCCGACTGTGTTCTGTAATTGTGTTCTGTTGCTGATGATACACTGTGGGCAGGGCTGTGGTTTTGACACTGAAACCACGCCAGGCCTGGTCTTACATCAGACAACCTTAGTGACCCCCACCCCCCTTCCTGCAAAATTCACTGTTTCTGTTCTTTTTCATGTGAGATGTGTGGGATTTTAATTACACCAAACTGCAATACACACCAGGACACACAATACTGAAATACATACAGTATTGTACAGTATATTGTACAGAAATGTATATTGTGCAGGCCTAAGGCCTAATTGTGCAGTAACGTTTTTGTCATCAAATTACTTTTGACTTGTTGTGGCCATGCAGACTTAGACTTACTTGACCCTGCTTTAATGGTAGCCAAGACTTGAGTGTTTTCTGCATTGTGTGGGTGGATCGACACAGCAGCAGGGTGTAAACACTTCATACGATTGCACCTACTTTAGTGACCCTGAAATCTGGCTTTTTTTGTATCAAATAGATGGAATGTGCTCATGGACTACTGCTACACCACTCCCTCTGGAAACCCAACCGATGACCTCCGATATGACCTTTTCTTTAGGTAACCAAACGTTTGAGAAATATCTTTGAGTTTGTATGATTTTTTTTTTTAGGTTTTGTGGATTTGCTTTCTGATCATATGTGTGTATTTTTCTGTCCTGAGGTAGCTGTGAAAAAGACCCACAGACTACTGTCTTTGAGAATGGCAAGAGCCAAATGGGACGATTCGCCTTTGAAGTATTCCGCTTTGTCAAACACAAAAACCAGAAGATGTCCACCGTCTTTCTGCACTGTGTCACCAAGCTGTGCCGAGCTGATGATTGTCCATTGCTCATGCCGGTGAGACCTAATTATCATCAGATTTGTGGGTACCTATGAAGGCCAATTTTTACTTCAGTGTACAATGATGCATCATGATTTTACCTGGAAAATGTATAGTTATTTTTGATGAGTGTGACTGTGACACCATTGTACAACAAAGTATAAACTGGTTCCAATGTCACTGTCAACTGAAATCAGCAGATTTAACCAAGCAGCACTGATGGCAGTCAAAATGAACTCGTCTCTATTGTCCTTTTTACGGCAATATTGTCATTATTAAATTGCCTCTACAGAACCATATTACACAATTACATGTTGTTTATTGATATCCAATTTGCCTCTCAACACAAAGTAATCAGTCACTAATTACTGTGAAATTAAATGTACAAGTTACAAAGGCATGGAGACAGATTTAATAAAATATTGTACTCCAGGATTATGTATTACATGTGTGTGCTATCTCAAAAAGACAGAATGAGTCAATATAAACATCCATTTTTATTGAGCAGTCGGTATATTTTCTTGCTCGTTCTCAAGCCGACATCAGCGTCTGTTGAAGTGGAAAAACACAAAACCTGCTGTGCATGATATATACGTTTCATTCTAGGAGTAGCCTACATACAGTACACACATGTTATGTAAATCTCTTATAGGTTTCATTCTAGGAGGAGCCTACAAACACACATGTTATGTAAATCTCTACTTTCTCCACAGATCTGTGGTAGCAGGAAAAGAAGAGACATCCCAGAGCAGGAAACAACGTCTGCGTCTGGAAATGCTGTCATTACTGCTGGGCCTATAATCACACGGAGTGGTATGGTTCCATAACATATAGCGTCGTTGTCGGGTGGAAACCTTTTATTTCCAAAACTGTTACTGGATAGATCCAATGTAGTTATTATTTAGTCACAAGCTCTTGTTAATACCTTTCACTGGTTCAATATTTATAAAACCCACAGATGGACATAACCACTTTCACTTGAAAAACATTTTTAAAAATTGCAAAAGTAGCCGATCTACAAGCTCACAACATCTCGCATTCCGGCTACTTTTGAGTGACACTGTAGTATGGCGAAGTAGGGCATTAGTTTAAGGTGGGGGGGGGACATAAAAAGTTGAAATATGGAGGTACAAGGTTTCTGCCCGACAACGACGATATTCTTTTTTTGTTTACACTGGATGCATTTCCCTATCTTCCTCACACCATAACACTAACCAGAGCAGCTCCTCCGGTTACTGTCATAAATCTCTCAGCACAGATTCTGTCTGAGATGCGATTCTTTGAACTGAAACCTGAAACTTGACAGCGCAGTGATCTGTCATGGTCCCTCCTTTAACCTTTAAACTGTGGAAATGTATACTGTATTACTCATACAGTGCTGCTCAGCTCATTATAGTTTGTTTTGGGTGAACTTTTATGAGGTATAATATCCGATTGTATAGAATATAAGGCTTTGATCATGTACGGTAAAACTGAAGGGGTGATGGTGAAAGTGTCCTCAGCTGACTGTGATAGACACTGTTTAGCTTATGCCTATGGGCATCCTGTTACTGTGTACTGGGATGAACTTGATATAATATTCGGTATTGTTGTATACATAAATGACCTTACTGTCTTTTACAGACGACACACCAACCAACAATTCACAACTGGGTAAGCATTTTAATGACATCCTATTAAAACGTCATTATACTGTAAACTTGTTATCTCCAGGCCACCAGGCCAGGAGGAGATTATGTTTTTGCCCCTGTTCGTGTAGGCCTATACTGTATGTCTGTGTATCTGTGCTGTGTCTTTGTGTCGGCATCACACCTTGCATGCACACTCCCAGTATACCAAGGAAGTCACTCCAACTTAATTTGTTTCTAATCGGCCTCATGGTGGCGCTATACCATGCAGCTTTGTGTTTTGGTCTCTTCAACCGTAGGTCATGCCCATTTCTGCCTAACTGATTGCCACCATTCTACAACTACAGCATAGCAATCAACCCCAAATTGGAATCCCATGATGAGAACCTCCAAAAGCAGTTATCGTTATAGTGGCGCCAAAATGTGAAATTTTTCTTATATATGGCGGACAATCCCCTTGCCAGGTTCCTCGTGTCCTGATGGCTGCAAACCATGACATACACAGTCCTGGTTATGCAACCCAGCCTGGCGGAGATATGTCCCCTGAGGCGTGCCCTTTTCTAGTTTTTAGTTTATATATTATTACAAATAGTTTACTGAATATGTCTGTTTGTGTGTGTGTAATTTCTTCGACTGTGTGTTCTTGTATAAGAGGTGAGAAACCTCTAATGTAAATATACAATTTACTGTGCACTCTCTCTGAGTTAAATTAACAATACTGTGTATTCAAGGACAGTATCTCTTTGAACCGAATGCTCTTTTCTTTCCAGGCCAGCTGAGCACTCCGGGCTTTCGCATGAACACAGTGACCAGTGCACTCCTCTCGGGCGTGATCATCCTGGCTGTCATGAGCGTGTGCTTCTTCATCTTCTCCCTCACCCTCCTCAAAGGCAAGAGTGCAGCCTCCTCCAGCACCCTCTCAGGGGTCCGTAACCCGGCCTTCAACTGACCCACCGCCTCACAAGCACGTTACTGAAGCCAGATTTATGCCCCATTGTATGACGGTGTTGCAGCACAGCAAAAAAATAGCAGATGTACAAGCTCACAATGCGTCGCATTCGTGACGTGTCGTGAGCTTGTACGTGGGCCATTTACGGCGCATGACACCGTTGTAAGACTAAGTATAAATCAGGCACGACTCCACTCCATGACTGTATGGACAATACCTAGCAAAGGAGAGAACATGGCGATACGTGACATTTGTGCATGTGTATTGATTTAAAAGCAGACAAAAAGCCTACGATTTGAATTAGTTAACGTTGACAGCTTTGTACAATGTGCATTAGTGTAGGTCCAGAGGTGGAATAATTACGTGTATTGTACTGTGATTATTTTTGGTCGTTTTGCTCCAACCATGATGATGTGACAGACCAGATTGTTGTACAACTTAATTCAATACCTCAGCTCTCAAATGCAGGGTGTAGGATCAATTACAAGAAACACATAGTGTATAATGAACTGGTCAAACTCAGACTTCTTATTTAGGGGTTGAGATGTAAGCACAAGCCCTTCAGTGGTGTTATACCAACAGATCTAGAGCAGAATAGAATCTTCCTACAATATTTTGTTTGATTATTGGGGTTTGATTAACCATGGTAACAAACAGATCTAGAGCAGAATAGAATCTTCATACAATATTTTGTTTGATTATTGGGGTTTGATTGACCATGGTAACAAACAGCCCAAGGCATGGATGTCAAGTTGTAAAAAGCCTAAGAGCATTATGCTTAAGGATGTCCTCGCCCTAAGCGACAACTTTAACAACTATATTGTTAAACTTAACATAAAAAAACTATATTGGTATTCTAATTGAGATAAATCTTTAATTTATTAATGAGACTACTCAGTAGAAGGGTAGTATAATGATTAATCAATTAATTTAAATACTTGTAGGTCACTTTATATGGTATATACAGTTTGGAAATAGATAATGGTTAGTCAGGTTACAATTGTATATGTTCTGCCTGTAATGGCACACTGTGTTACTGTCACTATATATATTTTTCATAAAATGTCATTGATACACTATTCTTAAATGATGTACAAAGCATATTGTGCATATTGCAAATATTGCACTTTTACTTGATTAAACATGCCCAGTGCTGTGTTTCTAATTGATTGATTGATTGATTGATTGATTGATTGATTGATTGATTGAAAATGACTTTCCATTCCAAATCTTGCTGTATAGGATTGCGGCTGTATTTTCTTTGACCATGCAAGTGCGCCACAACCTGATTATTCATCTATAAAACAAAACAAAACTTCACCCCATAAGTGACACAGAATGGTGCTGGAATTCAAGCTATATTGTATTGTATTAGACAAGGAACAATAAACAAAAAATGTTATACAAAGAAGAGGGATGTTTTAGAAGTTGATAGACTGAAACAATGTATTTATTGCAGGAATCAGCCGGATTAAGGCTCTGGAAATATTTCAGGAAAGGTCCTCACACCTTCCCGGAACTTTTCTTTTGATTTACACACTGAGCAGAGGATATTTTTGAGGTCCAGACAGGACATGAGCATGGGTTGGCAGGACAGCATCCAACCATGTATTGTAAGTAAAACCGCATGTCTGTCCAAAAGAGGCCAGTGTATGTCGACAGGTTAGAGTCAGAGTCACATCATCCTCTCCTGTGGTACTAAAACGGGCAACAAGAGGATTGGGCTCTAGGTCATAAGAGGATAAGGCACAGTGTTTTAAAGAGGTCCCTCCAGTGTTTTTCCACAGGACACAACATGTGAATAAGGGAAGCCTCACCTCCTCTTCGTTTGTCGCCTGGAATTCACATCACTGTGCACTATGTTTAAAATATTTCAGTCAAATATAGAGTCAGATTGTCATCTGACAGTGAAATGGTTTGATTTTGTCAAGGGGAGCATGTCTTATACCCGTCAGCCTATCGTCGATATCATATATCAAACTCTTTCCGCATTGGGTATAAACAAAGAAATACATTGCTGGTGTTCGTATCTGGTGCTCAGTGCTCCAGGGAAATTTGAGAAAAATAAAATGTCTGACCTGCAAATACCAGGAAAAAATCACACCCTGTGTGAAGGAAGCGGTGCCTTTGGGGCGGGGCGTAACTCATTTCAGTTCGTCCCTATTGGTGGTCTGAGTCCACTTACCAAATTTGTACTTGGTAGCATGCTGCAAACTGGAATAATGGCTGTTTAAAGCCCAGCCAATGGGCAGACAGAGGGGGCGGGGCTTAAGTAATTACAGTTTGTCCCTATTGGTGGTTTTAGTCCATGCACAAAATGTGTACTCCGTAGCATGCTGCGAACGTGAGTTATGGCTGTTTAAAGGCCAGCCAATGGGAAGACAGAGGGGGCGGGGCTTCAGCAATTCATGCTGGTCCCTATTGGTGGTCTAAGTCCACATACCAAATTTGGACTTGGTGGCATGCTGCAAACTGGAGTTATAGCTGTTTTAAATCCCGTGCCCTAAACGGGCGGACGGACATAACATACGCGGGGGGTCCCTGGACCCCGCTGTGATAACTTCAGAAATTCATGCTCGTCCCTATTGGTGGTGTAAGTCCACATACCATATTAGGACTTGGTGGCAGGCTTCAACCTGGAGTTATAGCTGTTTTAAATCCCGTGCCCTAAACGGGCGGACGGACAGAACATACGCGGGGGGTCCCTGGACCCCGCTGTGATAACTTCAGCAATTCATGCTCGTCCCTATTTGTGGTGTAAGTCCACATACCAAATGTGGACTTGGTGGCATGCTGCAAACTGGAGTTATAGCTGTTTTAAATCCCGTGCCCTAAACGGGCGGACGGACAGAACATACGCGGGGGGTCCCTGGACCCCGCTGTGATAACTTCAGCAATTCATGCTCGTCCCTATTGGTGGTCTAAGTCCACATACCATATTTGGACTTGGTGGCATGCTGTTAACTGGAGTTATAGCTGTGTAAAATCCCGTGCTCATCATCCCGTGCTGATACGGACGGACGGACATACGGACAAAGTCAAGTGTAGAGCGGTTGGCACCGCTAAAAAATGATTTGGTGGTTAAAGTTTTTGATTGATGCCAAACAGTTTTCAAGAAAGATCTTAAAAGTCCACAATACCCCTTCTGTGACATTCTTGAAATGAAGAATTAAGTATGAAAGGTTGAAATAAATGGCAGGATATAGAGCTTGAAAAAGAGAAACCACAAAAACCAAAGTATTTTCTGAACTGAGCCCATACACAAACGGATTTCGACTCTGCTGGAATGGAAAAGTGTGTGGTGTGGTGTGGTGTGGTGTGGTGTGGTGTGGTGTGGTGTGGTGTGGTGTGGTGTGGTGTGTGTGTGTGTGTGTGTGTGTGTGTGTTGAGTGTGCAGAAGCAGGTGGATCGGGGTCCCTATGAAACTGGGGGATGTTTCCCCCCTGTCTCCCCTGCCATCTGTAATTATTCCCATGAGCGACATGCACAGATTGCAAGGAAAGGAAAAGGAATATGAGCTGGGTTACTCCAGGATAGTCACATCTCCCACAGACCTAGGGTACTTTAATTTGAAAGACACACATGCTATCTTGGTATTCTGTAACAACTTCTGCTGCCTTGCATGTTAACATTAAGAACATTTAAGTGCAACAAAAATGCAAGATCATGAAGTGAGTCTGGGGACCTCTCCTTCCAGGATAAAAAAAAGTTGGAGCACAGCTCCTCTGCTCAACCAGCAGACGGGTAGAGCAGGGCAGGCTGTGTCCAATTATACTTTTAGACAAAAGAGTGTCAAATTGCCAATTGTTGAGTCCCTTGGCTCTAATAGAGTGCAGGGTGGTACAGGAGATGCTCATCCACAGTGGGTGGTTAACTGTCGCCTATTGTTTTCTAAGTACACAGAAGCTGCTGGCACAGCAGACGGTAGAGGTAAGGGAGAGAGAACGGATACTCAAGACCTTTTTACATCTGAGAGCAGCTCACAGATGTATAATGGTTGCTGAAGAAGATGGGAAGAAATAGTATTTCAGTGTGCAGTATAGCTACAGTATGTTGCTCGACAGCCAGACAGAGGGAGGTCAAAATGCAATTTGTGCCCAGGAGGTAAAAGAGTATTAGATTCTGTTTTGATTGTGTTTCTTTTATTGTGGGGGATTAGGGATAGCTCTTCTCCACCCATTCTTTTCCACGGTGAAGTGGGGTTAGGGTTAGGGTGTGAATTATGCAATTAGTCTAAATGTCTACTTTATCAATGGAAGCAGATCAGACTGAAATATAGGCTCAAGCCAAGTTAGCCAACACAGAGTGTTAGAAGTTGAAAGCTGCGAGGGGTTTAGAGCTTTGACTGTTTCTGACAGTTATTTTAATAACATAAAAGTTGCATCACAAGTTCACAACTGGATAGACGCTCACTTAAGGCCAAATGTGACCCATTGGTCAATTTCAATTTTGGGGACATGTTTCAACAGCATAATAAACAAAATACCCAACACGTTTGGTGACGTTTGGACAAACTGTCATTGAATTATGGCCTTGCTTGATTTGTGCTTTTCTAATAAAAAAAAAAAAATAACACATACTGTACGGTTCAACAGTGTTATGAAATATACAGTGACTTTTGTAATGATTGGAAAAACTATTTTAAATAAATAGTCTGATTTGTGTCACAGATATGTTTTTGTAGTGGTTGATTTAAATGAAACTATCAGGGTATGTTTCTTCATGTACACTACTTACTGTATGTAGACATCCTGCAGGTTTTTGTCTGTCTGTCTGTCTGTCTGTCTGTCTGTCTGTCTGTCTGTCTGTCTGTCTGTCTGTGTGTCTGTGTGTGTGTGTGTGTGTGTGTGTGTGTGTGTGTGTGTGTGTGTGTTTGTTTGATACCCATTAGCTACTGTACTGTAACAGCAGTTACTCTTCCCCAGCATCTTCAACAATAGAAATTCACAACATTCAACAACTAATCCTGAAAATCTCACAAAATAAAGAGAAAATACTTCAAAGATAGCTGTATACAACAATTTAATCTCTTACATAATTGAGAGATTTTGGTCCTGATCCACCCTTTTCCTCCTCTGTCAATATCTCCAAAACTAAATAAGATATCAACAAGCTGTATACGTTTTTATAAGTTTGGTCCAATAATGATCCACAGAAAGTGCAAAGCCACAGCAGAAAGAGAAGAACAACCACAAAAACAATAGGGTTTCAGCCCTTCGAGCTTGAACCCCTAATTAGGCCAACTGGATTATGATCAAGCAAGCGTGTGGAGTCTGTCCTTATAACATATTATTAGATACTGTATCTCCGATAGAAAATATGTTAAAAGTGAGGCTTAAAAGGTTGTCAGTATGAATATGAGTCGACTTGACCATCATCAGCATTACCAGGTGTCCATTAATTTACTCGTCTGCTGTCCTGCTGTATGAATGAACCAGTTAGAGTAAGGCCATATTATAGCTGGGACCTGAGTCTGGGTGGGTCTGTATTATAATAGCCATTCTCTGATCCTATCGGATGTGCCCCTGGCTGTTGCTCCTGAGAACCCTTTAGTGGCTTGTCATCAATGCATGTAACACACGCACGCACGCACGCACACAAGCACGCACACACATTGCTATCTTTAGTTTATCAAATATAGGCTAACTTACACAAAAACGGTGGTTGTATTTGGTCTCTTCTATTGATTGATGTAGATCCTGTGGTCTGGTAGGACCACTACTGGTTGACGAGTGGTACTGCCTGAAGGTCAAAGTTTAAATTCTCCCCTCAGCAAGCAGGCATGCTCTATTGGCTCATTGGTTAAAAATGTCGGCATTTGCGTGGGAGCAGGGTTAACCAGGGTTAATGTTATTTACAGCACAGATACTACAATTGATTATCCACGAGGCTGAGCTTGCTCTAGTTTTGAAAACATCTGGGAACTGTATATGAACCATTACACCATTGTTTGGAATAATCCACTGGAAAGGTCACAAATGTATGGTCGTCCATAGTGAGTTACGCCTAGGGATTATTTTTCAAGAAGAGTCAAATCTGTCAGTGTTTATCTTCCCACGTTTTCCTCTTTGAAAACTCAAACATTCACATGTCTGACATTTATTGGAGATGAATGGAGACATTCAACTGGAAATATCCTCTAACCTAATTAAAATCAAGCACTTAATGCCATTTAGACTTGTTACATCTACATTGTTGTATCTTTCAAGCCAGGAACGCCTGTCTCGTTTTAGTTGTTGCTATCGTCTCTGTCGGGTGGAAACCTCAAACCCAAAACTGTTATTTAAAACTATGTTTTATAATGATCAAGTAGGGCATTCATTTACGAAAAAACACACAATCTTAAAAAGAGGTTTCTGCCCGACAGCAACAATATACTGTATAGCAACATTATAATATTGTTTTAATGAAGATTTTAAGTTTTTCAGAAAACGTAGGTCAGGATTTAGAGGGCGATTTTAAATGGCAAATTAAATGGCCATGTCATCTTCATCTGAAATGGTCATTCTGCTGGCTACAGAAAGGCCATAAATACAGTTTGATATACCTTTCCCAGCTGAGGTCGAGTTAAGATGTCCCCCCAGCCATGCTTAGCCTTTTATCATTTTTAATCTAGCACTTTTCTTTATTCTTTTTTTTTCTCAATGAAGTTGGTTTCTTTTCTTTTATGTAAAGCTACTTTGGGTACTTAGAAAAGTGCAATATAAATCTGAGCTATTATTATTATTATTATTAATATAATGCTAGCTTTAAAGGAGTAGTTCACCCCAAAAATTACACCTTGAATTCATGGATATTTTTTCGTTTTTGACGACTTCCTGAGCCAATAATTCGATGACCGGGTGGCTGGTCAGTAGGACACTCAATTGAGTCTCTTATACCGGAGACTCCACTGGTCATCAAATTATTGGCTGCGACAAAAACAAAAAAATCCCCATGAATTCATTGCTATGGAGTGTTTGTACAGTAACATGGGTCTTTCTGTGTCTCTCTTTAGTGATCAAAGTCAGGACCAATTTTCATACAGGATACTGGATAAACAAGTGGAAGTGGTGACTCAAAGAAGTGAGCAGACAAAATTGGAACCAGAACACTGTAAAGTTGAAGCTTATCATGATAAATGGGTACTCTCTCAAAATGGCAACCCACCCGGAAATGTATTTTCCCTTTATTAAAGAGCTGGAGAGACGGAGAGACCCCTGTTATTGAACAAACAATAGCAATATGAATATAGCAATGATTACAATCAGAAACAAAACATATAATACATATATTATATATTAACATATAATATAACTTGAAAAACAAAAGAAAAAAAACATTTTGTTTTAACCAAAAAGATCACTTACACTACCTTCAACAATACAATTCCTAAGTTTGACTAACTATCAGTAAAATTAGGTCTTCCCAGAGATAACTTCTTTAGGTTATGACACATAGATACATCCGCAGCATAGATCCCCGATTCCCCACCCATCTTGGTGAAACTTGACAATAATTATTGGACAAATTGCTCTTTACACACCACCTCATTAAATGATATGAAATCTGGGAGGAGGAACTGGGTAAGGAAATATCTGGTGATCTGGGAGGAGGGAGGCACTCAAAAGGGAACACAATTCTTCTATTTGCACTTGCGCGGTCTCAATGTCAACGTATTGAACCAAATGGACTGCTTTGAAACCTAATTGTATAAGATGTAACCAGTCTCCTCATGAGCACATGTTCTAGTGTTGCCTATCTTGCTGGTTTATGTAAAAAAAATGTAACAAAAAAACATCTTTAACACTTTCAGATATAAGTGGCACTCAGATTGAACCAGACACATTTATTGCATTATTTGGGTTTCCTCACCCACACTACAACTGATCTAAATGCATAGTGATGTAATTGCCTTTGTCACATTGTTGGCGACATAATTCATTTACCGTAGATGGAAATCCTCTGCACCCCCTTCTCATACTCTTTGGATACACCCAGAGCGAGTGTATCATTTGTGGGTCATGGGTTTCATACTCCTACCAAATAACTTACTTGTGCAGTTATTTTGTGAAAGCTGGTTGGGTTACAAATTGAATAAACAAAGTAAAAAATATGATAAAAACAATAACACAGTTTCGCAGCGGCCGGGCCAACGGTGCCGGAGATTAGCTGTTCACAGACAGACAAACGGATGGACGGACGCAACACAACTTTAGACCAGGGGGACTCGGCACCATGATACAAGCGTCATGTGAACCATGGCTATCTCTCGCCATGCCTTTCGGCCTGGCCGAGACAACAAAACAAAAACATAGCTACTCTATCATGTCTGGCGCAGCACTGTTGAATGCAATGCCCTGGAAGTCTCAGAATGCTGCTCTGCAAACATTAGACTAAACCAGGGGTCTTCAACGTTTTTCAGTCCAAGGACCCCTTAGGTGAGAGAAAGATGAAGCACGGACCCCGGCCCGCACGTGTTGCAGATTAAAAATGTTCATGGATTTCATAGATAGCTTCATAGACTTGTTTGACAGCACTATCAATGTGTAGCGTTGTGTTGGATTCATGTTGGCATTTTCAGACAGTTAACCACTTAAAACCTCAATACTTAGAAAACTTGTACTTTGTCTGCTCTTTTATCACCTACACTAGACCTCTTTGCCGAAAATAGCCAATCTACAAGCTCGCAACGCCTCACAGCGCAAGCCGTTGTGAGCTTGTAGATCTGCTATTTTCGGCTAATGTTCCCCTCAAAATGGGGGATGCTAGGGTTCAAGTGGTTAATGTACAAAAAAAAAGTTCCTATCACTTTTTTTTTTTAGTGGCCCCCCTGTAGTAACTCTGAGGACCCCCTAGGGGTCTCAGACCCCCTGTGACCCATGGACCAAACAATTATTTCATTGTTCTATCTGCTTTTCTTATATAGCTAAAATGGCACTAAAGAATCACTGCCTGAACCTGTGCGGAGATCATCTGCCAAACGTCAAAATAAGAAATGTCACACAGGGTCATCCTTTGACCAAAATCTATAAAGAATATGGGATTATTGTTGGGTCTTAAACTTTCCCCTAGAAAAGTCATAAAATGTATGTCTATGTTGCACTTACTTCATGAAATTCTCAAGGGAGCTAGACCATTGTTTCTGATCCTTCACTGTAATACTTGTGGTGTGTTGGGTTTCACAAATTACCCATATGGGATGGTCTATGTGGCATCCAATACAATGGAATTGTTCGCGTACAGTGAAATCAAGGAGGACACGCCACTTATCGTACTGACCTGGATTCTATCCAATCCAAGGAAGGATGTTTACTATAAAAGACCTCTCTAATACATCCCAGGAATCAGAAAACAAGGAGACAAGTAACTGAAAGGTTAAGGAGTCTAGAATGGCAGTCAAGGTGAGTGTCTTTGACAATCTTAAATCAAAAACTTTTTTTTGTATGTATATGTGTTCATTTAGATTTCTTCCACAGACCTTGCTGCATGATCACTGTTGTCTTTTACTGTTATAGATCTCCACAACCCTGAAGGCAAAAATGTATCATCTGAGCCTTTTCTTCTTGGCGTTCATGGTTGCCAAGAGCTCTCAGTTAACTATAAGTGATTGTGGAAGTGGGGCTAGACGTCCAGGTATTCACATTTAACATCAGTTTTGATTGATTGCTTTTTAAGCTGCTTTCAGTTGCTGTCTGAACATTATATTCATTAATGAGTTGAGAAAACAAATGTGCTGCTTTTATCCTCAGCTAATGTGAAGGCTCATCGGCGATGAGCCTTCACATTAGCTGAGGATAAAAGCAGCACATTTTTTTGAAATAAAGAAATCTGTCAGCGATGAGTCATCGCTGACAGATTTCTTTATTTCATTTTTTTTTTTTTACACCAAATGATCACAACTCATTTTGCTCCTTTGTACATCTACTGACAATAGTGGATTATTTATGCGGAACTAGAATGTATTGTGTAATTTGGCATACTTTTACAAAAGGTATCCTGTTAGGAGGTAATACCTGTCATATTAGAGTGATTAGCTGTGATTGAATAAGATACTCCATGACAGAAAACTAGTTTTACTGATCGTATATATTTCCCTGCTGCAGAATACAATGACATCTCAGTGGAATGCGGCACTGCTTCGATTAGCCTGGCCATCCTCTATTGCCCTGTAATGTACACTGGCTACAATCATTCTCATCTTCTCCTCAACCATATGAGTAATAATAACCCAAGCTGCGCAGGAACCCTGGACGAAAGTGTCTCACCCCCAGTTGTCAGGTTCACCTTCTCCCTCAACGAGTCTGCATCTTGTGCCAGCATGTTCATTGTGAGTAGAGCATGAAGACTTTGGATGGGGAGAATCCATCTTTAAGATTTCACAAAATAATCAATGACCTTTTCTTGACATGAGTCTTGATGTTTGTCTCAGACCACCAGTGCAGTTGGACAAGGGGTATTCTCTGCATTCTCCAACATCCAGACGGTTAACATCAGTGGTGCTGTGTACTCCTCTGATCCAACCTCGGGCACAGTCACCTATAATGCTGAGCTCAAATACTACTACTCCTGTGCTTACCCTCTGGAGTATCTTATCAACAACACCCGGATGGATGTGTAAGTTCCTTCCTTGGAATTCTGTCACAGCATGTGTCACTCTAAAGAACATTTATTAAATAGCATTATAAGATGCTAATGTGCCTGGCTGACATGCTGTTATTATATGGGACGTCACATCTGATAGATAGTGACATCTCAATGATAAACTTGCTATGGTTTCTGCACATTATTAATGTCACACCTAAATCTACAACTTAAATGCTCCCAAGAGTGTCCCAACAGTTATGCACAGAGCCTATTTCAACAACAGTGAGCTTATATGGTAGTAGGTGATCTAAAATCTATACTAATGGGAATTACTTGCATTTGAGTCCTTCAATAATGTGTGGTAACTGAGTGATACGTTTCTGTAAACCAGTGTCAGCCTCGACCATGTCTCAACCATTTACCTTCTCCCTGTCATAAATGTTTGTTTCAAATAGGTCAGCTTCCTCCATTGCAGTGAAGGACAAAAATGGAAGTTTCATTAGCACATTGACCATGGAGCTTTTCTCTGTAAGTCTTTCTCTTGCATTCACACATGCACGCACACGCACGCGCGCACACACACGCACACACACACACACACACACACACACACACACACACACACACACACACACACACACACACACACACACACACACACACACACACACACACACACACACACACACACACACACACACACACACACACACCTCTTTACAGTCTTTACAGTCAGGGACATTTAGATTGAAGACAGACTTAATTTTTAATGACCATGACAAATCATACCTCCACAAACATCAACGAAATGTCTTTAAGTCTACAGAAGAAAACAAGTTCCCCACCCTGTCATTATTCAAAAAGGCCCTCAATACACAGCTCTTCACAGTTAAGCGATATACATACGTTTACTATTTAATTACCATTAAGGTTTCCCAGGTGATGTGTACAGTATCAATATTGAAATAGGGGATGTAGCTTGATAATACAATGTAATAATGTGTTCACAGGACGAAAACTACACCACCCCGTTGCTCATGCCATCAAATGGAGTAGAGCTGAGGACCCGCATCTATGTCCAGGTTGAGGCAACCAACTTGACAGAGCAGTAAGAATATCCAATTATCTTCAATTGCTGACTCTACAGTAGTTATTGTTTCCCATACTAGCAACAAACACATGCACACAACAGTGCTTTAGTAAAGTTTCTTCCATTACTAGTCTTGACTCTGACCATTGTACCCCATCAGGTATAACGTTCTCCTGGACAGATGCTATGCCTCAATATCCTCTGACCCTGCCGCTACTACTTACTTCAACCTGTTTGTCTCGTAAGTCCACAAGTCTCATTCTGAATCAACAGCTCAAGTTCAACCTTGACCAACATTGTTGATTTATTTTAATGTATTTCTTCTTCAGGTGCGACAGAGACCAGATGACAATGATGCATAAAAATGGGCAGAGTCAACGCGCCCACTTCTCCTTCCAAGCCTTCCGCTTTATTGAACAGCAGAATGAGACGGTGTCCACCTACTATCTGCACTGTATCACCAGACTTTGTGATATTGCCACCTGCGCATCATTTACGGTCAGATGATGATCAATAACAATTACATAATATTCTAGTGCACAACAGGGTATCCTATAATACATTTCTAAACCCAAAACCCCCAAAAAAAAACCTGCCACTGTGTGGGACTAAACACAAAAACAACATATCAATGTCACTAACAAGACACGCCACAACGTGCAGAATTACTACGCGCAGTCTGTAGGCCACTTCATACTGCTCAGCACACATCTGCCCCCTCGCAGCATAATTAATTGCGGCCAACACAAACTCACAACATTACAGTCGGCCATGTTGTTCCTTAGCGTCATCGCCGACCACCGCCCAACGAGACCCAAGTGAGGTCAGACAACACACTCCATATTTGGGCATAGCTCCATTGGGAACATCTCCTATTATGGCTTTATATATTATAGAGACCAACAAACACAAAGCACCGCGCAGCGGATAGGGGGGAGGGGCGCGCAGCGCCCCGACCCTCTAGTTCTTTACATGATTGTGATGTGTTTTAACCTTCTGATGATTGACGTCAAACTTGGCTTCACTGATTGGCTGAGCTATGCGTCACATTTTTGCCGCTTCGCCAAGTAGCAGCATGCACAATGACCATGTGTATGTCATCAACACGACGTCAGATATTGTATGGCCATGTTTCATTTACAAGGAAGCTTTCTATCACCTGGTACCTAGTTAGAATAATTCCTTGTTAGATACCTTTTATGTTTTTAATGGTATTTTATTTGGAATATGAGTTAAAATTAAATAAGATAACCAGATGTAAGCGTTGGCGGCCTCACCGCATGGCCTTGTGGGATACTAAAGAACATTTGATGTTTCCTTCAAATTTTGCCAAATCAAGGTACCTTTTCCTGTGCTTCCTATTGACAGATCTAAGCTTACATATTTTCTGAAGAAGCTACCTACCTTCCTTGCAATTGAGACCTATTATGCGATATTATTTAAAAATAGTTTTCTTCCTCCCAATTATAGTGCCCTTCCAGTTCCAGGAGAAAAAGGGATTTGCCTGTGAGTGAAGTGAAAGATGGTGTGTCAACATCAACCACCCTCTCCTCAGCCAATCCCATTGTCGCCCGTGC